>NC_142064.1:247937161-248237161 GCF_059756535.1 Pantherophis guttatus
CAGCAACCAGCTGGTTCCAGCATTCAGCAGCATGCAGCCTTGACTAGATCGGCACAGCTTCCTGTCAATGTTGTCGGCGCTTCCTTAGCCTCATCAGTCAGTGCCAGCAATTCAGATTCATGAAGCTGTGCGGATCTCAACAAGGCTGCATGGGTGAAGGAAAAAAACCTGGTACAAAATAGCCCTCTTGCCACTACACGTAGCATAGCCCATTACCTTTCTCTACAGTACAGCAACAATACATACAGTACAGCAACAGTACATACAGTATAGTATACAAATATAACAGTCAAGACCCCATCATGGCTCCACCAGCAAGAAGAAAGAAATATGAAGCCAGTTTTAAACTTAAAGTTGTAAACTTTGCCATGGAACATAATAACTGTGCTGCTGCAAGACAATATGGAGTAACAGAAAAGATGGTTCGGGACTGGAAAGCAAATGTAAAAGCGTTAAAGAGTATGCCAAGGGGTAAGTGTGCATTAAGAAGAGGCACCCCACATTGGCCAGAACTCGAAAAACATGTAGCAGACATGGTGAATGAGCATCGCCAAAACGGTTATGTAGTTACACGAAATAAAATACGTTTGTTTGCACTTCAGTGGGCCAAATCTAACCCAGATCACAGCAACAGATTTAAGGCCACTGTATCCTGGTGTACTAGATTCTTGGAAAGGCATAATTTGGTTCTGAGGCAAAAGACAAAAATTGCACAAAAATTACCTGCAGATCTTGATGCCAAAGTAAATAGTTTCCATCGATATGTAATAAAACAGCGCAAGAAACATGGCTATGCGTTAAGTAGTATCGGAAATATGGATGAAACTCCAATGAATTTTGATATGATTGGAAATAAAACTGTCCATCCAAAAGGTGAAAAAACAATTTTAATTAAAACAACAGGACATGAGAAGTCCAGTTTTACAGTGGTACTAGCATGCACAGCTGATGGCTCCAAACTGAGACCAATGATTATTTTTAAAATAAAAACAATGCCGAAACTAAAGTTCCCTGTTGGTTGTTTTGTACATGTGAATGAAAAAGGCTGGATGGATGAAGAAGGGGTAAAGCTATGGCTTGATAATATATGGAGCAGGCGACCAGGTGGACTTATTCAAAAACGTAGTCTACTGGTGTGGGATATGTTCAGGGCTCATTTAACTCCCAGCACCAAGCAAAGGCTTGCAAGAATAAACACAGATGCGGCAGTTATTCCTGCAGGATTGACATCGTTGGTACAGCCACTGGATGTGTGCCTAAACAAGCCATTTAAAGATCGCATTCGAGAACAGTGGAATGAGTGGATGGTTAGCGGTGAAAAGTCATTCACAAAAGGAGGAAACATGCGTGCTCCACAGTTGGATGTTTTGTGCAAGTTTGTCATAAAAGCCTGGAATGATATTGATGCAGAAACAGTAATCAAGTCTTTCAAGAAGTGTGGCATATCAAATTCATTAGATGGTATGGAGGACGACTACTTGTGGCAAGATGAAGAGGAAGCCGAAGCTGAGACCACACCATCTGATACGGAATTAGATCCATATGATGACTGCCTTACAAATGTATCACAAGATGTCCTTGATGTACTTATGATATCAGATGACGAACAGGAGGATTTTGAAGGCTTTTAAAGGGAAACTGTCACGCCAGCAAAACCTGTAAAAATAGCTTGCAGTTATGATGGGCGTTACTGACTCGCCAGGGACTTGCCCGGCACTGGCTCTCTATTGTTTGTTATCTTCCTCCTATCATAATCAGTTCCAGTTTGGTTGACAGCTTAGAAAACAAACAGCATGGCAGCTCCCATGGGTTTATTGTCTTATCCTTCCTTTCAGCTTTAGAGTGAATTAGGAAAAGTTTAATCCAATTGCACTGTTTTATGTTGACATGTTTGATGACAAACAGCCTTATGTTTATAAGTGACAGTTTTCCTGCTAAGTACCTGCGTGTCATAAGCATTTGAATTAAAATTACCATATTGAAATCAAATCTGATGTTTTTTAATTTTTATTTTGTGTGCGTTGGAAGAGGGGTAGTCTTATACGGCGAGTATAGCCCAAACCCTATATTTTAACAGGAAAAGTAGGGGGTCGTCTTATACGCCCAGTCGTCTTATACGCCGGAAAATACGGTAATTCTGTTTCTGAATCTATTTCTATCAATATATTATATAATCTTTTTATATGCATTTGGCCTTGATCTCTAATTTGTTTTACCAAATTTACCTCGTTCTGCATGATACCAATTCTCTGATCTTCTTTCCATCTAGCTTGCAACTGTCCATACTGAAACCAAGTTTGAATTATCCTTTCTTCTTTTAATGCATTTAAAGACTTTAACTGCAATGTACCCCTTTCCATTTTAAGAAGCTCTTTATAAGTAATCACTTCTTGCTTTTGTTCTACACTTATATTCTCTATGCATGTCTGGGTATTGCCCATATAGGTATCTTATAATTTTACTTATATTGATACTTTTTCCAAACTCGTAACAAGGCATTCCTTAATATATGGCTTTTAAAAGTCTTATCTACCTTCTTATCATATAATAAGTAAGCATGCCAACCATATAACAAATCATATCCTTCAATATTCAATATTCTTTCTTCTGTTGAATTAATCTAATTATTGATAGGACAGCTGCTTCATAGTATAATCTTAAATTAGGCATTTTAAGACCTCCTCTTTCATGTATATCTTGCATTATTTTTAACTTTATTCTCGGTCTTCTCCCTGCCCAAACAAAATTATTAATACCCTTTTGCCATTCTCTCAAGTTTTAATCTTTCTTGAGTATTGGCACAATTTGGAACAAAAATAAAAACCTGGGTAAAACGTTCATTTTTATTGCTGCTATTCTTCCCAACAAGGATAATTGTAATTTTCCCCAATTCTCCATTTCTTTCTGTATTTTTTGCCATAACAAATCATAATTATTTTTATATAATTTTCTATTTGAAGCTGTAATATATACCCCTAAATATTTAACCTTTTTTACTATTTCAAATCCTGTTAATCTTTCTAATTCTTCTTTTTGCTTTACCGTCATATTTTTAGTTATTATCTTTGTTTTTTGTTATTTTAAATCCAGACATTTGTCCATATTGGCTAATTATATCAATTAAGCCTGTAACTGATTGTACTGGTTGAGTTAAAGTAACAACCAAGTCATCTGCGAATGCTCTTAGTCTATAATCATGATGTCTAATTTTAATTCCCTTTATTTTATTTGACCCCCAAAGTTAAAATAAACAATAATGGTGATAAAGGGCACCCCTGTCTTGTTCCTTTTTCAATTTTAAAAGTTTCTGTTAAACCACCATTAATTATTATTTCTGCTGTTTGTCTCTGATATGTTGCCCTAATAGATTGTGTAAAGTACTCTCCAAACTGCATCTTTTCTATTATTTTCAATAAAAATTGCCAATTCAATCGATCAAATTTATTTATTTATTTTATTTTTGAATTTGTATACCGCCCTTCTCCCTAAGGACTCAGGGTGGTGTACAGCCACATAAAAACATAGAGTACAAATATTAAAATACCATTAAAAGATATATATATAAATTTGGCCCCATAATTAAAAACAGTAACAAACCAATTAAAACATTTAAAAAGTGTTAAGCCAGCCCGGCTTGCTGGAAAAAGAAAGTTTTAAGGGCACGGCGGAAGGCACCGAGGTCTTGGATTCTCCTTATCTCTGGGGGCAGCTGATTCCAGAGGGTAGGTGCCCCCACAGAGAAGGCCCTCCCCCTGGGGGTCACCAGCCTGCATTGTTTGGCTGATGGCACCCTGAGGAGGCCCTCTCTATGGGAGCGCACAGGTCGATGGGAGGCCGTCAGTGGCAGCAGGCGGTCTCGAAGATAACTAGGTCCTATGCCATGGAGCGCTTTAAAGGTGATAACCAACACCTTTAAGCGCACCCGGAAGACCACTGGGAGCCAGTGCAGCTCACGCAGGAGAGGTGTTATATGGGAGCGCCAGGTAGCTCCTGTGACTACCCGCGCGGCCGCATTCTGGACCAGTTGGAGCCTCCGGGTGCCCTTCAAGGGGAGCCCCATGTAGAGAGTGTTGCAGTAGTCCAGGCGAGAGGTGACGAGGGCATGAGTGACTGTGCACAGGGCATCCCGATCAAGAAAGGGCGGTAACTGGCGGATCAGGCGAACCTGACAAAAAGTCCCCCTGGCAACAGCCATCAGATGTTCCTCCAAGGACAGCTGCGTATCCAGGAGGACTCCCAGATTGCGAGCCCTCTCTGAAGGGGCCAAAGACTCGCCCCCAATAGTCAGTGATGGAGTCAACTGACTATATCGGGATGCCGGGAACCACAGCCACTCCGTCTTGGAAGGGTTGAGCTTGAGCCTGTTTCTCCCCATCCAGATCTGCACAGCCCCAGGCATCGGGACATCACTTCAAGCGCATTGTTGGGGTGGCCTGGGGTGGAGATGTACAGCTGGGTGTCATCAGCGTACTGATGGTACTTCACCCCAAAGCCACGGATGATCTCACCCAGTGGCTTCACATAAATGTTGAACAGAAGGGGCGAGAGGACCAACCCCTGAGGCACTCCACATATAAGAGGCCTTGAGGTCGATCTCTGCCCCCCTGCCAACACGAACTGCAACCAGTCTGAGAGAAAGGAGGAGAACCACCGTAGCATGGTGCCCCCCATCCTTCTCCACATCCCAAAAAATAAGCGCTGCAGGGACTTGGTTGTTTCTTTCCAGATATTCCAATAAATTTACAATTTGTCTTACATTACTTTTCATTTGTCTCCCACTTATAAATCCAGATTGATCATTATGAATATTTTGTTGCATAACTATCATTAACCTATTTGCTAATATTTTAGCAAAAATCTTATCAGTATTTAAAAGCGATATTGGCCTATAATTTTTAGGTTGACTACGATCTTGATCCTCCTTTGGAATCAATGAAATAAAAGCTGTTCTCCAGGATGGTGGTACCTCTCCTCCATCTTGAATCTTACTAAATAATTCCTTAAGCTGTTCTACCATTTCTAACTGCAAATTTTTATAATAAACAGCTGTCAGTCCATCTGTGCCTAGAGCTTTACCCCCTTTTAACTGTTTAATTGCTAAAATAATTTCCTCCGAGGTTATTGGTTGGTTCAGTCCTTCCCTTTGCTCTGATGAACTACAGGAATATTCTCCTCCTGTAAATATCTATCTATGTCTTTACCTTGAATTGTATCACTAGCATATAACTTTGTATAAAATGGTAAAAAAGCTTTTTTAATCATATTTTGTTGATATACCCCTTTACCTTTGTATTCTATTTTTTCTATGGTACGTAGCTTTTGTTTTGTCCTTAACAAATAAGCTAATCATCTACCTGGTTTATTCGCATTACAGAAAGTATTATGTTTAGCATATTGTAAGTTAGTTGCCACTTGATCTGCCATCAACATGTTGAACTGCCCTCGCAGCAAATTTATTGTTTCCTTTATTTTCTTATCTGTTGGATTCAATATAAGTGCCTGCTCTTTCTTTTTTATTTCCTCTTCTAAGTCCCTCTGTTTCTTTTCGTGTCTACGTTTATATTTATTATACAAATGTATTAAGGTTCCTCTCATATATGCTTTACTTGCATCCCAAACCATTTCCATAGGTACCGTTATGCATATTCATAACAAAAAATTCTTTCATTTGTTTTTTACATTCTTTCACATTTTCCTCATATCTAAACAAATTTTCATTTATCCTCCAAGATCTTCTAGCTCCCTTTTCCTGTTCTAATTCCATCCACACCGCGCTATGATCAGTTAAAGTTCATGAGCATATCTTCGTCTTCTTCACCCTAGAAAAAAAATCATTAGTGATTAGTATGAAATCAATCCTAGAAAAAGATTGGTGTCTATCAGAAAAACAAGTAAAATCCTTTTCTTCAACATTTCGCTCTCGCCAGATATCTCTCAGCTCCATATCATCCATCATGTCGAAAAAAGATTTAGGCAATCTTGCATGATTTTGGGTATTTTGAAGTAATGCTTTTTTGTCCTTTTGAGCATCCAATACTCCATTCCAATCACCCATTAATATACACGATTTATAATCCCATTGTATTATTTTGGTATGCAAAAGATTATAAATTTTTTCTTGCTGTTGGTTGGGAGCATATACTCCAATTAAAAGTGTTTTCTTCCCTTCTATTAGAAATTCAATTGCAATGTATCTTCCTTGAACATCTGCCGCAATTAGTTTGGCTGTTAAATCTGTCTTTAGGTATATAACTATACCATTTTTCTTCTCTGGAGCAGATGCAACAAAATGTGTTCCCAATCTTGAATTTATCAAATATTTTTGGTCTGTCATTCTAATTTGTATTTCTTGTAGACAAATTACATCGTTTTTAAACTGTTTCAGATAGTGAAATATTTTCTTTCTCTTTTGCGGTGAATTTAAACCATTGACATTCCAGGTCAAAAATTTAGTTGCCATTCTTGGCGCCTTGAAGCTTCTGAAGCGCCAGCTGAAGATCCTCCCGCACCTTTCTCTTCGGCCTTGCTCCTCCCACTGCTTCTGTTTTTGTAGCTTCTTGAGCTTTCATTTGGGTTTGCTGTGTCTTTAAATCTTGTTCTCTTCGTTTAGCTGCAGCTCAAGTCTGTCTTTGATCTTTTGGTTCTTCTCTTTTTTCTGCTACTTCCAAAGGTTGAACAGTACCAAAAAGTTGCAGTAAATCTTCTTCAATAAGCGATGTCTCTCCTGCCGCTTGTGGCTGTTTACTTTCCTTCTTTCCCTGTATTGCCAGCTCTTCTTTTCTTCTCCTCATTTCCGGAGATGATGGGCATCCAGCCTTTAATACATTAATATAAAAATCTTTTGCAAATTGTGTTAAGGCGGTGCCTTTCTCCCATGTAATTCACCACCAGTCCAGCTGGAACATCCCATCTAAACTGAATCTGTCGATTTCTAAGTTCATCCACCAAAAAAGCAAACTCCTTTCTGCTTCTCAGCATTTTTGGAGGGATTTCTTTCAGTACTAAAACCTCTTGTCCTGCCAGTTGAAGTTTATTTTTATAGAAGGCTTGTAAAATTTCATTTCGGGTCCTCCTTGTTGTAAAATAAAACACAATATCTCTTGGCAGTTGGTTCTGTCTAGCAAACCAGGAATTAACACAATATATTTTGTCAATTTGCAATGAAAGATCTGCTTGTTGCTCTCCAGTTATCTTTGCAAAAGCCTCTGCAAAGATCTCTCTCAAGTTCTCTCGATTGTGCTCTCTCAAACCTCTTACTCTCAGGGCAAACTCCATCGCTCTATATTGTAACATCACCACTTCATCGTCTGCCCTATCCACCTTGGTCTGGACTTCATCCATTTTATTTTCCAAATTCACATTAGACTGATTAATTTCTTCTACTCTTTCATCCAACAATTCAATATGTTTTGCCAGACCCTGAAATGCCATTACAATATCTTCTCTTATTTCCTTATTCCGAGTTTGGATAACTTCCTTAATTTCAGCCATCTCATCAGACATTCCCTTAATTTCCCCCTCTAAAACAGAGGTTTGTTGCGTAAAAGCCTCCTGTAAACATTCCTGTAAAGCTTCCAAAGTCAATATTTGTGGGTTTGAAGTAGACAAAGATTGTAGCTTTGATGGTTGTGCTGGTGATCCTCCAGCACTTTTAAAGCCAGATTTTATTTGCTTAGAAGCCATTTTTAACTTTCAATTTGTACTTCTTACAGCAACCAAATCAGTAAATCCAATTATTTTTAAATCTTTTGTAAGTATTATAATTTATTTAAAATCCAAACTGTAGTCTTTCCACTTTAAATCTTCCTTTCTTTAGTATAGAATCCAATACACTTAAACAGCCTTTAAAGTGCTAACAATGTTAACAATCACTTTCACTATAACTTTCACTTTTTCCATGCCCTGTTACAGTTCAGGCTCCATTTTTTCTTTCCTTTTTTAAAAATCTTCGGAGGAAGAAATATAGACACAGAGTTAAAGTTCAGTACTTGCAGTTGCTAGGACTCCTGTTTCTGTTCTGCCTGCTTTGAGATTATTTTAAAGCTGAATGTTGATTGCAGGGGTGGTCACGGCGTCTTGTTCTGCTTAAAGCAGAAAAGTCCCGGAACCAGAGCTCAGTCGGGCTACCAGGGAGCTCTCACCCTCCAAGCCCCAGAATTATTCCTAGGGCTTTTGGGGAGCTCTACCTTCGTCCGGCTGCTTGCCTTCCTCTCTTCTCCTGAGGGGAAGGTTTCCAGACCGCCAGACAGCTGATTTGCACTGTCTTAGCGGTTTTAATGAGGTCGCGGGGCTGACTATCCAAAAGGAACGTCTGCCAGCGCCTGCGGTGCCACCGGAAGTCGGCGAACTCTTTACTCAACTCTCCGACAGTTTCTCCCAGGATTTTATGAACCCCAGTGATCTCTAACCCCAAAGCTGCAAACCAATCCAGTCCCAGGAGGTTAGGCAGTGCACCTTCTACAACAACCAATTTAAGTGGCCCGGAGAAGTCTTTATGTTCTACCTGGAACGTTCCAGTATCCTTGATGGGGTTGTTATTTTGTTGATAATCTTTCAAACAAATATGGCTATGCATAAACTTCCACTCGGCTCCATGTGGCACCAATCTCTGTAGGGTGTGCCAGGATATGATTGTTCTTGCCGACCCCATATCCACTTCCACAATACGGACGATAATGTAAATTTTACTACTTCACAGAATCCCGGTTTGATTGTTCACTCTCTCTAAATAACGGACGTCCGTGTTAATAGTAAAACACTCATCCTCTGGGATTCTTAGTCTCAGCGGGCCACGCTTCCCTCCCCCCCATTACGAATTGAAGTCTGTCCTGTTTTGGGGGCAGGCAATGTGGCATGGCAAACTTGTGCAAGGTTACCCTTCTTCCCATGCCATTTACAAATGATGTTTATATGGTGACACATAGCTTTTGGGTGGTTTCCGCCGCACCCTTTACATGAGGACAGTTTCCGGTCCTCGGTCAATCTGTGATTCTTACTGGCCGCCCTCAACCAATGGACATCATCATGATTATCTTTCTCATCTTCAGTGTGATCTGTCCCCGTACCCACACACACACACACACAGCCAGTCGAGGGTTAAGGAAACACTTTGGAACGCACCCAGTTCTTATCTCCCACTTGGCAGCAATAGACACACCGTCTGCCAAGTGACTTTATTTTCAAAGTAAAACAGAAAGACAAAATACTCAAGAGTCCAAATGTCCGACACTTTAAATCTTTCTCTCAGCAGCTCCGGACGAGGCTTTAGTGACTATCCAAGGTTTGCTTTGTTCGTCACAAAAATCCTTGACCACCACCCTCTATTATATAGTCTCTGGGGTGTGGTCCAGTGACTCAGTTCTAATCCCTAGCACGCCTCCTAAGCTGCTGCAAACGTTTATCACGCCTTCGGAGGCGTGCGTCCAGGAATGATGTTTCTTTATCACTCTGATCTGAATCAGCTGTCTCTTCTCCCTTGGCCGGCACTTGAGACAATGCCAGAGGGGAGGGGCCTGGAGAGGGAGGCCTGGCTGACTCCTCTTCCTCATGCTCGGAGCTTTCTTCCTCCGATGGGACAGGCTCAGAGGGCGGGGCCACAACACAGTGTCCCCCTGGAATTCCATCTCTCTCCAATGGATGGTTGCCCCCCTTCTAGCCGCCAGGGGGTTGCCCGACTTCTGAATCTCTTCCGTTGATCTGTTTGATGATTTGGCGGCTAGCACCTCCTCTACTGCTGTCTTTAGTGTTAATGTTGGTTTCACCAATAATCATCTCTAACCGAACATCCTGAACCCCACAGACCAATCTGTCTCGAACGGCTTCATCTAGGTTGCTAAATTCACAATAAATAGCTGCTTTCCAGAGGGCTGCCATGTAACAGCTGATAGACTCACCCTACACCTGGTCCCTATGGTAAAAAGCATGTCTTCTAGCAATGCAAGATGGTCAGGGAGCATAATGTCCCCGCAATTTGCTTAATAATATGTCCCAAGGAACTGTCTGAAGGTGTTGGGGTGCAATGAGAGCCCTCACCATCTCAAACACTTCCACAAATGCTCAAGAAAAGCACTCATTTACGATTGTCTGTGATATTTGTATAGTCATTAGCTTCCAATATTAGTCATATTTTTTTTTCTATTAGTCATATTTCTATGCCGCCCACTCTCCGAGGATTCTGGGCGGCTTACACCAAAGACAGTATACTAAATACCATATTGCCCCCAACAATCTGGGTCCTCATTTTACCCACCTCGGAAGGATGGAAGGCTGAGTCAACCTTGAGCCGGTGAGATTTGATCCGCTGATCTGCTGAACTAGCAGTCAGCTGAAGTAGCTGCAGTACTGCACTCCAACCACTGCGCCACCTCGGCTCTATATACAGTCAAAAAGGATTAAATAAGAATCCCAAGTCTGTGTTTCAGGATCAAATGGAGCAAACTGTGGTGGGTTAGCCATTCTCTTTCCAAAACAACAGTCATCACTCACACATGCCCCTTTTATCTCTATGACCTCTCAATCAGCACTTCTCTATGTTGGCTCAGAGCCCAGCATTCCCTCCTTCGTCGCCAATGAAATGTTGTGCGTGGGAACACAGAGGAGGAGCCAGACTTCCAGCAGCAATATTTATTTAAGATTTATAGATAAATTTATTTAAGATAAGGATTCATTATAAACCAACATGCAGTTCCCTACTGACAGCCCCTTTTTATAAGAAACTGTCAGCCTTTAACCAATAACTTTAAAATACGTCCCACACCTGCACAGCAGAAGGAAAAGCCTCTACTCGTGCATGCATGGACATAACACCAAGGGCTTTAGCCAACAGAGTAGTCTTAATTCCCATAAAAGGATCCACACAGGAGAAAAGCCATATAAATGCATGGAGTGTGGAAAAGGGCTTCAGCCAACACAGTAATCTTACCACCCATAGAAGGATCCACACAGGAGAGAAGCCATATAAATGCATGGAGTGTGGAAAGACCTTTACTTATAGCAGTCAACTTGCTCCTCATAAAAGGATGCACACAGGAGAGAAGCCACATAAATGCATGGAGTGTGGAAAGACCTTTAGTTACAAGAGTCATTTTACTTATCATAGAAGGAACCATACGGGGGAGAAGCCATACAAATGCATGGAGTGTGGAAAAACCTTTCGTAGCAACAGCCATCTTATTTCCCATACAAGGATCCACAAAGGGGACTAGCCATATAAAGGCAGAGAGTGTGGCAAGACTTTTACTTACAGGAATTGACTTGCTGGTAATAAAAGGATCCACACAGGGGGAAAGCCCTACAAATCCTTGGAGTGCAGAAAGGGTTTCAGCCAAACTAGTAATCTTACTTCCCATAAGAAAATCCATAGAAGGGAGAAGTCATGTAAGTGCATGGACTGTGGAGAGAGAGCAACAGGAGGGGGAATTATGTAATTTTCCATACAGAGATACATTTGGGTGAGAATCTATGTTAATTCTAGATTTAATTAGTTAAATCCATGGATTTCCTTTTCAGAAGTGAGTTTCCTGCTTAGTTGTTTCTTCCCACTTGATCACACACAAAGTGTTTAAAATGTCCTTCTTTTCATTAATCTTCTTAGAATTGTTTCCCCAACCAGCTTTGACTGGCTCAGTCCCCATCTATTCTCTGCCTCCTGAGTCCCAGCTGATCAGGAGGAAATGGGAATTTTGCAGTAACCTTCTCCTGCCATGCCCACCAAGCCACGCCCACAGAACCAGTAGTAAAAAAATTTGAATCCCACCACTGATGCACGCCCCCTCTACTAACCACTTAAGTATGATGTAATCTTGAAAGAGTTTCCCACTGTCCTCTTTTATGGGATGGAGAATCAAGAGAAGAGGATTATTATGAGTCTCTTGAGTACAAAAAATAATTACATTCCAATTCCTATCTGTTCCTTTCCTCCCTTTATGCAAGGAGGTAGCTTTCTATAGAAGCTTTCTTAAAAATGGAAGGTTGGAGACGAGTCTAACTTTGTCAAAAGTGGTTGGATTGACAAGGCTTCCTGACTACCTCTTCCCTTCTGACCTCCAAATGGGAAAGGCACCCTTTCTCCCTTCTTTACATGAGCGCCTGCCTTGCACACAGAATCCACCAGAGGGCTCCCTTCGCAAAGAGAAGGCAACATGAAGCACTTCACTAGGGGGCCGCTGGAGGGAGAATGCTACAGGTAGCTTTCCAAAAAGAGGGTGAGAAGTCAGTGACTATCTTAATCGCGCCTCTCTAGGACGCTGCACACTCTCTGTCTTTAACACTTTCAGATTCGCAGGAGTTTTTTTAAAAAAAAAAGCTGCAGAAAAAAAATTGCTAAGGGAGGAAGGTCCGGAGGTGGCCGTGGTAAGTGGACAGATGGGGTCTCTTCCTATGCAAAGAGAGGCAGAGGGCTTTCCAACTGGAAAGGAAGAGACAGATGCCCAGCCTTATCCCAGTTCTATTTTCTATAATCTCTGGGAGTAGGAGATTTCGGGTCTCCTTTTCCCCTACCACCCCTTTCTATGCTCATCATAGACAGAGGGCAAGTAGACTTCCCGATCAGCCTTGTTTCCCACCC
Organism: Pantherophis guttatus; assembly: GCF_059756535.1. NCBI lineage: Eukaryota > Metazoa > Chordata > Lepidosauria > Squamata > Colubridae > Pantherophis > Pantherophis guttatus. The sequence continues at coordinate 247,949,727 of NC_142064.1, forward strand.
ACCCCCAGGAACAAATCTAGATTCCTCAGGAAGGGGATCTGGGGGAGTCCTTCACACTCTGTATCCCGGGAAAAGCCCCTGAATTGGGAGGTAGGTGGGAGGAGAGAGGGAACTTGCATGGCAAATCTCAAGCAGGAAATTAGAATTGCAAGGGAGATTGTGCCTGCATTCTCATTACGTGTTGGATGACACTAAAATGAGAGTTTACTCTCCTGCAGTTCAATTTATTTTAAGAGAACCAGACATCTTCTTAAACTACGCCTGTGTTTCGGGTGAACCCTACATTTTCTGTTTGGATTTAGGAGATGCTGTGTGAATCTGCCTACCTGTAGTAATGCAATTTGACTCTTAGAAAGCAAACCCTGAGTAAAGGGAAATGGAAGATCCTAAGAAAGCCCGTGAACTGGATGATTGAGAATCTCCATAGACTTTTAAATCCCAAGAAAAAGTCATTTCATGTAATATGATCTGAACTTTAATTGTTTGTTAACCTGTTTTGAGTTTGGTAGGTTGGGTGAACTCTGATAGTCGGTAAATGTAGATTGAAGCCTTTAGAAATCAAAGTCTCCATGTGACAAAAAGGAAATTGAAAATGATCCAAAAACACATTTGTTCACTGTTCCAAGTTGTTGATAGAAGTCGATCCCATAGCTTCCCCTACACACAAAAACACACAGCGATAATTGCTCAGTGCCACTATAATCCTATACCAGCTCAAAAAAAAATACTTCCTTCCATGGGGATGAGTGTTGTTGAATGTAAAATATGCCACTTTCTAATTCTTGGAATTTATTTTGTTTTCCGTCTCAGATACACAAACTGGAAGCCAACTTTACAGTCTCTTGTAGAGAGACAGAGTTATCTCTTCAGCAAACTGGGTTTATTGTCTCTTCTGGTCATTATTGCAGCTAAAGGAAAAATCCTATGAATGAAAAAACATTTGGAGATTCACAAGATTCCTTGTACACATTTGAAGTTCTATTTCAGGACATAAAAGAATGGAGAGCCAAACATTAGCAAGTGAGAGAACTGGAAAATGCCCTTTTAGTGCTCAGCCTGGGAGCTATGGGGAGATCTGTGCAAGAACAGGAAAGATCTTAGAGGAGGGTCTTTCAGAAGTTCAGCCCTGGAAGTTCAGGAATGTCCAATATCGGGAGGATGAGGGTCCCCGAGAACTTTGCAGCCGACTGCACTACTTTTGTAGTCGATGGTTGAGACCAGAAAAGCACACAAAAGCGCAGATGCTGGACCTGGTGGTTCTGGAGAAGTTCCTGGCGCTTCTGCCCCTGCAGATGGAGAGCTGGGTGCGGGAGTGTGGAGCAGAGACCAGCTCCCAGGCAGTGGCCTTGGTGGAAGGCTTCCTCCTGAGCCAGGCAGAGGAGAAGAAGGAGCAGGTTGAGTTGCAGGTGAGATAATTTCATCTCAGAAGCCTAGAAGGGGTTTAAATGTAATGAACAATGTGTTTGAATTCTATGCTCCTCATTACCAGTTCTCTGGCATTCATAAGATTTCACTAATTCTTGAAGGATGTTCCATTATCCGTTCTTGGAAGAAAGATTTGGGACAGCCTTTTCTTTCTTACTTTCCAACTGAACTGATGGACATTGGGTGCTTTCAAGTGGTGTTGAAAGAACAGAACAAGAATCCATTTCATGGTGTGTCTGGTCCTTTCATTCTTCTTCTTTTCTCTGGCTTATATTTCAAGTCCTTCACTGTGGAGAACAAAGATCCTGAGGGAAGGAGGCATCTATCCAATACCCCTTGGGAACTGTTTACCTTGAGGACTACTCAGCATGACACAAATCAAGAAACATCCAGAGGTAATATAAGACACTCCCATTCCTTATAGAGATCGCAGCTGTCTCATCTTCTCTGTCTTTGCTATTATAGGACACCTCCTCCTATTTTGTTAATTTTGTCTCCCCCACAGGGAAGAATAGTGGGAACCTGACTCTTCCTTATGGTGAAGATGAAACAATAGTTGAACCTCCAACTCAAGTAAGAGAAGGAAAATTATTTATTAGATTTGTATTCTCCCTTTTCTTCAAAAAATCAAGCTAGTGTACACTGTACTGTCTCCTTCCATTTTTTCCCTCCTGTTTGGGATGCCTTATTTTCATGTCCCCAAGCAACAAAACTTCAAAAGAGATTCTTATTAGGATTTTTTAAAAGATCAATACTTTAAAAAAGTATTCTTTATGCTAATAACTTTCCATAACTTTCAATAACTAATTTTTTTATAAAATCCTTCACGATGCTTATTTTTTTTGTCATTCTTTGACTTGATTTATGCAAGGATGCTTTTTAAAAAATGACATAATATTGATGCTGGCACATTACCATTTTAAAAAGCTTTGTTACAAAGTTCATCCTGTATTTTACAAATACAATGTTTACATTACAAAGACATAAGAAAAATAAATTCATCAGATTAAAAGGTAAGGTAAATTAAAAGTGGCCATATAGAAAAAGCTTGGTACAAAAATTGTTTGGAAGTCCCCTTTGGCTACAAAGGCTAAGAAATGTTCTCCTTATGAAAAGTTATGTTTCTTTGTCTCCCATTCAGCCAATGGCTCAGACTATTAACAGCTTCCTTGCTATATGAAGAGTTTTATGTCTCTGGATAAAGCGATGGCACTTTACCAAATCTTCCAAGACACACACACACACTTCCTTCTGCAAACATAGGAAGGATTAGAGTCTCTAATAGGTGGTGTTTCCAAGGCCCACCAAGGCCCACCCAGTTGATTCTCTCCAGATGCTGAGGGTCTTTTGATGGTGAATAGATTAATAAATTGAGAAGAGTGTTTTGAGAGTGGATGGTAGATGAAATCGATCCAGAAAGAAACTGGGGTTACCTTTATTCAATGGCACCAAAAGTCCTGTAGAATCAATCAAGATGATAAAAGCTGCCTAAAATATTTTTTCAGTCAAATGCTTTTTTGTTCTGTCATTTTCTCATCTCAATCCTAGAATCCTACTCAGCATAGACCTTAGTGCATAACTTTGCTTTGGGAATTTCTAAAGAATAGAGCAGATCTTGCAGTCCTTCCCAGGCCTATTCTATTCCTTTTTTTGTTTATTTTCAGGGGAGTCTTGTGTCCTTTGAGGAGGTGGCTGTTTATTTCTCTGAGGAGGAGTGGTCTCAGCTGGATCCTCACCAAAAAGCTCTGCATTCAGACGTCATGCTGGAAAATTATAGAAACGTGACTTCTTTAGGTAAGATTTTCTATTTTCCAGTCAGAGAGTTCAGGAAGAGATGTTGTTGTTAGATTCCACTGGCTGTTTCTTATTAAAAAATCTCCAAATAGAGGTCATCACTTGAGAAGGAAAAGAAAAAGTCATGCTGTTCTATTGCTCCTAGTATGGAAATAGATCAATGGCTTTCTGCTTAGATGCATCCTGTGCCATTTGTCATCTGTTGGGTTTTTCTATTTCTATTTAAACCTATCAGTGTTAAAGTAATTCCTTGGTTTGAGGTAATGCTAAACTCTGATACAGAGATTTCATATTTTTTGGCCCAGGTGCTTCCGTATCAGTACTATGAAGGATTGCAATTCAATTAATTTTTTGTCTTAATGGACTTTTCTTCCATTTCATTCCTATCCTGAGTCTTGGACTTAGGACAAACTGGTCCCATTTTTCTATTGCAAACATGCTGCTTAGGGTTAATATAAGAACTCTAAGCTTTTTTCTCTGCAATCATGTGATCTTTGGCAGGAAAAAATTAAAACACAAATGGAAGGTAGGTTTGTATAGGAAGAAAAAAAATGAGTTTTAAAATTAATTCTCAGGGGGCTCTTCCGGAATTGGCCCACTTCCAATAAATCTTGGGTTTTCTACAAATGCTTTCTTGGATGTTTCTCCTCGTTCTTAAATTAAAATTTTGTTTTAGATGTTTGAAAGCTTTGATATTTCATGAATAGAGATATTATAATTTATATACCATGCCATTATAAGTATACAAATATGCAATATATTGGAATTTGGCACAATATCAGAGGGAAATTGGTACGTCTTCTTGCTAACATTTTTATTTCTCCTTCCCTTTGAAGGTAATAATGGGCAGGAAAATAAAGAGTCAATTGAACCATTCCAAAAGTTCAGACTTGGGAACAGAACAGAGAAACCTGCAAATCAAATGGAACAACAAAAACAGGAGAGAAACCCATCAAATAATTGGAATAAGGAAAGTTTATCTTCAGCTGTTGCTCAGTTGGAAGGCTTTCTTGACCAACTAGGAAAAATAGAGAAAAAATATATTGGGAAAGGTGTAGAACTATTCAAAGATGTATTAGATGTAAATGAATATTATCCAACCCAAGCCAAATCAGAAGAGTATATATGGAAAGACAATGGAAAAAATTACAATGGGGCTTTCACTCTTTCTAGAGAAAGAGTGACATCTCATAAAAGGATACACATAGGAGAGAAGCCACTTAAATACATTGAGGGTGGTGGTCATCTTACTTCCCATAACAAAAGACATATAGGGGAGAAGCCATATAAATGCTTGGAGTGTGGAAAGGGCTTCAGCCAACACAGTAATCTTATGTCCCATGAAAGGATCCACACAGGGGAGAAGCCATTTAAATGCATGGAGTGTGGAAAGCACTTCACCCAAGGTGGTCACCTTACTGCCCATAGAAGGATCCATACAGGGGAGAAGCCATATAAATGCATGGAATGTGGAAAGGACTTCAGAACAAGCAGTAAACTTACATCCCATCAAAGCATCCACACAGAGGAGAAGCCATATAAATGCATAGAGTGTGGAAGGGACTTTAGAACAAGCAGTCAACTTACATCCCATCAAAGGATCCACACAGGGGAGAAGTCATATAAATGCATGGAGTGTGGAAAGGGCTTTAGCCAACAGAGTAGTCTTAATTCCCATAAAAGGATCCACACCGGAGAAAAGCCATATAAATGCATGGAGTGTGGAAAGACCTTTACTTATAGCAGTCATCTTACTTCCCATAACAGAAGACATATAGGGGAGAAGCCATATAGATGCATGGAGTGTGGAAAGGGCTTCAGCCAACACAGTAATCTTATGTCCCATCTAAGGATCCACACAGGGGAGAAGCCATTTAAATGCATGGAGTGTGGAAAGCACTTCACCCAACGTGATCATCTTACTGCCCATAGAAGGATCCACACAGGGGAGAAGCCATTTAAATGCATGGAGTGTGGAAAGGGCTTCAGAAGAAGCAGTGATCTTACATGCCATCAAAGGATCCACACAGGGGAGAAGCCATATAAATGCATGGAATGTGGAAAGGACTTCATAACGGGCAGTAAACTTACATCCCATCAAAGGATCCACACAGGGGAAAAGCCATATAAATGCATGGAATGTGGAGAGACCTTTAGTTTCAACAGTCATCTTACTTCTCATAGAAGGATCCACACAGGGGAGAAGTCATATAAATGTATGGAGTGTGGAAAGGGCTTTAGCCAACAGAGTAGTCTTAATTCCCATCAAAGGATCCACACAGGAGAAAAGCCATATAAATGCATGGAGTGTGGAAAGACCTTTACTTATAGCAGTCAACTTGCTCCTCATAAAAGGATGCACACAGGGGAGAAGCCATATAAATGCTTGGAGTGTGGAAAGGGCTTTAGACAACACAGTCATTTTACTTATCATAGAAGGAGCCACACGGGGGAGAAGCCACATAAATGCATGGAGTGTGGAAAGACCTTTAGTTACAAGAGTCATCTTACTTCCCATAGAAGAATCCACACAGAGGAGAAGCCATACAAATGCATGGAGTGTGGAAAGACCTTTCGTAGCAACAGCCATCTTATTTCCCATGTAAGGATCCACGAAGGGGACTAGCCATATAAAGGCAGAGAATGTGGCAAGACTTTTACTTACAGGAATTGACTTGCTGATAATAAAAGGATCCGCACAGGGGGAAAGCCCTACAAATCCTTGGAGTGCAGAAAGGGTTTCAGCCAAACTAGTAATCTTACTTCCCATAAGAAGATCCATAGAAGGAAGAAGTCATGTAAGTGCATGGACTGTGGAGAGAGAGAGCGACAGAAAGGGGAATTATGTAATTTCCCATACAGAGATACATTTGGGTGAGAATCTATGTTAATTCTAGATTTAATTAGTTAAATCCATGGATTTTCTTTTCAGAAGTGAGTTTCCTGCTCCTCAGTTGTTTCTTCCCACTTGATCACACACAAAGTGTTTAAAATATCCTTCTTTTCACTTACCTTCATAGATTTTGTTTCCTCCTTCCTTCTCCTTCCTTAATACATTCTCATTTTATTAAACAAACATATGTTCTTTATCCTCACAAAAAGTTGGAAACAATGCACCAGAGAAAATCAAAATTATAATCCAAAGACAATTTGAGTTTCATCAAAGTTTAGAGTGTGATGGAATGTAATTCTGCGTTGTCCTGTTGAATAATTGTGATATTGAATTAAAAGTGGCAAATAGGAGGATTTGTACTTTGAATTTTTCATTACTTCCTCACTTTCTTTTTTTGTCCCTGGTTGGGGATATTCAGGAAAACAACAATCATTGCAAATGATCAAGCAGGAACGGTGACAATTGGAAATCAGTGGGGACCAAAATAAAATAATATGAAGTTAAGAAAAACTATTTCAGAAAACTCTTTCTGGTCCTCCTATCTAAACACAGAGAAATGAGAAAGAGAACTGCTCTGGGATACAAAAACACACCAAAATAATCAAGGTTGCATCCATGGTGTAGAACTGAGACCTGAGGCAGCCAGTATTTATACAGAAGCATGGAACATTATTCAATCAAAGGCCTCATGATTTGAGAAACTTGTCACATGCAAATCAATGTGTAGCATGTGGAAAGAGCTGAAAGGATGAGGAATTCCTTTCTCACAAAAGGAGCCAGAGTGACAATTTTCCAAACGAGGTTTTTAAAAAGAAAGGTTTTCTGCAGCTTTGAGTTTTGGTTTTGAAAAACAATTTTCAAAATTTCGTCCTGCTGTGTGATTTCGTATCTCTCACAGTTTTCTTTAGCTTACCTCTCCAAAGACAGAGGAGTCACTTCAGATATATCTCCTCCTCCTTCCTACAGCCTGTTGGAAGAAATATCCATCTGGTTCAGTTCCAAGTGAGGAGAAACACCTTGGAAACATGGAGGCTGATTGGAAAGGTGGTTTAATGATGAAGCAAAACCCTCAAGCACCTGGGCCTGGTGCATCTGACCACATGAGTGGAGAGTGAGGGTTATTTATACCCTCTCTTGGGCCTTGCCCTTGAGCTTCCTGTTCCTGCAACTACATTGTTGTGATTAGATAAAACAATTATGAGCAGTCCACTCCTGTAAGTCTGGAAGAAACCCTTAACTGGGAATCATTGTCAGTCCACCTCTGTTTAAATCAATGATGGAATTTCTAGAAGCCCAAAAGTCTTGATCTTGCAGAGATTCACTCATTTTGTCCTGGAGATATGAAAAATATCTAGATATCATTAGTACACCAGGTTCTGCGCAGATCACCTGTGATGATGTCTAAGTCAGTGGGCGGAGCCTCTCGCCGCTTTTACTACCGATTCTTGTGAACCGGTCCGAACTGGGGGCAACCCACCACTGGTATGCACGCCCCCTCTACTAACCACTTAATTATGATGTAATCTTGAAAGAGTTTCCCACTGTCCTCTTTTATGGGATGGAGAATCAAGAGAAGAGGATTATTATAAGTCTCTTGAGTACAAAGAATAACTACAATCCAATTCCTACCTGTTCCTTTGCTCCCTCTCTTCCCTTTACGCACGGAGGTGGCTTTCTATAGAAGCTTTCTTAAAAATGAAAGGTTGCAGATGAGTCTAACTTTGTCAAACGCGGTTGGATTGACAAGGTTTCCTGACAACCTCTGTCCTTCTAACCTCCCATGGGAACGGCACCCTTTCTCCCTTCTTTGCATGAGCACCTGCCTTGCACACAGAATCCACCAGGGGGCTCCCTTCGCAAAGAGAAGGCAACATTAGGCACTTCACTACCGGGCCGCTGGAGGGAGAATGCTACAGGTGGCTTTCCAGAAGAGGGTGAGAAGTCAGTGACAGGGGGGGGGTCTCTTCCTATGCAGAGGGCTTTCTAGAGAGGCTTTGGAGGCTGGGGACAGCAAAAAACATCACTTCCTGTCCAACTGGGATTTGGGAAATGGGCTGTTTCAGGCCTCCGGAGCGCCTCTGAGGGGCTGGGGAAGGCTGTTTTCGCCCTCCCCAGATGCATAGAGAGGATCTGGAGCCAGGTGAGAAAGAAAAACGGGCCTACTGGGCCATCACATGCCTTCTTTAGCCTAATCTTACAATTCCTCCCTCCCCCCTTCTCATTCCTTAATATATTCACAGTTTATCAGAGGATGCTAAATTTCTCTGCCCTTACAAAGTTTGAAATGATGCAGCAGGGAGGTTCTGGAGTTTGAATCGATATGATAATCAAAGGGAATTCAAGTTCCATCAACGCTCACAGTGTGAGGTAGAATTTTATATTGAATCGTCCTACTGTATAATAGTAATGTTATATTAAAAGTAGCAAGTGAATTTGTGCTTTAAATTTTTCCTCTCTCTCCCCCTCTACCTCTCCTCCCTCTTTCCCTCCCTCCCTCTCTATTTTGTACAAAGTTAGGGATAGAAAGAAGAAAAAGAATGAAAGTGATAAGAATGAAAGTGACTCCAAGGTGCTAACGTTAGAAACGATCAAGCAAGAAGGAAGACTTTTGGGAATCAGTGGGGATCTACATAAAATAACATGACATTTACTTCAGAAAAGTACTTCAGTTTTTTCTGACCAAACAAACAAAAATGGAACATGGAATTGCCTCTGGGATGTGAACATAGTAAAAATAATCAGACTTATATCCACGGTGTAGAACTGAGACCTGAGTGAACCTGTATGAAGGTTCAGTCAAAGTTCTCATAAGGGAATTGTCATAGGCAGATGAATGTACAGTGTGTGGGAACAGCTGAAAGGATGAAGAATTCCTGTTTTTAAGAAGAGATTGGACAACCATTTGTCTGAAGGGGTATAAGGTTTCCTGCCTGAGCAGGGGGTTGGACTAGAAGACCTCCAAGGTCCCTTCCAACTCTGTTATTCTGTTATCTTATGTCAACAAAAGGAGCCAGAATGACGAGAAGCCTCCAAAATGCACATGCCAAAGACTTTCAGATATTAGGGCCATATTTTGCTTTGTATGATGTGATGAGGCTAAGAAAAAAAAATATTTTTAATTAAGTAAAACTAAACATCAATGTGTGGTTACCTTTCTGACATTATTATTTTTTCTTCATCTTCAATTGCATTTAAACTTAGTAATACATGAAAAAAATTGGTAGGATTTGGGTGGGAGAGTATGTTTCAGGTTTCAGAGATTCATGCTGGTTTGAAGCTGTTGACAGGTAGTCCTCACTCAATGACCATTCATTCAGCGACCTCTTGGACTTGCAACAGAACTGAACAAAGGGACTTATGACCAGTGTCCAAAGTTAGGGCCTTGCAGTGCCCTCATAGTCACATGACTGTGATCTCCGCTATTAGCATCTGATTTCTACTTATGACGAATCCCCCCCACACACACACACACACCTCCCATCATGTGCAAAAATCTCTTCTGGCTTCCTCAGAAAATAAATACGAAAGCCAGCAGGGAAGGGGACAAACCTCTGCCACAGAATTCAATGGGAGAGGTGCTGAAAAAGGTCTGTGGATCTATTTTGGGACAGACCTTTTCCAGCCAACCTCTTTGAGAACAAAAGGGCTGCCTGTCAGTTTGATTTTGCCCTGCCTGGTAAAATATCCTTCTGGGTTCTGCTCCAAGTGGGGAAAAAGACACTGGAAACATGGAGACTGCTTGGAAAGATGGTTTAATGGTGGACAGGATCACATGGTTTGAGTTCCTGAACAGAAAAAAGGGATGAGATACAGCGAGTCCCCGGGTTTTATGCTTTCTCTAGCTTTGAATTTCCTGGGGCCCAGAAAGAGTATCCTGATTGGTTGTCAGACTCCCAGGGGGTGGGGGTTTTAGGTAGCCTTGCTGGATGATGTAATCTTCCCAGGTGCCATGTGGTGAATTTCTGTTGGTAGATGGGTCCTATTGTGTTGCAGATGATGGCCCATTGAAAAAGGGTGGGGGGTGGGGCAAGAAGGTGAGCTGCTTAGTCTTTAAAACATGCTTCTCCATTTCTCATCCAAGGAAACATAATATTCTGCCTTTTTAATATTTCCTAAAATATTTCATTCTTCTAGGAAAGGGGTGAGTGCTAACTTCCTACAAGACAAAGAGAAAATTATAAATCAACTTGTGGGTCATTAGGAGTCCTTGGTGCTCTATGAGCTTCCTTGTTTTCTTGCAAACGTTTCATTACCCTAACTAGGTAACATCATCAGTGCTAGTAAAGAGTGCTGTTTGCTGTCACAGAGGAGACCAACCTATTTTCCAAAGGACCAATGGTAGGCTAAGAAATAATAGATGAAAATTCATCAAAGAGATATCCAGCCTAGAACCAAGGAGAAATTCCCTGACAGAACAATTAACTAGTAGAACAGCTGGTCTCCAGATGTTTTGGATGCTCTATCACTGCAGTTTTTCAAGAAGATATTGGACAGGCATTTATCTGAGATGGTACAGGGTTTCCTGCTCGAGCTACAAAACATGCAAGGTCCCTTCCAACTGTGTTACTTACTCTATTCTATATTTTAAAACTTTTAAGTAAGAAGGCTGAATCCTATTTCTTCTAGATCCCTTCGTTTCAGGGGTAAAATCCAGCAGGTTCTGACAGATTCTGGAGAACCGGTAGTGGAAATTTTGAGTAGTTCAGAGAAGCGGCAATTGCCACCTCTGGCTGGCCTCAGAATGGGACAGGAATGGAGATTTTGCAATATCCTTCTCCCAGGAGAGGGAATGGGGATTTTGCAGTATCTTTCCTAAGCCACGCCCACCAAGCCACACCACACCCACAGAACCGGTAGTAAAAAAAATTGGATTTCACCACTGCTTTGTTCCCTGTATAAAAGGATGTAGCTTTCTACTGAACCCTACTTAAAAGTAAAAGGGTGCACATCGGTGGAACACTGTCAGAAGGAATTGGATAAAGAAGGGTTATTGATCAGAGGGAAGCATCCTCCTTCTTTTGGGGTCCTGATGGAAAATGCACCATTTCCACTATTTACACAAGCACCTTCCCTGCACACCAGAATCCGCCAAGTGAGTCTCTCTAAAAAGAGAAGCGGACGCCGTGCGATTCACCATTCGGCCACTGGAGGGCGAAGGCCAGAGGTGATTTACCATAGGAGAATGGGAGGGAAGTGAGCTCACTGGATCTGACGCCACACTCCGTCTCTATTTAACCCTTTGAGCTTCGCAGGAGGTTTAAATGGGTGCCGGAAAGCCTTGAAGGGAGAAGAACTAGAGGCGGGAAGAGTAAGTGGCTGGTGTGAGTGTGAGAAGTGTCTCCGCGTGCAAAGAGGGGGGAGGGGTGCAGAGCTGCTGGTGCTAGAGAAGGAAGGGGCAGAAGCCAAGTCCCCATGCAGGTTCAATCTCCTGAGTCCTGCGGGTGGGAGAGCCCGGATCCCATGTTCCCCTGCCGCCCCTCTCCACGCAGGTGGCAGGCAGAGGGAAGCGGTGCTCAGGAACAAATCCCCAGAGAGGAGGGAGGGTCCTGGGGAATCCTTCACCCCCCATAGCCTGGAGAAAGTTCCGAGGTCGGAGATGGGGAGAGGTTGGGGGGCAAATCTGGAGCAGGAAAGAAGAACATGGTTGCAAGGGAGGAACTGGAGGAGATTGTGCCCGCCTTCTCCTTCTGTGCTGGAGGAGACTAAAATAGGGTTGGATCCTCCAGAGTTCAATTTCTCTTAGGAGGGTGAGTGAACCAGGACATCCCCAACCTCAGTGTCTCATGTGAACTCACCTTCTGGGGTTGCCTAGCCTGTTTGGGTTTACATATTTTTGTGAACCTACCTGCAGGTTCACCAACCCTTGTGTCTCATGTGATTTGGCTCTTAAAAAGGAACCGTGAAGAAAGGGAACATCAGCTGGTCACTTTTTGGCATTTCATTTTTTAAAAATTTAACTTTCATGGTTTGTTTACCCAAGAGTTTGGCATCTTGGGTAAAACCTTCTTTGTAGGTAAATGCAGACCTAGGTTTTTATAAAGCAAGCCCTTCTTTTCGAGAAAAAAACAAATTGAAAAATTGATCCTCAATGCTTGCAGTCCTGTACTAGCTCAGAAAAATATATCTTTCCATTGGAATGAGTGTTCTTCAGGGGTTAAATCCACCATTTTGTGTTTAATCTCACAGAAATAGGAAACCATTTATACTACCTCACTTGGAGTTAAAAAAATTGGAGAAAGACAGCTGAAAGACTTGCTTGACCTGTTGCTACAAGAATGGGACTATGAATGCAAAGGTGTTTCAAGATCCAAAACATTCCCAGGGACCCCTTTGGAGGTGCACTACCGGACAGAGAAAGAATGAAAAGCCAATCTTTAGCAAGTGAGGGAACTGGAAAAGGCCCTTCTGTTGGTCAGCCTTGGACCTATGAGGAGATCTGTGCAAGAACTGGGAAGAAAATCCTGAAGGAGACAACCACCCTTTCAGAAGTTGAGCCATGGAACTTCAGGAACTTCCAACACCAGGTGGATGGAGGTCCCCGAGGACTTTGCAGCCAACTCCATTCTTTTTGTAGTCGATGGTTGAGATCAGAAAAGTACACAAAAGCACAGATGCTGGACCTGGTTGTTTTGGAGCAGTTCCTGGCCCTTCTGCCCCTGCAGATGGAGAGCTGGGTACGAGAGTGCGGAGCAGAGACCAGCTCCCAGGCGGTGGCCCTGGTGGAAGGCTTCCTCCTGAGCCAGGTGGTGGAACAAAAGGAGAGGATGGACTGGCAGGTGAGAAACTTTTATTTGAGAGCTCAGTATTGATTAAACCTAATAGTCTAAATCTAACTGTGTTTGAATTCTTAACCCTTGCCTACCAGTGTTCTTTGGCATTCATTATACGTGGAGATACTTCTAATTTTTGTAGGATATTGTTTTGTTATTTGTGATAGTTGTTGCTTTCCTAATTTCCAACCTCAGTGATAGACCTCCAGGGCTTTGGAGGGGTGTTCACAGAAGAAGAATACACTTTTTGATGTATGTTGTCCATTAATAATAATTCTTCTTTCCTGCCTACCTTTTCAAGTCCTTCATGATGGAGATCAGAGATCCTGAGGGAAGGTGGCATCCATCAAGTTCATCTCCAGAAATGTTTTTCAAGAGGATCTCTCAGGATGATCTAAATATGGACATGACCAGAGGTAATACAAGGCTCTCACATTCCCCAGAGAGATCTCAACTGTCTCATCTTCTGAATGTCTTCTATAGAACACCATCTCCTACGTTATGAATTATGCAGTGTAAATTCTGTCTCCCTCTCAGTTAAGAATAGAAGAAAGTTGACCCTTCTTGATGGTGGAACTGAAACAGTGGTTGAAACTCCAGTTCAAGTAAGAGGAAATTAATTTATTAGATTTGTATGCTCCCATTCCTTCAGAAAGTCAAGCTGATGTACGTAGAGAGTCTCCTTCCATTTTTACTTCTTATTTGGGTTGGCTTATTTTTGTGTTCCTGAGCAAGATTAAAAGTTAAAGTAGGTTCCTTTTAGGAAATCTTTTTAAAGACAACTACCTTAAATAACTGCTAATTATTTCCAATTATTATTATTACAATTGTATTTATGCTAATTACTCACTTTTCAAATAATCCTTCAGGGTGCCCATTTTTTTGGTAACTCTTTGACTTGGGTTTGTGCAAGGATGCAGAAAACTTCTAAGTATACACATTAGCAATTCTAATGATTTGATTTATGCCTGAATTTGGACGCCAAACCGTCCAGTTTTGCAAAAGCTAAAAAAGTTCCTCCTCGGGATATTTCTTCCGCTTTCTTATTTTCCAATCAGTCAATGTTTCAGGCTACAAGCAGCTTCCTTACAATGTGAGGAGGACCAGAAACAAATTCCTGGCTTGGCTCTCCCAGAACTTTCATGAAGCTGTTGAAGAGAGACAGGATTGCTCTTTCTTGGGACACCATGAGACATTTACTAAAATGCTGCAAAGAATCCCCCTTCCAAACACAGAAATGTTTTCTTCTGCAAACATAGGAAGGATTGGGGTCACTGATAGGTGGAGTTTTGGAACCCCAGATACCAATTGATTCCAGATGTCTTTGATGCTTTCTGGAAGGTGGATGGATGGAGGGATGGATGGATGGATGGATGGATGGATGATGGTAGCTCAATCGATCCAGAAGGAAACTGGTGTTACTTTCACTGATTGGCACTAAAAGTCCTGCAGATTCAGTAAAATTGCTAAAACTTTCCTGTTCTGCCCCTACTGCATGTTAGTCTGTGTGCAGCTCGACATACAGCAAAACCATACTATCCTCCAATAAAACGGACCGTGTGCGTATATGTGAATGCTTTATTGGGAGAACAGGGTATGGTGAAACTGAAAGAAATCGGAATACATATAGTGAGAATCAAATATAAGATAAGACAGTATTCAGTTACTGCTGAACTTAACAATGAATAAATATAAGCAGTTTGAATCTCAGTCTAGCGATGCTCTGTGTGTGGGATGTGAGTTTTTCCTTGGATGACCATGTGCCATAGATTAAGATGGCTGCTTCCGCCTTCTCCAAAGGCTAAAGAAAATGGAGTCTGGCTTCCCAGCATGCATTTGGTTTGAGAGTGCAGGCCGATTGGTAAATGGGTGGAGTCAGCTCCAAATAATATACTTGGGGCCTGTTTGTCTCTCCAGCCACTAGATGGGGCAAGAGAGCAACAACAGTATAAAGTTATAAATTGTGACATGACACTTCCCAAAACATGTCTTCAATCCAAACCTTTTCTCTGTCCATTTTCTCACATAAATCCTGGAATGCTACTTAGCAGAGCCATTTACCTTGGTGCATAGCTTTGCTTGGGGAATTTATAAACAATAGGACCAGTGGTGGGATTCGGCCAGTTCACACCACTTCGGGAGATCCGATTGTTAACTTTCTGAGCAGTTTGGTGAACTGATAGTTGGAAGAAATCATTAGGGCAGAGAACCGGTTGTTAAATTATTTGAATCCCACCACTGAATAGGACCAGGTTTTTTTACAATTCCTCCTGGACCTTCTGTGTACTCTCTTTCCCTGTCAGGAGGGCCTTGTCTCCTTCGAGGAGGTGGCTGTGTATTTCTCCGAGGAGGAATGGTCTGTGCTGGATCCTGACCAAAAAGCTCTGCATTGGGAAGTCATGCTGGAGAATTACAGGAACGTGGCCTCTCTTGGTAAGGGTGTTTCTTATTCTTCAGTCAGAGACTTCAGGAAGACATTTTGTAGTTGGATACCACTGGCTGTTTCTTATTTTAAAAAATCTCAAATAGATATCATCTCTGGAGAGGAAGCAGGTAGAAATATGCCATTCTCCCGCTCCTAGGAAGGAAATAGATCTGTGGCATTCTGTTTAGATGCATCCTGTGCCACTCCACATCTGGTGTATTTTCTATTTCTACTTAGACATGTCAGTGCCAAAGTAATTCCTTGGCTTGATGTAATGCTAAACTCCATCACAGATTTCAGCTTTTTTGGCCCAGATAATTCCATATCAGTTCCTGTGAAGCCATGATAGCGCAGTAGTTAGAATGCAGTATTGCAGGCTACTTCTGCTGACTGCCGGCTGCCTGCAGTTTGGCAGTTCAAATCCCACCAGGCTCAAGGTTGACTCAGCCTTTCATCTTTTCGAGGTCAGTAAAATGTGGACCCAGATTGTTGGGGGGCAATATGCTGACTCTGTAAACCGCTTAGAAAGGGCTGTAAAGCCCTGTGAAGTGGTATAGAAGTCTAAGTGCTATTACTATGACGCCCTGTCGTTCAGGTAAGTGGGTTAACTACTTCTGTTTGATTTCTATCATGCGCCTTAGAATTAGGGGTGAAATGATGCTGGTTTTCCATTGCAAAAATACAGCTAAACTTAATAGAAAAACACTAGTTCCCCCCCCCCTTTCAATCATGTGATTTTTGGTAAATAAAAAACAAAATGCAAATGGAAGATAGTTTGTGTAAAGAGAAAAAGAGGAGTTTAAATATGAATTTCAAAGGAGATTTAGTTCTCACAAGTCTCTGTTGGAATTGGCACCCTTCCAATAAATGTTAGTTTTTCTCCTAATACATCTTTGGATGCTTCCTCTGATTTTTCTTTAACTCAGAGCTGACTCTTGTTGAGATTTGAATATGTATGGATAATTATAAACGAAAAGAATGTTAGCTATTCTTAAAACTTTTATGCTTCATTAATATGAGAATTATCATTTATACCATTGTAAGCAATCAACCATGCTATATCTTAGAATTTGAAAAGTTTCAGAAGGCAATAATGATGATTTTCGACTGATTGATCTTTTTCTTTAACACCTGGCTATCATATTTATTTATTTCTCTTTCCCCTTGAAGGTGATAACGAGCAGGACCATAAAGAGTCAAGGGAATCATTTGAAGTGCTCAGACATAGAGAGATAATGAAGAAGCCTGCAATTCAAATGGAATTCCAAAAGCAGGAGAGAAACCCGTCAAATAATTGGAATAAGGAAAGCTCATCTTCCATTAAGGCTCACATGCAGGAATTTCTTGAGGAAGGGGGAAAAATAGAGAAAAAATATATGAGGAAAGGTGTAAAACTATCCAAAGACACATTAGAGGTAAATGAACACTATCCATCCACATCCAAAGGACAAGATTATATATGCAAAGACAATGGAAAAAAATACAATTGGGCTTTCCCATTTTCTCAGGGAAATGGGTCTCTAACATCAGAAAAAACTCTTCCCATTGGGGAGGATCCGGAGAAAGACTTGGAGAATGGAAAGAGCTTCTGTGAAAGGAAGACTTTTACTGCTCAGGAAAGGAACCACAAGGAGAAGCCATATAAATGCATGGATTGTGGGACGGGATTCCATAAAGTTGCATCCCTTGTGAGACATAAGATAATTCTCACCTGTGATGCGCCATATAAATGCATAGAGTGTGGAAAGGGCTTCAACAAAGAGAGTAATCTTACATCCCATCAAAGTATCCACATGGGGGAGAAGCCCTATAAATGCATAAAGACCTCTGGATGCAGCAGCAATCTTACTGCCCATAAAAGAATCCGCACAGGGGAGAAACTATATAAATGTAAGGAGTGTGGAAAGTGTTTCAGTGTAAATTCTTCTCTTAAATCCCATAAAAGGATCCACACAGGGGAGAAGCCATACAAATGCATGGAGTGTGGAAAGAGCTGCAACAAACACAGTGATCTTACTTCCCATAAAAGGATCCATACAGGGGAGAAGCCATTTAAATGCATGGAGTGTGGAAAGAGCTTCAGACAACCCAGAACTCTCATTATTCATAAAAGGATCCACACAGGAGAGAAACCATATAAATGCATGGAGTGTGGAAAGAGCTTCGGTGTAAACTGTTCTCTTAAATCCCATCAAAGGATCCACACAGGGGAGAAACCATACAAATGCATGGAGTGTGGAAAGAGCTTCAGCCAATCCAGTGGCCTCGTTATTCATAAAAGGATCCACACAGGGGAGAAACCATACAAATGCGTGGAGTGTGGAAAGAGCTTCAGCCAACCCAGTGGCCTCATTATTCATAAAAGGATCCACACAGGGGAGAAGCCATTTAAATGCACGGAGTGTGGAAAATCTTTTAGTCAGAGCACTCACCTTACTGGCCATAAAACAATCCACACAGGGGAGAAGCCATTTAAATGCAAGGAGTGTGGAAAGGGCTTCACCTTAAACTGTTCTCTTACATACCATCAAAGGATCCATACAAGGGAGAAGCCATTTAAATGCATGGAATATGGAAAGTCTTTTAGTCAGAGCACTCGCCTTACTTCCCATAAAAGGATCCACATGGGAGAAACCATATAAATGCAGGGCATGTGGAAATACTTTTAGTCAGAGGAATCACCTTACTGGCCATCAAAGATCCACACAGGGGAGAACACTTTAGACTGTGTGTACTCTAACCTGAAACAGGCATACAGAGCAATCCCCCTCCCTCACCTGGGTACAGCCGACCATATTTCACTCCTGTTATGCCCGAAGTATGTCCCTCTCAGGAAAAGAACTCGGTCAGCCATGAAAATGGTTAAAACCTGGCCCAAGGGCGCTCTCAGTCAGCTGCAGGACTGTTATGTAAAATGTCTAACTTGTTTATATCTTGTCTGTATCTCTACCTTCTTACATTTCTGCAAGGGTTAACAATAATGCACGCCCCCTCATTTCCATAATCCTACCTGATTCCTGACTCCTCCCCTCGGGTATAAAAAGGTCTCTCTGAGGTAAATCTGTGCAGTTCCAGTTGTGTATCTAAAAGAGAGAAACGTAACGTTAAAGGTTTAATGATTAAAGAGGCCTAGGATCTATCCAGGTCTAAAATAAAAGCTTGAAAATAAAATATATTTTGATTAGTGAGTTATTGAGCTAGAACCATCAACTTTAACAAAATGGTAGCTAGAGGATGGTTGCCCATAACTGTAAAATGACTGAAACAAATGCTTACTCTGAAAATATAAACAGAGTAAACACAAGAGCCTTCACCAAGAAAATGGCTGCACAGCTGACAACCAAAGATGCCACTACAAGAACTACTTTAACTGAGGGTGAGCAAGACAACAAACCTCGCTGCTCAGGAACGAGGACCAACAAGAAGAAAAATCACAAAGAGGTGATGAGCTAAGACTATCCATAATGAGGTTAATGGAGATGCAGGACAGCGAAGAAAGTCTTATCGCTAAACTCCAAAACCTCTTAATAAGCCGTGAAACAACTGCCAAAGCATCAGCGATGATTAGAAAAATCACCACTTCAGAAAAAGATAAGCCACCTCAGTCGGACAACCCAGAAATAGCCGAATCTGTTCCCGCGCTCCCGCTCCGACAGCCATCTTGGAATGGCCAACAACCAATAGAAAGCCAATATTCAAATTTAACACAGCAAATTAACCAACATGACTACAAGCAATAAAACAACCGCCTACAAATCAATTACATGGCAAGATTCGAACTCACCACCCATACTACTGCCGGAACGGGACCCAAGAAAAGAAAATCATATCAACAACTCACCTATAATACGACCTCCACCAGGTTTTTCTGATCATCTAGGGACCATCATCCATGGGCTGAGACTCGCCGCTGCTGCCGTCGCCGCCGCAGAGACTTCGAACCCCGATGATCCTCGTCTTACGACCGCCTTGCCGCCGCGTCTTCTGCCTGTCATCACCGGGGATCCAGCCACCCAGCGACAGATCCATGCATCCAGCGTAGAATCCAGGTGTGCAGGAGGTGATCCCAGCATTCCATTGGCAGGCCTGGGCCTAGGCCTAGGAGCAGCAGCCACGAGCTCCTCACCCGATAGCTCCCAGCGCGAAATGGGCTTCGCGCATGAGCAGTACTCACCTGCAATGATAGAAAAAAATTTTTTTACTGACAGTTTTTTTTCCATTAGCCCAAGCATACCATTGCCCTACTGTGAATTCAGTCACATCCCAGACCATGGACAGCTACCCCCAGTAAGTAATTATTATAATAATTCTGGAACACTGCCTATTAATTTTCCAAAATTACAATTAGATGGAGGAAACCTTTTAGAATGGAGTCAACAGTTACAAATTATTTTTATGAGAGAAAATGTACTTTTCTTAATTTCTAAACCTCCAAAAAACCCTGGTCATTTGAAATTGATTGTATCCACCACAAAGCATTTTGTCTATTGTTAACAAGTATACCACCCTCTATGTACCCTAGCATAGATAACAACCTAACTGTGTATGAAGTTATACAAAAATTATATAGTTTATTCTACAGTCAAAGCAGAGCAACCACCACTAGAATATCCAGGAAATTTCACTCTGCAAAACTCAAGCCAGGGGTCCCCATGAGCCAACACCTATTGAAACTTAATGCCACAAGAGCAGAACTATTACAAAGGGGGGAAATAATAACTCAAGAAAGCATGATGAGTATTATTATTAATTCATTGGACTCTAGCTGGGACAACTTTGTAACACAATTAGATAGCCTAAACTTAGAGCAGATATCCCTGAGCACACTCACAAATCGATTAATTGCAGAAGACAACCTGAGAAGGGACCGCCATATATCTAGAATGGAACCCAAACCTATAAGGAGAGTTGAATTCCAAGATAGAGTAAGCAATTCACAGGAATGTTTTTCTTGCGGTTCTAGAAACCATTTAAAAAGAGATTGTCCCAGGAACTACAAAAACAAAGGATACACTGATCGTAGGGAGAGACCCGAGCACAGAAGAAGGCACATAAGGGGAAGCTCACCAGATAACAGAACTTTTAGAGAGAGAGAGCGTGGTTGGTCTCCCAGCACTAGGAGAAATTACGAGCATAGAAACAGCTCACGAGATAGATACTCTGAATCAATGTATGGTTTTAAACACGAGAACTCAAACACCAAACTAGAAACATACAAGAACATGTGGCTCCTAGACTCGGGAGCCACTGACCATACCTCACATGACCCAAGATTATTCACCTCACTCATGAAAACAAATTTTGAGATCAAAGTAGCCAACCAGAGTAAGGCTAAAGTAATAGGTAAAGGAAGTGTGCATGTCCCAGGAATAGGAGAAATAGAGGGGGTATTGCATGTGCCAGATATTCCATACAACGTGCTAGCAACAGTAAAACTCACACAAGACACAAACATCGAAGTGATGTTTAAGAAAGGCAAAGTATATGTATCAAATCAGGGGACAAACATTGGGGAAGTAATCATACACGACGGACTACCTTACTTTACACCCAAAGAAAACAGGGAGGGAAGCATTAACATAAACTCTGCTGATAAGGCAGAAGGAAACAAAGAAACAGAAGGAACGGACAAGTGTAATTCACCAAGTAAAAGTAAAATGTCTGTAGGCAAACCCTTGCATAACAATTGTGCTCACATTCTCCATAGAAAATTAGGGCATACTAGTTTCCCAATTGTCAAAAAAATGTTGGAATGCGCCGAGGGTCTAAAAGTAAAAAATTGTGAAAATTACTTGGAGTGTTCTGTTTGCAAATGTTCTAAAATTAAGGTCAAAGCAAGACCAAAGAAATCAGAGTGAACCACTGATTCTATATTCCAACTGGTACACATGGACCTGGTAGGACCCCTGAGACCATCCATTAGGTATAGAGAAAGATTCTTCCTAACCATTGTAGATGACTACAGTCGATATGGTTATGTATACTCACTCAGACACAAGAATGAAGCATTCCAAAAGTTTAAGGAATTTTACAAAAGAATCGAATTACAACACAATACAAAAATCAAACAATTAATGACTGATCGAGGTTCAGAATTCATGGCTAAAGAATTCACGAGTTGGGTAAGAGAACGAGGCATATTACATTTTACTTCACCTTTCTCAGCTTTTCAAAATGGAGTAGCAGAACGAAAAAATGGCGTACTCCAAACCATGATAAGATGTGTTCTAGAGGATGCTGGGATGGGAAAATCATTTTGGTCGGAAGCATTACATTACTCAAATTACACATTAAATAGATTATGGTCTAGTTCAATTGGCAAAACCCCTTATGAAATGATGTACAAAAGAAAACTCAACCTGGCCCACCTATACGTATTTGGCGTTCCCGCTGATGTTCATATCGCCAGACAAGAAGGAAGGGAGATAAAATATCCAAAAGAATGAGATTTATGGGGTATGAACCAGGAACAAAAGGTTTCAGATTCTTAGATCAGAACAACAAATTTGTTGTATCAAGATCAGCTGACTTCCATGAACACTCAAATTGGTCAAGATTACACTCCAATGACATTTTTGCCAATAGAAATACACATACACAGAAACAAGAGAATAAGCGGCTGATCACTGAAGGAAAAGAGGAAACAGAAACATACAAACCAAAACACCATGAAATAAAAGTCAAAGAATGGAAGGAAGAACACCCCACTTTGAACATAGATAAACTCACTGATGAAAAGACTGAATGCCTACACGAAACAAACAAACAAAATGACAGATCAATCAGAGAGAGTAGAAACAAAAAACCCAAAAGACTCGAGGACTACATCATGTCCATACAAACCAACAACATAACACCCAGCTCATATGAAGATATACTCAAACTTCCCCTAGAGGAGAGAGAAAAATGGAAAGAAGCAATGGAAAAGGAAATGAAGAGTCTCCGAGACCTGTAAGTATATTCACCAACACAAACACCTGAAAATAAAAAACCCATAGGGACAAAATGGGTGTACAGAATCAAGACCCTAGAAAACAACAACGTATTGTACAAAGCAAGGCTAGTGGCACAGGGTTTTGCTCAGAAGTACCCAGAGGACTATACAGATACCTATTCCCCAACTGTCAGAGCTGAAAGTGTCAAGAGCGCCCTCGTAATATCCACCATCCTAGGGTTGGAAGTATTTCAATTTGACATCCAAACTGCCTACCTTCATGCAAAACTGGACAAAGAAATTTATGTAAAAGCTCCACCAGGATACAACAAAAGAAAAGACGACACATGGCTCCTTAATAAGAGTCTATATGGACTAAAACAATCTGGCAAGAGGTGGTATGAGTGCCTATCTAAGGCACTCAACTCAATGGGTTTCACCGCCACCTCTGCAGACAAATGCTTCTTCATAAAGAGAGAGAAGGGATCTTTTGAAGGCATCCTCGTCTATGTGGACGACATATTATATATAGGTAAAGAAAAAGCTAAATGTGAGAAATTCGCCTCTGATTTAGGGAACCACTTCTCATTAAAATCATTAGGAAAAATAGACAAATATCTGGGAGTTCAAGCAACAAAAACAAGTAAAGGTTTTCGACTATCACAAAAAGAGAAAATAACAGAACTTTTATTAAAATGCAACATGTCAGAAGCAAAACCCAGCGAAACTCCCATGCAACAAGATTTTTTGAAAAATATGTACAATGAAGCAGAGCCCTTTTCTGATAATAAATTATACAGATCCATGATTGGATCATTACTATACATTGCAAATTGGACTAGACCCGACATTGCTTTAGCTGTTAACTTATTATCCAGGCATGTAAGTAATCCCACCACATTCCACTGGAATGCTATAAAGAAATTGCTCAGATATCTAAAACATAGTATTAATGCCCAATTATGCCTTGAACCTAACTTATCCACAAAACCCAAATTATCGTGTTATGCGGATGCAGATTGGGCAGGAGATATTAAAAATAGAAAAAGTACTTCTGGATATGTATTTTTTCTCAATAATTGCCCAATCCATTGGTATACAGGAAAACAAAAACTAGTAGCTACCTCCACCACCGAGGCAGAATTCATTTGTCTATCTAAAGCAGCAAATAATCTAATTTGGTTTGATGATCTGCTCAGTGACATATGGACAGAACCATCATATCCTATAATCATTTACGAGAATAATAAAGCTGCCATTGAAATTTCAAATTCTGATGCCATTGGACAGAGGTCAAGGCACATAGATATTAAATGTAAGCACGTTAGACAGTTCTCAGAAATCGGATTCATTAAAGCTATACATTGTGACACTGAGGAACAAGTAGCTGACATACTTACCAAACCTTTACCCAACAAGCAACACTCATACCTCATGTCAAAATTTCACGTTTGTATATAAACCATTTATCTTCATGTTCATCAATATTAATTTTTGGATATATATATATATATATATGTATATATTATGTACAAGCCATCAGTTAGACATTTAGAGGGGTTTTTGTTATGTAAAATGCCTAACTTGTTTATATCTTGTCTGTATCTCTACCTTCTTACATTTCTGCAAGGGTTAACAATAATGCACGCCTCCTCATTTCCATAATCCTACCTGATTCCTGACTCCTCCCCTCGGGTATAAAAAGGTCTCTCTGAGGTAAATCTGTGCAGTTCCAGTTGTGTATCTATAAGAGAGAAACGTAACGTTAAAGGTTTAATGATTAAAGAGGCCTAGGATCTATCCAGGTCTAAAATAAAAGCTTGAAAATAAAATATATTTTGATTAGTGAGTTATTGGGCTAGAACCATCAACTTTAACAAGGACTGTTTTGAAACTACTGAGTGGTGTGTATTTGAACATCGTGATCTGCATGAATACACCAATGCTGTACTCTCTTACATCAAAGCATGCACGGACAGTGTGACAACGGATAAGTGCATTAAAGTCTATGGGAATTATAAACCCTGGATGACTACCGAGGTACGGACGCTTCTGAGAACCCAAGATTCTGCCTTTAAGGCAAGGGATAGTGATATATACAGAGAGGCAGGGATGAAGTCCAGCAGGTTCTGACAGGTTCTGGAGAACCGGTAGCGGAAATTTTGAGCAGTTCGGAGAACTGGTAGCGGAAATTTTAAGTAGTTTGGAGAACCAGCAAATACTACCTCTGGCTGGTCCCAGAGTAGGGTGGGAATGGAGATTTTGCAATATCCTTCCCCTGGAGTGGGGTGGGAATGGAAATTTTGCAGTATCCTTCCCCTGCCACGCCCACCAAGTCACACCCACCAGGCCACACCACATTCACCAAGCCACACCCACAGAACCGGTAGTAAAAAAAATTGGATTTCACTACTACAGAGAGGCCAGGGCAAATCTTAGAAGGCATTAAGATGGCTAAACAACAATACAAACATAAGGTGGAGAACCATCTGGCAGATAACAACCTGAAGCATGTGTGGCAGGGACTGCAGTATCTAACTAACTATAAGGGCAACACGAGGAACACGGTCAACGCTGATACCTCGTTGGTGGAGTTGAACACCTTCGCCCGCTACGAGGTGAAAAGACCCGATCCCGTAGACGCTACCCGCCGGCCTTTTGATTCCCAGCCACTCATTCTCTATGAACACCAAGTGAGAGCTGTATTGAAGGCTGTGAATCCTTACAAAGCTGCAGGCCCAGATGTGGTGCTGGGGATAGTGGTAAAGAATTGTGCCGATCAATGAGCAGGGGTCCCGACAAGACTCTTTAACATTTCCCTGCAAATGGCCTGTGTTCCACCATACTTGAAAGCAGCCACTATTGTCCTGAAGAAAACAGCAAACTGCCTAAATGACTACAGACCTATTGCATTAACGTCTGTAGTGATGAAATGCTTTGAGAGATTGGTTCTCCAATAACTTAGGACATGCTCCCACCGGACTTTGACAAATACCAGTTTGCCTACAGGGGGAATAGGTCGACAAACGACGCCATAGCTACTGCTTTACATTCTGTAGCGGGCCATCTGGAGAAACCGGGGAACTATGTCAGGATGATTTTCATAGACTATAGCTCGGCCTTCAACACCATTCTGCCGAGCATCCTTATCGAAAAGCTGACTGACTTGGATTTTCCCTCTTCCATCTGTGACTGGATCAAAGACTTTCTGAGGGACTGGGCACAAACTGAGGGTTGGGTCTGTCATATCCACCCCACTGAAGCTTAGCACTGGCTCCCCACAGGGCTGTGTTCTCAGTCCCTACCTGTAATCACTGTACACACATAATTGTGTATCGTCTGACCCATCCACTGTGATCATTAATTTCGCAGGTGACACCACCATACTGGGTCTTATTACAGGTGGAGACGAAACAGCGTACAGGCGGGAAGTTCAAAAACTATCCACATGGTGCTTAAAAAATAACCTGCATCTGAACATCAGCAAGACCAAGGAGATGGTGTTGGACTTCCGGAGGAAGAGAGAGGAACCTGCCCCACTTTACATCGAGGGGGGCTGTGTAGAGAGAGTGAGAGTCCATCTCAGCGAAGACCTTACCTGGAAAAACAACACAATCCAGGTGGCCAGGAAGGTCCAAAAGTGACTCCATTTCCTTAGAGTCTTGCATAAAAACAGGGTGGAACAACAACTGAGGACTTCCTTTTACCGGTCCAAAATAGAAAGCGTCCTCACTTATTGCATCACGGTATGGCATGCTGGTCTAGCCGTGGATAGAAAAACATTACAGAGAGAGGTGAGCACAGCACAAAACATTGCGGGCTGTCCCCTGATACCACTAGATAAGATCGCTAGGGCTTGCTGCTTTAGAAGAGTGAGGAAAATTCTCAGGGACGACTCTCACTCTGGTCATCACTTCTTTACTCTCCTACCATCGGGAAGGAGATATAGAAGTATAGCCAGCCGCACAAACAGACTGAAGAACAGTTTTTATCCGTGGGCTGTCAGACTTCTGAATGCGAAATAACATCATAACTATGTAGTACGATGGACTTGCAGGGCCGGCGTAACGTGTAACATGTTCACACTGGTGCAATAGGACTGGGTGTTTTGTTAATATGATTTATTTGGTTAGGGATTTTCTGTCTTCACTGGGAGTTGTATTGTCTTGGGGCGGGGGGTGCACTGAGGGAGCTCAACCAATTTCATTGCACATAGGTTGTGTACTGACAATAAAGATTTGAATTGAAGCCAAGATAAATGCATGGATTTTGGAGAGGGCTTTACGAGGAGAAATGACCTAATTTCCCATACAGAGATATGCTTGGGTGGGAATGTATGTTAATTCTAGAAAGTTAGTTACATTTATGAATTTTTGTATTTACAGAGACTGAGCTTGCAAAGGAATTTTTTCTTAGCTTGATCCTTCCTATTGTCTGACCAAGGGATATGAATTTAGAAATGAAAATAAAAACAATGGCTAGGTGACTTTTTAATTATGACCTCGATTATTGGTGGTTTCTATATTTAAGTACGATTTATTTTCTTTTCAAAAGTAAGATTCCTACTCCCCCCGCTTGTTTGTTCTTCCCACGTGATCACATTCAAAAGGACTTGAATTTCCCTTTTTTTCCTAATCTTTCCCTTTCTCATTCATTAATAGACACCCAATTTATTAGAGTGCTTTTCTCTATCCTCAGAAAAGTTGGAAATAGTGCAGCAGATAAATTCTATACTTTTTAAAATATACATATATAATCCAAAGAGAATTCAAGTTCCATCAAAATTTAGAGTGAGGTGGAATTTGATATTGAATTGTCCGCTTAGGTAATTGTGACATTTCATTAACAGTGACAAGAAGTTTTCTACTCTTAATTTTTCATGATTCTCCTTCCCTCTCTTTTTTGTCCCAAGTTAGGGATACTCACTAAGATAACAAAGTGATGCCACTGTGCTGACATTGCAAATGATCAAACAAGAAAGGTGACAATTGGAAATCAGTGGGACCAAAATAAATAAGCTTGAGTTTTAAAAAAACTATTTCAGAAAATTACTTGTGATCCTCCTGACCACAAATGAAACGGGGAGCCACCTCTGTGATGTGAAGAATTCCAAAAAAGACTCAAAGTTGCATCCACAGTGTAGAACCGACCTGAGGCAGGTACTATGTATGGAGAAGCATGGAGCCTTCTTTAGTGAAAGGCCTCATAACCTGAGGGAATTGTCACATGCACATTAATGTACAATGCGTGAGAAGAGCTGAAGGGATGAAGGATTCCTCTCTCTCTAAAGGATCTAGAACAATGAGAAGCCCCCACCCCCAAATGTATGTTTAAAATCTTTTTTTCAAGCAATACACCAAATTTCACTCTTCTAAAGTGTGATGAAGACTAAAAAGTCGTCTAAATTTGATTTAAATAAAATTAAATATCAGTGGAATAGTTACATTCTAGTCATGTATTAAGCTCTTTTTCTCTTTAGTTGCATTAAAAACATTTAAATGTATTTAAATGTATTTGGGTGGGGGCATAGTCAGGGTTTCAGAGGCTCCTGTTGGTTTGAATTGGCTTATTCAGGACTTTGCTAATTTTTCAGTCCTCCTTGAAATTCTAAGAGATCCTTCAGAGTGGCTGTTTTAGAGGAAAGTGAGTTTTGATCCTCCACAGGAATTTTCTTAATATTCAAAAGATCACAAATGATTCCTACACAGTAAGTGGAAGAAAAATGTGGGATAGACGGCATCACTACCAGATGGATTTGTAACTGGCTGACAAACTGTACTCAATGAGTAGTCCTTAATGACACTACATCTACATGGAGGGAAGTAAGCAGTGGGGTACCACAAGGTTCTGTCTTGGATCCAGTAGTCTTCAATATCTTCATAAATGACTTAGATGAGGGAATAGAAGGGGAACTCATCAAATTTCCTGATGACACTAAATCGGTAGAAACCCCAGACGACAAGCTCAGGATCCAAAAAGATCTTTACAGACTTGAACAATAGGCCCTATCCAACAAAATAAAAATTAATGTGGAGAAAAGCAAGGTTTTCTATCTGGGCAGGAAAAACCAAAGGTACAAGTACAGATTAAGTGAAACCTGGCTCCAAAACAGTAACTCTGAGAGGGACCCTGGAGTCCTAGTGGACGATCACTTAAACATGAGTCAGCAAGTGTGTGGCAGGGGCCAAAAAAACTAATCCAACGCTTGGTTGTATAAACAGGCATAGAATCAAAACGATGTGAAGTATTAGTACCGCTTTATAAAGACTTAGTAAGACCACACTTGGAATACTGCATCCAGTTTTGGTCTCCACATTACAAAAAAAGATGTTGAGACTTTGGAAAAAGTGCAAAGAAGAGCAACTAAGATGATTAAATGCCTAGCAGGATTTGGGTTTGCTAGTCTAGGGAACTGAAGGACTAGGGGACAGGAAAGCAGTATTCCAGTATTTGAGTGACTGCCACAAAGAGGCGGGGGTCATTTTATTTTCAAAAGCACCAGAGAACAGAACAAGAAACAATGGAGAGAAGCAACCTGGAATTAAGGAGAAACTTCTTAATAGTGAGGACAGTAAACCAGTTGAACAAGGGCCTGGACTAGAATACCTCTAAGGCAGTGGTGAAACGTAAAATTTATTACTACCGGTTCTGTGGGCGTGCCTTGGTGGTGGGGTAATGTGACTGGGTGGGCGTGGCCAACTTTTTTTTTTTTTTACTTTTAAAACCATTTTTTCTACAACCTCTTCAGCCGAAGAGGTTGTAAAAAAAAATGCTTTTAAAAGCCTCTGATGATCCCAGCTGAGCTGCACAATCATCAGAAGCTTTTTTTTTTACTTTTAAAAGCATTTTTTCAGCCGAAGAGGTTATAGAAAAAATGCTTTTAAAAATAATTTTAAAAAAGCCTCTGATGATTGCACGGCTCAGCTGGGCATGGGTGGGGCAGGGATTTTTGCTACCGGTTCTCCAAACCACCTGCCGCCATTGCTACCGGATCAGGCGATCCGGTCCAAACCAGGAGAATTTCACCCCTGCTCTAAGGTCCCATCCAGCTCTCTTCTGATTGCATCTAGAAACTTCAGTGTGCTAGAGACATCACTGACTTTCTTAAGTAGACTGTTTTTGGAATATTTTGTTTTATTTTCTTTCACTGGTGGTTCTTATTTTACAATGCCTTGAGATAAAATAAAGACATTTGTTATGGGCAATGGAGCAGTCATTGTTTATGTACAGCTTTCCTCAAAAACTAATCCTTTTCTTCCACCTCAATTATCCTTTTAATCCTTGTAATTTAAAAGATTTTTCTGCTTGCACAGCCAGTGAAGAAGAAAAAATTCCATTATTAATGAATCTCAATCTCACAAGAATACATCTACATCTACATGGAGGGAAGCATATATGTTATATCTACATGTACATTACATCTAAATCTATAATGTAGACATACATCTATATCTACCACTATAGGGAGGGAAACAAGCAATGAGGTTCTGCCTGAGACACAGTACTCTTCAAAATCTTCATTAACAATTTAGATGGGGGGAATAGAAGGAAACTCATCAAATTTGGGGACAACAGCAAGCTAGAGGGAATAGCCAACGCTTTAGAAGATAGGCTCATGGTCCAGAAGAATCTTGACAGATTTGAACACTGGGCTGTATCCAATAAATGCAGTTCAGGGTTTAAATTTAGGGAAGAAAATAATAAATGTATGGAAGTGGTGGTATCTGGCTCAACAGCAATAACTCTACAAAGTGTGCAAAGAAAAATGTCAAAGATGATTAAAGGGCAGGAGACTAAAACAAGAACAGATGCAGGAACTGGGTTCTAATGTAATGAGAAGAACTAGGGATGATGTAACAGGAGCCTTCCAATACATGAGGGGCTGTCACAGAGAAGATGTCAACCTATTTTCCAAAGCACCAATGGTAAGATAAATAATAGATGAAAACTTATCAAAGAGATATCCAGCCTAGAACCAAGGAGAAATTTCCTTACACAGCAATTAACTAGTGGAACAGCTGGTCTCCAGAAGTTTTGGGTGCTTTTATCACTGCAGGTTTTCAAGAAGACATTGGACAGGCATTTCTCTGAGATGGTGCAGAGTTTCCTCCTCCAGCAGAAAATTGGGCTACAAAACACGCAAGGTCCCTTCCAACTATGTTAGCCTGTATTCTATATTTTGAAACTCTTAAGTAAGAAGAAGGCTGAATCTTATTTCTTCTGTGTCCCTTCACTCCCTGTGTAAAAGGATATAGCTTTCTACAGAACTCTCCTTAAAAGTGAAAGGGTGCACATCGGGGTAACACTGTCAGAAGCAATTGGATAAAAAAGGGTTATTGATCGGGGGAAAACGGCCTCCTCCTTTCTGGGCCCTGATGGAAAATGCACCGTTTCCACTATTTGCATAAGCACCTTCCGTGCACACAAGAATCCGACAGGTGAGTCCCTCAGAAAAGAGAAGCGGACGCCGTGCGATTCACCATTCGGCCACTGGAGGGCGAAGGCCAGAGGTGATTTACCATAGGAGAATGGGAGGGAAGTGAGCTCACTGGATCTGACGCCACACTCCGTCTCTATTTAACCCTTTGAGCTTCGCAGGAGGTGTAAATGGGTGCCGGAAAGCCTTGAAGGGAGAAGAACTAGAGGCGGGAAGAGTAAGTGGCGGGTGTGAGTGTGAGAAGTGTCTCCGCGTGCAAAGAGGGGGGAGGGGGGTGGGGGGTTGCAGAGCTGCTGGTGCTAGAGAAGGAAGGGGCAGAAGCCAAGTCCCCATGCAGGTTCAATCTTCTGAGTCCTGGGGTGGGAGATCCTGGATCCCATGTTTCCCTGCCGCCCCTCTCCACGCAGGTGGCAGGCAGAGGGAAGCGGTGCTCAGGAACAAATCCCCAGAGAGGAGGGAGGGTCCTGGGGAATCCTTCACCCCCCATAGCCTGGAGAAAGCTCCGAGGTCGGAGATGGGGAGAGCTTGGAGGGCAAAAATGGAGCAGGAAAGAAGAACATGGTTGCAAGGGAGGAACTGGAGGAGACTGTGCCCGCCTTCTCCTTCTGTGCTGGAGGAGACTAAAATAGGGTTGGATCCTCCGGAGTTCAATTTCTCTTAGGAGGGTGAGTGAACCAGGACATCCCCAACCCCGGTGTCTCATGTGAACGGTTGCTTAGCCTGTTTGTATTCTGGGTATTTTTGTCAACCTACCTGGATGCAATTGTGTGATTTGGCTCTTAAAAAGCAAAGCCTGAAGAAAGGGAACAATCAAAGCAAGTCACTTTTTTGCATTTTATTTTTTTTAAAGTGAACTTTAATGGTTTGTTCACCTGTTAGAGTTTCTCTAAACCCCCTTGTAGGTAAACACAGATTTAGATTTATTATAAAGCAAGCCCTACTTTCTGAGAAAAAAGCAACTGAAAATGATGCAAAATGCATTTATTCAGTGTTCCATGTCCATAATAGATGCAAGCCCCAAAGTTTGTACCAAACACAGATTCATATACAAGGATTAAGTGCTCAATGCCACTGTAATCCTGTACTAGCTCAGGAAATTACTTCTTTCATTTT
Organism: Pantherophis guttatus; assembly: GCF_059756535.1. Classification (NCBI taxonomy): domain Eukaryota; kingdom Metazoa; phylum Chordata; class Lepidosauria; order Squamata; family Colubridae; genus Pantherophis; species Pantherophis guttatus. Next base: position 247,981,518 of record NC_142064.1, read on the forward strand.
GGAATGTGGGTTCTTCACAGTTAAATCCACCGCTTTCTCATTAATCTCAGATATACCATAGAAATTGGGGAATCCATTTGTAACACCCTCTGCTGGAGGCAAAAAATTGGACAAATGGCTGAAAGACTTGCCTGACCTGTAGCTACAGGAATGGTACTATGAATAGAAAGGTGTTTGGAGATCCACAAGATTCCCTGGACCCCTTTGGAGTTGCACTACAGGACAGAGAAAGAATGAAAAGCCAATCTTTAGCAAGTGAGGGAAATGGAAAAGGCCCTTCTGGTCTTCACCCTGGGAGCTATGGGGAGATCTGTGCAAGAACTGGACAGAAGAGCCTGGAGGAGAAAACCACCCTTTCAAAAATTCAGCCCTGGAACTTCAGGAACTTCCAATACAAGGAGGATGAAGGTCCCCGAGGACTTTGCAGCCGACTCCATTCCTTTTGTAGTCGATGGCTGAGACCAGAAAAGCACACAAAAGCGCAGATGCTGGACCTGGTTGTTTTGGAGCAGTTCCTGGCGCTTCTGCCCCTGCAGATGGAGAGCTGGGTGCGGGAGTGTGGAGCAGAGACCAGCTCCCAGGCGGTGGCCCTGGTGGAAGGCTTCCTCCTGAGCCAGACGGAGGAGAAGAAGGAGGAGGTTGAGTTGCAGGTGAGAGACTTTTATTTGGGAGCTCAGAATTGATGAAATCTAATAGACTAAATCTGTGTTTGAATTCTTAACCCTTGTTTACACAGAATTCTTTGGCATTCATTATATGCGGAGATACTCTGATAATTCTTGTAGGACGTTGTTTTGTTATTAGTGATAGTTGTTCTTTTCCAATTTCCAACCTTACTGATGGATTCTGGAACTTCAAAATGGTGTTTACAGAAGAAGAATCTTGATGTGTATTGTCCATTTATTCTTCTTGTTTCCTGCCTACTTTTTCAAGTCCTTCATGATGGAGATCAGAGATCCTGAGGGAAGGGGGCATCCATCAGATTCATCTCTCAAAATGTTTTGCACGAGGATCTCTCAGGATGATGCAAATCAAGACACTATCACAGGTAATACAGGGCTCTCCCATTCCGCAGAGAGATCTCAGCTGTCTCATCTTCTGTATATCTTCTCTTCTATAGAACACCACCTCCTACGTTATGAATTATGCAGTTTAAACTTCTGTCTCCCTCACAGGGAAGAATAGAAGGAAGTTGACCCTTCTTGATGGTAGAACTGAAACAGTGGTTGAAACTCCAGTTCAAGTAAGAGGAAATTTATTTATTAGAATTGTATTCCCCTTTTCCTTCAGAAAGTCAAGCTGATGTATGTAGAGAGTCTCCTTCCATTTTTCCTTCTTGTTTGAGTTGGCTTATTTTTGTGTTCTTGAGCAGGATTAAAAGTTGAAGTAGGTTCTTTTTATGAACTCTTTTTTTAAAACCAGTACTTCAAATAACTGCTAATTGTGTCCGATTATTATTATAATTGTAGTTATGCTAATTACATTTTTTTGTATCTCTTTGACTTGAATTTGTGCAAGGATGCTGAAAACTGTCTAAATATTCTCATTGGCAATTACCATTTTTTTTAAAAAGCTTTTTAATGAAGGTACTTTTGGCTTGCAAAGTAAATTCTAATACCTTGATTTCTGCCTGAATTTGGAGGCCAAACAGTCCAGCTTTGCACAAGCTAAAAAAATTCTTCCTCAGGAAATTTCTTCCGCTTTGTTGTCTTCCATTCAGTTGATGTTTCAGACTACAAGCAGCTTTCTTACAATGTGAGGAGGAGCAGAAGCAAATTCCCAGCTGGGCTCTGCCAGCACTTTCATGAAGGTGTTGAGGATAGACAGGATTGCTCTTTCTTGGGACACCATGAGACATTTACTAAAATGCAGCAAAGAATCCCCCTTCCAAACACAGAAATGTTTTCTTCCGCAAACATAGGAAGGATGGGGTCACTGATAGATGGAGTTTTGAAGCCCCAAAATACCAATTGATTCCAGACATCTTTGATGTTTGCTGGAGGGTGGGTGGATGGAGGGATGGATGATGATAGTTCAATCAGTCCAGAAGGAAACTGCTGTTACTTTCAGTGAATGCCAGTGAAATTCCTAGAGAATCAGTAATATTGATAAAACCTACCCAAACATTTCTTCAATCCAAACCTTTTCTGTTTCTGTTTTCTCACATAAACCCTGGAATGCTACTTAGCAGAGCCATTTACCTTAGTGAGAAGGTCTGCTGGTGGCTCAGCAGACTAAAAGCATTGTGATTAACACCAGCTGTCTGCAATTACTATAAGTTCGAATCTCACCAGGCTCAAAGCTGACTCAGCCTTCCATCCTTTCTAAGGTAGGTAAAATGAGGACCCAGTTTGTGGGGGCAATAAGCTGACTTTGTATAAATATACAAAAGTTTGAAGGCTATTGCTTAACGCATTGTAAGCCGCCCTGAGTCTCCAGAGAAGGGCGGCATATAAATCAAATAAAAAAAAAACAACAGTGCATAGCTTTGCTATGGGAATTTATAAACAATAGGACCAGTTTTTTTACAATTCCTCCTGGACCTTTTGTGTACTCTCTTTCCCTGTCAGGAGGGCCTTGTCTCCTTCGAGGAGGTGGCTGTGTATTTCTCCGAGGAGGAATCATCTGTGCTGGATCCTGACCAAAAAGCTCTGCATTGGGAAGTCATGCTGGAAAATTACAGGAATGTGGCCTCTCTTGGTAAGGGTGTTTCTTATTCTCCAGTCAGAGACTTAAGGAAGACATTTTGTAGTTGGAAATCACTGGCTGTTTCTTATTTTAACAAATCTCAGATATCTCTTGAGAGGAAGCAGGTAGAAATATGCCATTCTCCTGCTTCTAGGAAGGAAATAGATTCGTGGTGTTCTGTTTAGATGCATCCTTTGCCATTTCACATCTGATGTATTTTCTATTTCTATTTAAACATGTCAGGGACAAAATAATTCCTCGACTTGAAGTAATGCTAAACTCCATCACAGATTTCAGCTTTTTTGGCTCAAATAATTCCATTGTCAACTTGCAAAGCTTTCCTGACCTACTCCCATGTTGCCATAGGCAGGAGGATAGGAAATCCTGCCTCGCAGGTGCACTGAGGAATTCACACCTCAGTCAAAACAAAACACTTCCTAGCTGGCCAAAGTCAAGGCCACCTCCACGGAGACCCGCAACAGCCGGAGGGAGTGACTTCTACAACCCATGAAATTGTTTTGTTGGGGAATGTGACTGGTGACACACCTTGGGGTGAGGGGGCAACAGGGTCAGAGGCAAGGCACGAACTGGGTGAAGTCAGAGCTGGCTTCACTTAAGTCATGCCAACATGGCACTCCTAATAAACAGCTGGGCTTTTCTTGCAAAATGTTTGAGGCTCCTGATTTTATTAGAGCATTGGTCGGAACTCTGACATCAAGCCAGATCTCTCAAAACTAACCAAAAATGACTGGGATTCCTGAGCCGTGGACTCTTCACTTGCTCTCTGATACTTGGGGTGCATGGAGAAACTCAGGCCACCATGGCAGAGGGCGGAATCTCCGAAGAAAGCCTGCTTCTGGCAATCCAGAAGGAGGCAGATCCTACCCCCATCGAGGGAAGTCCAGAAGCCAGCAACCCAATCGGAACCCAAGTGCAGCCATCTCTGACCATGGAAACTGCCAGCCTCAGTGACCGAAGAAGAAAGGAATGAGTATTGGGGGGGGGGGGGATTCCCTAAGGCAGTCAAGGTCGAATTCCCCTACCCTAGCTCCCGTTGTTTGGGGCAAGCCATAAGCGGGCTAGGAAGATTGGAGTGGATGAAGGAGTGAGAAGAGGTCAGAACCCCAAAATCCCTACTTGGAACACTAGATGAATTTTTGGAACAATTGAGGGAAGAATTCGAATGAGGCACCCCTTGTGATGAGGGGCCGTCGTACCGCCCAAAAGAAAGGGGAAAGGAGATGGGAGGGTGCAATCAAACTCCAGGAAGTGAGAAGAAGCCCAATCCAACCTGCTAATCTCTGATTAACCAGCCCTAAATTTGAGCTGAATCGAACTTTGGAGCAATCCCAGGACGCCCACGTGCACCCACCTGCCCAAAAGTGAAGAGGCAAACGAGAACACAGCCCCCCTTCACCTGCCAGAAGGACACTGAGCCCAAGGCTGCAGCCAGTGGCTCCCCTGCGCCACAAACCGCCCTGCAGGGCGAACCCCTCCTCCACGAGCTAGAGCCAATGGAGACCGCCAAGCATACCAGGCGCAGGCAGATGGGGCCCAACAAGATGAGGGGCTGGCAGTGTTGAACAAGTTGCTTTGATTCAGGGGGAAGTTTGATGGGGACCCAGATCAACTGGCTCTATTCCTTGACTCTGCTGGAGTCCATCTAGATTGTTATGGACACCTCTGCCCATCGCATAGAGCCATGGTGAACGCCATTGCTATGGGATTAGAGGGAAAAGCAAAACAATGGCTAGCAGCCCTCCATAGGAGGAGAGCTTCCCCCCCACCAGCTTCAGGATATTGACAAATTCCTATAAGAGCTAGAAGCCAGTGTCAAAGAGGTGGAGGAGGATCAATATGCGGAGGATGAGTTTTGGAATTTAAAGCAGAGAGGGCAACCCATTAACACATCTGTGAGTTCAGAAGGGTCATGGGAAAGTTACCGCCATGGCTGGAGGAACTACTAGTCCATTTCTTCAGAGAAAGCCTAGACAAGCAAATTAGCCAAGACACTGTCTATTGGGACATTCCCAACCGACTCTGACTGGTTTCGAGTAGCCATAAAGAATGACTGCAGTTTGCGCGCCAATGAAATGTGGAGGCAACCAGGTCCCAGAGAGAGAGGAGAACCTGAGCAGAGACCACCTGGCTGACGGGATGCCACAGTAATCTAACTGGCCCCAAGACCAATCCTTCCCCAAGGCCAGTTGAAATGCTACAGATGTGGAGGGATAGGCCACTTTGCATCAGCTTGCACAACTTCAGCTCCGAAACCCAACCAGAGCCACCACCCAGGGCACAACTGGAACGAGGCCCCAGGCATGCCACTGACAAGTCCCAAAAAGCCCTTCAGGCTGCCGAGGGGGGAGGTGGAGAGGAGGGGACTCCAGCTGACGACCAATCGCTGGAACCCTATGACAGTGAAGACAAGGGGGAAAATGACCTGATGGTGAGTGAAACTATCCACCCTTTCATCTTCCCGATATATCTCACAGCCTGCAAAACAGGGATTCCAGGCACGTTCAAAGCCCTAATAGACTCAGGCTGAACTAGATGTTTGATTAACATACCCACGGTCCTGAAACTGGGGATTAGAGTGAAGAAATTGGCCCACCCAATTAAGCTTGAGCAGGTCAACGGATCCCTATTGGGGGGAGCCCACACCACCCACCTGACTGAACCAGTGAGGCTAGAACTAGCAGACCACTGGGAGTCAATTTGATTTGTAAAACTCCCAAAATGATAGAGACGATCATCTTGGGGATCCCCACAAGTGGGGCCCAACCATCTGGTGGCAAGGGGAAACGAGGCTGAGAATAGCAAGAGGACCCCAACCCCCTCCACACCAGCAAATAGAGGCATCGCCCATACAGGAAACTCCCCCTAGAGCCCCACTCTGAACAAACCCTAGAGGCCGAACGGATCCCTGGAGAATAAAAGGACCTTGCTGAAGTGTTCAGTGAAACTGAGTGTGATATCCTACCCCACCGCCACCACGCAACGGACTGTGCCATCAAAATCATCCCCGCTGCCAAGCTTCCCAAATCCAAACTGTATGCCATGGCGCCCCGGGAAATGCAAGAAATGCGCAAATACATAGACAAAAACCTAGCAAGAGGGTTCATCGAGCCAAGAAAAAAAAGATGGAGCTATGAGATTATGCCTGGATTAATGGCATGTGTGTGCACAACCTATACCCCCTCCCTCTCATGAAGGACATGCTGTCCCACTTAGCCAAAGGAAAGGTCTTTACTAAACTAGACCTCAGAGAAGCATATTACCGAGCCCAAATCAGGGAGGGAGATGAATGGAAAACAGCTTTCAACTGCCCCCTAGGAAGCTTTCCATTCAAAGTAATGCCTTTCGGACTGCAGCCCTCCCCCCCGCCCCGGCGGTGTTTATGCAGTTAATAAATGAGGTGCTGCATGAGCACCTCTACAAGGGGTCCTTGTCTACCTGGATGACATCCTCATCTTTACTGAGACTATAGAGGACCACATACCCCTAGTCCGCCAGGTGCTTGAAAAACTTTTGGTGGCAAACTTATACGTCAAACTGCCAAAATGCCAATTTCATTAGATTACCTGGGCTACTGAGTGTCAAACAAAGGGATAGAGATGGACCCAGCCAAGCTGTCCTAGAGTGGCAACCCCCTTGAACCTGCAGACAGTCACCAAGTTTCCTGGGATTCGCAAACTTTTATAGACAATTCATCCCCTCCTTTGCGAAAATTACCAAACCCATGACAGACCTCCTAAAAACAGGGAGCCCAAGGATGAAGCCCCACCTGGGGCAACCCCTCCAGTGGGACCTAACTTGGCAAGAGGCATTTGAAACACTAAAAAAGCTCTTTGCAGAAGAACCTATACTGAAACATCTCAACCCTGAACAACCCTTCGTCATCCAAGCAGATGCCAGTGACGTGGCGGTGGGAATCGTATTACTCCAAAGAAGCTGCCAGGGAAAACTACAACTTTATGCCTATACCTCTGTAAACTCACTGACATGGAAAGATGATAGGCAGTGTGGGAAAAGGAGGCTTTTGGAGTAAGATGGGCACTACTAACTTGATGCCACCTTTGGAAGGGGAGGAGAAACTGTTTGAAGTCTGGACTGACCATAAGAATTTGGAGGCCCTTAGTACCCTGCGGAAGCTATCGCACCAACAAGTATGCTGGGCTCAATACTTCAACCGATTCAACTTCATGCTAAAACACATCCCAGGGGAGAAGAATTTCCTAGCTGACGCCCTCTCCTGCATTCCTCAATACAAATGCGGACAGGAGGAGGTAGTAGAGACCATCATTCCCCTTACCCAAGCTGCAGTCCAAGTGACCATCTGCCGCCAACACCGAAACCGGCAAGGCCAATTTGCAAGCGATTTAACCGCGAAACTCAAAACCGAACTGGAAGCAGACCCCTGGTTCCGTGACAACTAACACATCTTGACAAAAAGGGAGGACCTAGTATGGAAGGGGGTGAAATTTTAAGTCCCCTAGTCCCTACACACCTCAGTCCTCTGGAGAAGCCATGGCGGACCATTTTGGATTCCTAAAAATTTTACACTTAGTGAGGAGACAATTCTGGGGCCTAGCATGAAGAAAGACGTGGACAGTTGCTGCACCATCTGTGCCACTATGAAAAAGAGATCAGGAAACCACACACACACACCTCCGGGTTGCTGCAACAGGTGGTAGAGCCAACAAGACCATGGGAGGAAATCTCAACTTTATAGCCGAGTTGCCAAACAGCGGGGGGGTGGGGGGAACACAGTGACCTGGACTGTGGTTGACTTATTCTCCAAGCAGGCACACTTCATACCCTGCAGCAGACTACCCTCAGCTCGCCATCTAGCCAGATTCTTCCTGAAGCACATCAACCACCTGCATGGAATACCGCGCAGAATCATCTCGGACAGAGGGGTCCAGTTCATGGCTAAATTCTGGAAGGAGTTTTTGCGGTCCATTGGGTCGTCCCAGGGCCTTAGCTCGACTTTCCATCCGAGTAACAATGGTGGGATGGAGAGACTTAACACTATGGTAGAACAGTACCTGAGGTGCTATGTGAACTACCAACAATCCAATTGGGTGGACCTTCGGTCATTCGCAAAGGTTGCTTACACTAATGCTGTTCATAGTAGCACAGCATTAAACCCTTTCAAGGTAGTAAGTGGTATGGACTTCATCCCAATGCCAGAATACCCAAGGGAACCCCCTTCTCAGTCAGTTTGACTGATTGGCTGTCAACGATAAAAGTGGCATGGAAAAACATCAAGAAAGTGCTAGCTAAAGCAGCACAGACCTATAAGCAACAGGCAGACAAACACTGAGCCCCACAACGGCCATTCCATTTGGGGGAAAAGATCTACTTCTCCACAAAATACTTAAAGTTGAAGCTCCCTAGCAAGAAGCTAAATTTGTGTGGCCATTCCCCATAGTAAAGATTGTCAACCCAGTCATGTAGCAATTGAAACTGCCCTGACTGCTGGGAAAAATACATCTGGTATTCCACAGGAGCCTCTTGAAACCAGTGGTCAGGTTAACCCTGAGACCATGACCCCATGAGCCCCCGGATCCAGTGGTCATAGGGGGCCAAACCCATTACAAGATGCAACACATCCTCGACTCTAGATGGCACAGGGGGCAACTCCAATATTTAATCAAGGGCTACCCTCTATTGGAGGCGTCCTGGGTAAAGAGCAGAAACATCCAAGCTGATCGCCTCATAGCCAGGTTCCATGAAAAGAACCCAACCAAGTCGGGGGGGGGACACACTCTTAACTCGCGAAGCTTTCCTGATCTGCTCCCGAGTTGCGATAGGCAGCGGGATGGGAAATCGCACCTTGCAGCTACACTGAGGAATTCACACCTCAGTCAAAACAAAGCACATCCTAGCCGGGCAAAGCCAAGGCCATCTCCACGGAGACCTGTAATGGCCAGAGGGAGTGACTTCTATGACCTGCGAAATTGCTTCATTGGGGAATGTGACTGATGACACACCTTGGGGGGGAGGGGGAAACAGGGTCAGAGGCAAGGCATGAACCGAATGAAATTAGAGCTGGCTTCACTTGGATCTTTGGATGCTTCCTCTGATTTTTCTTTAACTCAGACCTGACTCTTGTTGAGATTTGAATATGTATGTATAATTATAAACAAAAAGAATGTTTGCTATTCTTAAATCGTTTATGCTTCATTAATATGAGAATTATCATTTACACCATTGTAAGCAACCAAACATGCTATATCTTAGAATTTGAAGTATTTCAGAAAGCAATAATGATGACTTCCGACTGATTGATCTTTTTCTAACACCTGGCTATCATATTTATTTCTCTTTCCCCTTGAAGGTAATAATGAGCAGGACCATAAAGAGTCAAGGGAATCATTCAAAGTGCTCAGACATAGAGACATAATGAAGAAGCCTGCAATTCAAATGGAATTCCAAAGGCACGAGAGAAAAAACCCCTCAAATAATTGGAATAAGGAAAGCTCATCTTCCACTGAGGCTCACATACAGGAGTTTCTTGAGGAAGGGGGAAAAATACAGAAAAAATATATAGGAAAAGGTGTAAAACTATCCAAAGACACATTAGAGGTAAATGAACACTATCCATCCACATCCAAAGGACAAGATTATATATGCAAAGACAATGGAAAAAATTGCAATTGGACTTTCCCATTTTCTCAGGGAAATGGGTCTCTAACATCACATAAAAGTCTTTCCATTGGGGAGGATCCGGAGAAAGGCTTGGAGAATGGAAAGAGCTTCTGTGAAAGGAAGACTTTTACTGCTCAGAAAAAGAACCACACAGGGGAGAAGCCATATAAATGCATAGAGTGTGGAAAGGGCTTCAGCAAAGAGAGTAATCTTACATCCCATAAAAGTATCCACACAGGAGAGAAGCCCTATCAATGCACGGAGTGTGGAAAGACCTTTAGACGCAGCAAAAATCTTACTATCCATAAAAGAGTCCACACAGGGGAGAAACCATACAAATGCATGGAGTGTGGAAAGAACTTCAGCCAACCCAGTGGCCTTATTTTCCATCAAAGGATCCACACAGGGGAGAAACCATACAAATGCGTAGAATGTGGAAAGTCTTTTAGTCGGAGCAATCACCTTACTAGCCATCAAAGGATCCACACACAGGAGAAGCCATTTAAATGCATGGAATGTGGAAAGAACTTTGGGCAACACCATAAACTTGCTTCCCATAAAGGGATCCACACAGGGAAGAAACCATATAAATGCATGGACTGTGGAAAACCTTTTAGTCGGACCAGTTTCCTTACTCTCCACAAAAGGATCCACACAGGGGAGAAGCCATTCAAATGCATGGAGTGTGGAAAGGGTTTCAGCAAATCCAGTAATCTTACTTCCCACAAAAGGATTCACATGGGGGAGAAGCCATATAAATGCTTGGAGTGTGGAAAGGACTTCAGAATATATAGTGATTTTACTTCCCATAAAAGGATCCACACAGGGGAGAAGCCATATAAATGCATGGAGTGTAGAAAAAGCTTCAGCAAATCCAGTAGTCTTACTTCCCACAGAACAATCCACACAGGGGAGAAGCCATATAAATGCTTGGAGTGTGGAAAGGGTTTCAGCAAATCCAATAATCTTACTTCCCACAAAAGGATCCACACAGGGGAGAAGCCATATAAATGCATGGAGTGTGGAAAAAGCTTCAGAAATCACAGTGGTTTTACTTCCCATAGAAGGAACCACACAGGGGAGAAGCCATATAAATGCATGGAGTGTGGAAAAAGCTTCAGAAATCACAGTAGTCTTACTTCCCATAAAAGGATCCACACAGGGGAGAAACCATACAAATGCATGGAGTGTGGGAAGACTTTTAGACAGAGCAATTTCCTTACTCTCCATAAAAGGATCCACACAGGGGAGAAGCCGTTTAAATGCATGGAATGTGGAAAGTCTTTTAGTCAGAGGAATCACCTTACTTCCCATCAAAGGATCCACACAGGGGAGAAGCCATTCAAATGCACGGAGTGTGGAAAAAGCTTCAGAAATCACGGTGGTCTTATTTCCCATAAAAGGATCCACACAGGGGAGAAACCATACAAATGCATGGAGTGTGGAAAGACTTTTAGTCAGAGCAGTGCCTTTATGTCCCATAAAATGATTCACACAGGGGAGAAGCCATTTAATTGCATGGAATGTGGAAAGTCTTTTAGTCAGAAGGTTCACCTTACTGATCATAAAAGGATCCACACAGGGGAGAAGCCATATAAATGCATGGAATGCGGAAAGGGCTTCAGCAAATCCAGTAGTCTTACTTCCCACAAAACGATCCACACGGGGGAGAAGCCATTTAAATGCATGGAGTGCGGAAAGGGCTTCAGCAAATCCAGTAGTCTTACTTCCCACAAAAGGATTCACACAGGGGAGAAGCCATATAAATGCTTGGAGTGTGGAAAGGACTTCAGAATACATAGTGATCTTACTTCCCATAAAAGGATCCACACAGGGGAGAAACCATACAAATGCATGGAGTGTGGAAAGACTTTTAGTCAGAGCAGTGCCTTTATGTCCCATAATAGGATCCATACAGGGGAGAAGCCATTTAAATGCATGGAGTGTGGAAAGTCTTTTAGTCAGAGGGTTCACCTTACTGGTCATAAAAAGATCCACAGAAGGGGGAAGCCAAGATAAATGCATGGATTTTGGAGAGAGCTTTACGAGGAGAAATGACTTAATTTCCCATACAGAGATACGCTTGGGTGGGAATGTATGTTAATTCTTATGAATTTTCCTATTTACAGGGACTGAGCTTGCAAAGGAATTGTTCTGTCCCTGTCTCACACACGCACAGAAACAGACAGCCGGGGGTTAAATAAACTGGCAGACAACCAATTCTTCCGATAAGACGCTTGGCAACAACCCAGTAGCTGCTTGCCAAGAACTTTACTCAATAAACAAAATACACACAGTCAAGAATTGTCCAGTTTGTAAAATAAATCCAAGGCCAATAATGTTGTTTCCAAAGATGCAATGTGACTCGATAGTAGTTAGTTTTGTCTGTCACAGAGTCTGAATGGCCACCTCACCCCCTTTTATACCCTGTGGGGTGTGGTCCAGTGACTCAGCTTAATCTCTGGCACGCTTTTTCTTCTGTTGCACGCGCTTATCTCTGCAACGCTGCTGGGGATCCAGCCAAGACTCATTTCCCTCATCACTGTCCACCTGTGGCTGCGTGGACGTGCTTGGCCCTGGCCCTATCTCTTACCCTTCGGCGGACACCGAAGGCATTGCCAGAGAGGAGGGTCCTGGAGAGGGAAGCCCTGCCAACTCCTCTCCTTCACTTTTGGAGTCCTCTCCTGCCGATGACACAGGCTCAGGTAACGGAGCCACAACAGGAATTTTTTCTTAGCTTGACCCTTCCAATTGGCTGACCGATGGATATGAATTTAGAAATGAAAATAAAAACAATGGGAATACCATTTTAATTATGACCTGGATTATTGGCGGTATCTATATTTAACTATGATTTATTTTATTATCAAAAGTGAGATTTTTACTCCCCCCCTTGTTTGTTCTTCCCACTTGATCACACTCAAAAGAATTTTATTTTCCCTTCTTTTTCTGAATCTTTCAATTATTTCTCCTCCTTTTGTCATTCATTAACAGACACTCAGAATACTTTTCTTTGTCCTCAGAAAAATTGGAAATGCAGAGAGATTCTAGACTTTTTAAAATATACATATATAATGCAAAGAGAATTCAAGTTCCATCAAAGTTTAGAGTGAGGTGGAATTTGATATTGAATTGTCCGCTTAGATAATTGTGATATTGCATTAACAGTGACAAGTAAGAGGTTTTCTGCTCTTAATTTTTCATGATTCCCCCTCCCTCTCTTTTTTGTCCCAAGTTAGAGATACTCACTAAAATAACAAACTGATGCCACTGTGCTGACATTGCAAATGATCAAACAAGAAAGGTGACAATTTCAAATCAGTGGGACCAAAATAAATAAGCTTGAGTTTTAAAAAAAAACTATTTCAGAAAACTACTTGCGATTCTCCTGATCACAAATGAGACGGAGAGCCACCTCTGTGATGTGAAGAATTCCAAAAATGACTCAAAGTTGCATCCACAGTGTAGAACTGTGATCTGAGGCAGGTACTATGTATGGAGAAGCATGGAGCCTTCTTTAGTGAAAGGCCTCATAATCTGAGGGAATTATCACATGCACAGAAGAGCTGAAGAGATGAAGGATTCCTCTCTAAAGGACCTAGAATTATGAGAAGCTCCCCAAATGCATGTTTAAAATCTTTTTTTCAAGCAATACGGCCATATTATACTCTTCTAAAGTGTGATGAAGACTAAGAAGTCGTCTAAATTTGATTTAAATTAAATTAAATAGCAATGGTATAATTACTTTCTAGTCATGTATGAAGCTCTTTTTCTTTTTAGTTGCATTAAACATAGTAACATTCAAATATGTGGAAGTATTTGAATGGGGGCATGGTCAGGATCAGAGACTTGTGTTGGTTTGAATTTGTTTATTCAGTATTTTGCTCATTTTGAGGCCTTGAATCTCTAGAGTGGCTCTTTTTGAGGGAAATGAGTTCTGATCCTCCACAGAAATTTTCTTAATATTCACAAGATCACTAATTGGCAGGGAGCTGGACTAGAAGACCTCCAAGATCCCTTCCAGCTCTGTTCTGATTCCATCTAGAAATTTCAATGTGCTGGAGACACCACTGGGTTTCTTAGGTAGGCTGGGTTTTTTCTTCTTCTGTTGGAATATTTTGTTTATTTTCTTTCACTGGTGGTTCTTATTTTATAATGCCTTGTGATAAAATAAAGACATTCGTTGAGGGCAATTGAGCAGTCATTGTTTATGTACAGGTTTCCTCAAAATAAATCCTTTCCCCCCCACTTCAATTATCCTTTTAATCCTTGTAATTAAAAAAGCTTTTTTGTGTGCACAGCTAGTGATGAAGAAAAGCTCCATTATTAATGAATCTCAATCTCACAAGATTACATCTACATCTATACCCCAAGGTATAGTACCTTAGATACGGTAGTGTTCAAAATCTTAGTTAACCGTTTAGATGAGGGGATAGAAGGGAACTCATCAAGTTTGGGAATGACACCAAGTTAGAGGGAACAGCCAACGCTTTAGAACTGGGGTCACCAACCTTTCGGATCTCAGGGACTACCAAATTCATAATTTTAAATCCCACGGATCACTAATGTGAATTTTTAAAAAAGATAAATAGCATTTAGTGCAATATAAAAAATGCAAATAATTTTTCTGTGGACCACCCAAATTTTCTCGTGGACCACCACGGACCACCGCTTGGTGACTGCTGCTTTAGAAGATAGCTCTTGGTCTAGAACGATCTTGACAGGCTTGAACACTGGGCCCCATCCAATAAAATGCAGTTCACTGGGGAGAAAAGTAACATTTTGAACTTAGGCACAAAAAAATAAATAAATGTACTGTATGGAAGAGGTAGTATCTGGCTCAACAGCAGTAACTGAGAGGGACCTTAAGTCCTAGGGTACAATCACGTATGTTCCAGCTGCCAAAAAAGCCAATGCAGTCCTAGGATGTATCAGCCGAGGGATAGTATAAGGATCGTATGATTTCTGCTTTATACTGTAAGACTACATTTGGAATACTACATCTAGTTTTAGTCACCATGATGTTAAAAAAGATACTGAGACTATAGAAACAGTGCAGAGAAGAACAACAAAGATGATTAGGGGGCAGGAGACTAAAGCATAAAGAACAACTGCAGATACTCAGTAGGTCTAACCTACCGAAGAGAAGAACTAGGGATGACGTAACAGGAGCCTTCCAATAAATGAGGGGCTGTCACAGAGAAGATATCAACCTATTTTCCAAAGCACCAATGGTAAGATAAGTAATAGTTGAAAACTTATCAAAGAGATATTCAGCCTAGAACCAAGGAGAAATTTCCTGACAGATTAACTAGTGGAACAGCTGGAATCCAGAAGTTTGAGATGCTCTTATCACTGCAGATTTTCAAGAAGACATTGGACAGGCATTTGTCTTGCGATGGTACAGGGTTTCCTGCTCGAGCAGGGAATTGGGCTACAAAACACACAAGGTCCCTTCCAACTATGTTACTCTGTATTCTATATTTTGAAACTCCTAAGTAAGAAGAAGGCTGAATCCTATTTCTTCTGCGTCCCTTCGCACCCTGTATAAAAGGATGTAGCTTTCTACTGAACCCTCCTTAAAAGTGAAAGGGTGCACATCGGTGTAACACTGTCAGAAGCAATTGGATAAAGAAGGGTTATTGATCGGGAGAAAACATCCTCCTTCCTTCTGGGCCCTGATGGAAAATGCACCGTTTCTACTATTTCCATAAGCACCTTCCCTGCACACAAGAATCCACCAGGTGGTGGTGTTAGTTGGGAAGTCGTGTCCAACCCATCGCAACCCCATGGACCATGCTCCTCCAAACTTTCCTGTCCTCTACCAACCTGTGGAGTCCATTTAAGCTCACGCCTACTGCTTCAGTGACTCCATCCAGCCACCTCGTTTTCTGTTGTCCCCTTCTTCTTTTGCCCTCAATCTTTCCCAGCATTAGGCTCTTCTCCAGTGAGTCCTTCCTTCTCATTAGGTGGCCAAAGTATTTGAGTTTCATCTTCAGAATCTGGCTTTCTAAAGAGCAGTCAGGGTTGATCTCTAGGACTGACCGGTTTGATCGCCTTGCTGTCCAAGGACTCGCAGGCGTCTTCTCCAGCACCATAGTTCAAAGGCCTCAATTGTTTGGCGCTCAGCCTTTCTTATGGTCCAACTT
The DNA here is from genome assembly GCF_059756535.1 of Pantherophis guttatus. Classification (NCBI taxonomy): domain Eukaryota; kingdom Metazoa; phylum Chordata; class Lepidosauria; order Squamata; family Colubridae; genus Pantherophis; species Pantherophis guttatus. The sequence goes on from NC_142064.1 coordinate 247,997,012, forward strand.
TCACAGCCATACATTGCAACTGGGAAAACCATAGCCTTGACTATGCACATTTTTGTTGGCAGGGTGATGTCTCTGCTTTTTACTAAGCTATCTAGATTTGCCATAGCTTTCCTCCCCAGGATCAAGCGTGTTTTAATTTCTTGGCTGCAGTCCCCATCTGCGGTGATCTTGGAGCCCAGGAAAATAAAATCTGTCATTATCTCCATTTCTTCCCCATCTATTTGCCAGGAATTGATAGGGCCAGATGCCATGATCTTAGTTTTCTTAATGTTGAATTTCAAGCCAACTTTTGCACACTCTTTCTTCACCCGCATCAAGAGGCTTTTTAGTTCCTCTTCACTTTCTGCCATTGGAGTGGTATCATCTGCATATCTGAGGTTGTTGATATTTCTCCTGGCAATCTTAATTCCAACTTTTGATTCATCTAGCCCTGCCTTTCTCATGATGTGCTCTGCATATAAATTAAATAGGCAGGCCAACAGTGTACAGCCTTGCCGGATTCCTTTCCCAATTTTGAACCAATCAGTGGTTCCATGTCCAATTCTTACTGCTGCTTCTTGACCAGCATATAGGTTTGTCAAGAAACAAATAAGATGGTCTAGTACTCCCATCTCTTTAAGAACTTGCCACAATTCGTTGTGATCCACATAATCAAAGGCTTTAGCATAGTCAATGAAGCAGAAGTAGACGTATTTCTGGAACTCCCTAGCTTTCTCCATGAACCAGTGTATATTGGCATTTTTTTTTTAAATTTGATTTATATGCCACCCTTCTCCGGAGACTTAGGGTGACTTACAATGCGTTAAGCAATAGCCTTCATACTTTTGTATATTTATACAAAGTCAGTTTATTGCCCCCACAAACTGGGTCCTCATTTAACCTACCTTAGAAAGGATGGAAGGCTGAGTCAACCTTGATCTCAACAATTTGATCTCTAATTTCTTCTGCCTCTTCGAAAGCTTGCCTGTACTTCTGGTAGTTCTTAATCCACATATTGCTGGAGCCTAGCTTGTAGGATTTTAAGTATAACTTTATTAGTATTTGAAATGAGTGCAATGGTGCAATAGTTTGAACATTCTTTGACATTGCCTTTCTTCCGAATTAGAATGTAAACTGGCCTTTTCCAATCCTGTGGCCACTGTTGAGTTTTTCAAATTTGTTGACAAATTGAGCATAGCACTTTTACTGCATGGTGCTTTAAGATTTTGAATAGCTCAGCTGGAATACTGTCTCCTCCACTAGCTATGTTGTTGCTCAGATTTCCTAAGGCCCATTTGGCTTCACATTCTAGGATGTCTCGCTCAAGGTCAGTGACCACCCCATCAGTAGTGGGTTGCAAATCCCATTGCTACCAGTTTGCTCGTGGGCAGAAGCGCCCTGGCGGGTGGGAGACCCTCCCGCTGCCACCACTACTGGTTTGCCCGATCCAGGGCGAACTGATAGCAACCCAATATGCACCCCATATTGGTTGGTTGTATTGTTCTTCTGTGTAATTTTGCCACCTCTCCTTAATCTCTTCTGCCTCTGTTAGGTCCTTGCCATTTTGGTCCTTTATCATGCCCATCTTTGCATGAAACGTTCCCTTCATATCTCCAATTTTCTTGAAGAGATATCTGGTCCTCCCTATTCTATTGTTTTCTTCTATTTCTTTGCACTGTTCATTTAAGAAGGGATTCTTATCTCTTCTAGCTATTCTCTGGAATTCTGCATTCACTTGGGTGTATCTTTCTCTTTCTCCCTTGCCTTTCGCTTCCCTTCTTTCCTCAGCTATTTGCAAAGCTTCCTCAGACAGCCATTTTGCTTTCTTGCCTTTCTTTTTCTTTGGGATGGTTTTAGTTGTTACCTCCTGTACAATGTTGCGAACCTCCGTCCATAGTTCTTCAGGCACTCTGTCTATCAGAACTAATTCCTTAAATCTATTTGTCACTTCTACTATATATTCATCTGGGATATGATTTAGTTCATACCTGAGTGGCCTTGTGCTTTTCCCTACTTTCTTCAATTTAAGCCTAAATTTTGCAATGAGAAGCTCATGATCTGAGCCATAGTCAGCTCCTGGTCTTGTTTTTACTGACTGTATAGAGCTTCTCCATCTTTGGCTGCAGAGCACATAGTCAATCTGATTTCTGTGTTGACCGTCTGGTGATGTCAATGTGTAGAGTTGTCTCTTGGGTTGTTGGAAAAGAGTGTTTGCTATGACCATAGTATTCTCTTGACAAAATTCTATCAGCCAATGCTCTGCTTCATTTTGTACCACCACCAGGTTTTTCCACCAGGTGAGTCCCTCTAAAAAGAGAACCTCTAAAAAGAGAACAGGGCAGTGTGCGATTTACCATTCGGCCACTGGAGGACGAATGCCAGTGGTGATTTACCATAGGAGAATGGGAGGGAAATGACCTCACTAGGTGCATTCCGTCTAGGACTCAACACTCTGTCTCCTTTGCACCATTTGAGCTTCACAGGAGGTTTAAGTGGGTGCCGGAAAGTCTTGAAGGGAGGAGAACTAGAGGTGGGCAGGGTAAGCCGTGTGTGTGTGTGTGTGTGTGTGTGTGTGTGTGTCTCCGTGTGTCTCCGGGGGGGCAGAAGTTGCTCATGCTAGAGAAGGAAGGGACAGAAGCCAAGTCCCCATGCAGGTTCAATCTTCTGTGTCCTGGGGGTGGGAGACCCCAAATCCCATGTTCTCATGCCGCCCCACTCCACGCAGGTGGCAGAGGGAAGCGGTGCTCAGGACAAGCTGCGTTCCCCAGGAACAAATCCCAAAATAGGAGGGAGGGTCCTGGGGAATCCTTCGCCCCCTATAGCCTGGAGAAAGCTCCGAGGTCAGAGATGGGGAGAGCTTGGAGTGCAAATCTGGAGCAGGAAAAAAGAACATAATTGCAAGGCAGGAACTGCAGGAGACTGCCCACTTTCTCCTTCTGTGCTGCAGGAGACTAAAATACTGTTGGATCCTTAGGAATTTGTTTGTTTCGTCAAGCATGTATTAGATAACAGATATAAGTATAGATATAATTATGAATACATGAGATGGATACAAATGAAAGGGACAGTAGGCAGGCTGGTGCGCTTATGCACGCCCTTTAAAGAGGAATGGGGTGAGGTCGACAGTAGACAGTCTAAGGTTAAAGTTTTGGGCGTCCAATTTCTCCTAGGAGGGTGAATGAACCAGGGCATCACCAACCCCGGTGTTTCATGCGAACTCAGCCCCTGGGTTTAGGGTATGTTTTGGGAATCTGCCTGTGTGTAATTATGTAATTTTACTCTTAAAAAGCAAACCCTGAAGAAAGGGAACATCCAAAGCAGGTCACTTTGGGCATTTCATTTTTTTTTTAAGTGAGCTTTTATGTTTTGTTCACCTGTTAGAGTTTGCCTAAATCCTCTTGCAAGTAAATGCAGATTTAGGTTTTTATAAAGCAAGCCCTATTTTCTGAGAAAAAAGCAACTGAAAATGATCCAAAATACATTTATTCAGTCAGTGTTCCAAGCCCATGATGGAGATCAATCCTAAAGTTTGTACCAAACACACATTAATGCACAGGGACTAAATGCTCAATGTCACTGTAACGTAGCTGAGAAAAACATATATTTCCATTGGAATGTTATATTTTAACTGGGGATTAAATCCACCACTTTCTCATTAATCTCAGATATACCATAGAAATTGGGGAAGCCATTTGTATCACCGCCTGCTGGAGGCAAAAAATTGAACAGAGATGGCTGGAAGACTTGCTTGACCTGTAGCTACAGGAATGGTACTATGAATAGAAAGGTGTTTGGAGATCCACAAGATTCCCTGGACTCATTTGGAGTTGTACTACAGGACAGAGAAAGAATGAAAAGCCAATCTTCAGCGAGTGAGGAAGTTGGAAAAGGCTCTTCTGGTGTCCAGCCTGGGAGCTATGGGGAGATCTGTGCAAGAACTGGGCAGAAGATCCTGGAGAAGAAAACAATCCTTTCAGAAGTTCAGCCCTGGAACTTCAGGAGCTTCCAATACAAGGAGGATGAGGGTCCCAGAGTACTTTGCAGCCAACTCCACTACTTTTGTAGTCGATGGTTGAGACCAGAAAAGCACACAAAAGCGCAGATGCTGGACCTGGTTGTTTTGGAGCAGTTTGTGGCGCTTCTGCCCCTGCAGATGGAGAGCTGGGTACGAGAGTGTGGAGCAGAGACCAGCTCCCAGGCGGTGGCCCTGGTGGAAGGCTTCCTCCTGAGCCAGGTGTTGGAGCAGAAGGAGAGGACTGAGTGGCAGGTGAGAGACCTTTATTTGGGAACTCAAATTGGCTAAATCTAATAAACAGTATTTTTGATCTCTTAACCCTTGCCTATCAGAATTCTTTGGCATTCATTGTATGTGGAAATAATTCATGTAGGACATTGTTGTTTTATTTGTGATAGTCATTCCTTTCCTTCTTTCCAACCTCACTGATGAATTTCTGGGGTTTTGGAATGGTGTTCACAAAAGAAGAATCCACTTCTTGATATGTATTGTCCACTTATTCCTCTTCTTGTTTCCTGCCTACTTTTTCAAGTCTTTCATGATGGAGATCAGAGACCGTGAGGGAAGGAGGCATCCATCAAGTTCATCTCCAGAAATGTTTTTCAGGAAGATCTCTCAGGATGATCCAAATCAAGACACTATCACAGGTAATACAGGGCTCTCCCATTCCGCAGAGAGATCTCAGCTGTCTCATCTTCTTTTTGTCTTCTCTTCTATAGAACACCACCTCCTACATTATGAATTATACAGTTTAAAATTCTGTCTTCCTCACAGGGATGAATAGAAAGAAGGTGGCCCTTCCTGAATGTGGAGCTGAAACAGTGGTAGAAACTCCAATTCAGGTAAGAAGAGGAAATTTATTTATTAGAATTGTATTCTCCTTTTCCTTCAGAAAATCAAGCTGGTATACATAGTATTGCCTCCTTCCATTAATCTTTTTAAAGACCAGTACTTTAAAAAAGTGCTACTTGTTGCCAATTACTATTATAATAATTGTAATTATGTAATTACTCTAACCCCTTTTCAAGTAATCCTTCGTGATGCTCATTCTTTTTGTAATTCTTTGAGTTTGATTTCTGCAAGGATGCTCAAAAATAACTGAATAGTTACACTGGCAAATTACCATTTTAAAAAAAGCTTTGTTTACAATCAGTGATAGGAAAACTAAGTGGAACAGGTTAAAAGATAGCACTATTAAAATCCTTTGTGAGTTAATAGAAAATTCTCAACGTAAAAATTGTTCTGAAAGACCACATAATCAAGGAATTTTGGCTGGCAAAGTAAATTCTAATACCTTAATTTGTGCCTGAATTTGGAGGCCAAACAATCCAGCTTTCAAAAGCTAAAAGTTTCCTCCTTGGGAAATTTCTTCCGCTTTGTTATCTTCCATTCAGTTGATGTCTCAGATTAGAAACAACTTCCTTACAATCCAAGAAGAAGCAGAAGGCAAATCCCTAGCTGAGTTCTCCCAGCACTTTCATGAAGGGTTGAGGATAGACAGGACTGCAGCTTCTTGGTATACCATGAGCCATTTACTAAATGCCACATAAAATTCTTCACACATAGAGATTCCCACCTTTCCTTTGAAAACATAGGAAGGGTTGGAGTCATTGATATGTGCAGTTTCCAAGGCCCATCTGCCAGTTGATTCTCTCCAGAAGTCTTCTAATGGTGGACGAATGAATGGCGGATCGATCAATCCAAAGGAAATTTTCACTGAAAGGCTCTGACAGTTCTGGAAAATCAATAAAATTGATAAAACCTACCCAAAACATTCCTTCAACCCAAACCTTTTCTCTGTCTGTTTTCTCACATAAACCCTGTAATGCTACTTAGCAGAGCCATTTACCTTAGTGCATAGCTTTGCTTTGGGAATTATAAACCATAGGATCATTTTTTTAAACAATTCCTCCTGGACTTTCTGTGTACTCTCCCTGTCAGGAGAATCTTGTGTCCTTTGAAGAAGTGGCTGTGTATTTCTCCGAGGAGGAATGGTCTGAGCTGGATCCTGATCAAAAAGCTCTGCATTGGGAAGTCATGCTGGAAAATTACAGCAACGTGGCTTCTCTTGGTAAGGGTGTTTCCTTTTGTTCAATCAGAGAGTTCAGGAAGATATTTTATTAATTATAGGCTGTGTTTGATTATTATTAATTAGTATTATTATAAACAAAAATGTGTTATTTTCAGAGTTATGATACATGCATATAGAAATTGTTATTATTATTGTTACTTATATCATGCCATTGTAAGCATCCAAACATACAACATATTTGGATCTAACAAATCTCAGAAGGCAATTGATATAAATTCTGACAGATCGATCTTTTTCCCTAACCTTGCTATTGTTTTTATTGCTGTTCCCTTTTGAAGGTGATAATGGGCAGGACCATAAAGAGTCTAGGGAATCATTCCAAGTGTTCAGATATGGAGACGTAACGGAGAAGCTTGAAATGCAAATGAAATTCCAGAGGCAGGAGAGAAATCAGTCAAATAATTGGAATAAGGAAAGCTCATCTTCCATTGAGGCTCAGATGCAGTTTCTTGAGCAACCAAGTAAAATAAAGAAAAAATATATTGGGAAAGGTATAAGACTATCCAAAGACACATTAGATGTAAATGGACAGCATCTGATCCATGACAAAGGACAAGATTGTATATACAAAGACAATGGAAATCAATACAATTGGACTTTCACACTTTCTCAAGAAAATGGGTCACTTACATCACATAAAACTATTCATATGGGAGAGAAGCCATATGGGCATGGAAAAAGCTTCAGTGAAAACAAGACTCTTACTATTCATAAAAGGATCCACACAGAGGAAAAGCCATTTAAATGCATGGAATGTGGAAAGGACTTTACTTGCAACAGTAGTCTTACTTCCCACAAAAGGATCCACACAGGGGAGAAGCCATATAAATGCTTGGAGTGTGGAAAGGGCTTTAGGTGCAACAGTAGTCTTAATTCCCATAAAACGATCCATACAGGGGAGAAACCATATAAATGCATGGAGTGTGGAAAAGGCTTTAGGTGCAACAGTAGTCTTACTTCCCACAAAAGGATCCACACGGGGGAGAAGCCATATAAATGCTTTGAGTGTGGAAAGGGCTTCTGTGACCACAGTAGTCTTACTTCCCATAAAAGGATCCACACAGGGGAGAAGCCATATAAATGCATGGAGTGTGGAAAGGGCTTCAGCAAATCCAGTAGTCTTACTTCCCACAAAAGGATCCATACAGGGGAGAAGCCATATAAATGCATGGAGTGTGGAAAGGGTTTCAGCAAATCCAGTAATCTTACTTCCCACAAAATGGTCCACACGGGGGAGAAGCCATATAAATGCTTGGAGTGTGGAAAGGACTTCAGAATACATAGTGATCTTACAACCCATAAAAGGATCCACACGGGGGAGAAACCATATAAATGCATGGAGTGTGGAAAGGACTTCAGAATACATAGTGATCTTACAACTCATAAAAGGATCCACACAGGGGAGAGGCCTTACAAATGCATGGAATGTGGAAAGACTTTTACTCATAACGTTCAACTTGCTTCCCATACAAGGATGCATAGAGAGGAGAAGCCATATAAATGCATGGAATGTGGAAAGGGCTTCCTTGTAAATTCATCCCTTATGAGACATAAGATGATTCACACGAGGGATAAACCATATAAATGTATGGAGTGTGGAAAGACCTTTAGTCATGACATTCAACTTACTTCCCATAAAACGATCCACACAGGGGAGAAGCCATATAAGTGTATGGAGTGTGAAAAGGACTTCCATTTAAATTCATCCCTTATGAGACATAAGAGAATTCACACAGGGGATAAACCATATAAATGTATGGAATGTGGAAAGACTTTTAATCGTATCATTCAATTTACTTCCCACAAAAGGATCCACACGGGAGAGAAGCCATATAAATGCATGGATTGTGGAAAGGGCTTCAGCCGACCCGGTATGCTTATGACGCATAAAAGGATCCATAGAGATGTGGAGCCAATTTCTGAAACAAAGAGAGATTTGGGTGAAAATGTATGCTAATTTAGCAGGTTAAATCTATGGATTTTCCTATTAAATCGACTGAACTCAGAAAGGAGGTTTTTTTTGAGTTTGGCCCTCCCAACTGTATATGTTTCATTTTAATTATGAACGATTAATTTTTAGAATAGAATAGAATAGAATTTTTTATTGGCCAAGTGTGATTGGACACACAAGGAATTTGTCTTGGTGCATATGCTCTCAGTGTACACAAAAGAAAAGATACATTCATCAAGAATCATAAGGTACAATGCAATGATAGTCATAGGGTCATAGATCATAGGGTACAAATAAGCAAATCGTATTTGGAAACAGTCAATATAAATCATAAGGATACAAGCAACAAAGTTATAGTCATACAGTCATAAGTGGAAGGAGATGGGTGCTAGGAATGATGAGAAGATTAATAGTAATGCAGACTTAGTAAATAGTTTGACAGTGTTGAGGGAATTATTTGTTTAGCAGAATGATGGCGTTCGGGAAAACACTGTTCTTGTGTCTAGTTGTTCTGGCGTGCAGTACTCTATAGCACCGTTTTGAGGGTAGGAATTGAAACAGTTTATGTCCAGGATGTGAAGGTATCTGTATATATTTTTTAGAAATAAACTTCTGCTCCTCATGAGGGGCCACTGTCTGCATTTTTAGAGGTGCTGCTTCTGCTATTAAAATTTAACTTTCATGTGTAACTTGGGTTTTTTCTTTCTATTTTGCCTTTTACTTTGGATGAGTAGATTACATGTTAATTGCCAGGTTGAATGCTGTTAAGTCCAATACACTCCCTTGATGAACTACAATTAAAAACTTTTATTGCCTTCACAATGAGACTTCATCTGATTTATCACTTTCATCTGATTTATTGCATGGAATGGCAATGGCAAAGTTCTTTTGTCTTGAAGTGAAGTGATTTTAGCCATTTTTGGCTTTTTGATTATTTATTGAAAAAGTTAGATCAGTTATTGGTTATTTATTGAAAAGGCTACATTATTTATTGTAATTATTTATTGACGTTGCTATATAAATTTTTAAGAACTTTAGTATTTCATTCCATTTTCCTTATACATACTATTCCTTAATTCAAGAAGAGGAAAATCACTTTTGATCTAAGAAACAGTGTTGTTTGCAAACACTTTAAAATCTTTTTGAAATTGAACATTGCTTAAAGTTTATTTATTTGGTATGCTTTATATTGGCCATGAAGTCACTGAAGTTTTAAGAATCAGAGAACTAATAAAAAAATTCTACAATTACTTATTGAATTTTAAAATGGAAGAAGAAACAGTAAAGGAAACTATGATAACATGGGCAAAAAATTTCGGGCACACCATAGAACTAGATATTTGGCAAAAACTACGGGAAAGAAATTATAGATTGACAATGTCAGCAGCGTATATAGAAAATTTATGCAAAATGTTTTATAGATGGCATTTACGACCAGCATGGTTGGCAAAAATGTTCCCAAATAGGTCACCAGAATGTTGGAAATGCAAGCAGACACATGTGATGGACCTGTCCATCGGCGAAAAAATATTGGGGAAAGATAAAAAAGTGGCTAGAGGAAATTATTAAACAACAAATAGACCTAAAGCCAGAACTATTTATATTAGGCATACTAACAGGGAAATATAATAAAAGAATTCAATATTTATTATTACATGTAATAACAGCGGCCAGAATTACATATGCACAAAATTGGAAAAATGGAAACATACCCACAGAGGAAATTGTAATAAAGAAAATATTAGATTGCGCCAAAATGGACAAGTTAACAATGGAAATTAAAGATAAAGGAGAAACAGACTACTATTTAATATGGGATATATGGTATAATTGGTTAGATAGATTATCTAACCAATTATAGAGCTTAGAAAATTAATGATGAAAGATGATCAACAAACCAGAAATAAAATAACCATTTTCCTTTCTCTTCTACCAGATATTACTGGGCAAACATTTATGACTTATTTTTCATGCTGCACTAAACTTTTTATTTAAACATTGTTTAATACTAAATTACTTTTCCAGGTCGAAAAGCTATTTATATCATTGTATTTTTATTATTCAACCAATAATAAAAATACAATAGCATCAATGACATAATACAATATCGAATAGCAAAGGTAAATTTCCAGGGTAATTCTCTGTGGGAGAAGGCTCTTCCAGAGCCTTCCAGAGCCTTCTCTGTGGGAGCTCCTGCCCTTTGGAACGAACTGCCCCCGGAAATACGCACAATCTCTGACCTCCGAGTTTTTCGCTGTGCCCTTAAGACCCTGCTCTTCCGACAGGCAGGGCTATCTTTGTAAAGTAGTTTTAAATTCGGAGTTTTAAATTTTTGGGTTTTTAATGCAACTTGTAATAATTTTAATAGTTTTTAAATTTAATTGGGATTTGTATTGTGTTTTTACTTGGCTCTGCACTGTCCTGAGTCCTTCGGAAGAGGGGCGGTATAGAAATAAAATTATCTATCTATCTATCTATCCAGGGTAGTAAATAGGAATGGCTGTCAATTAGAGATTGTTGATTGTACATTAAATTGACCTACAGTATGTAAAATCTGGCATTAAACTGTAGTATTAACATAGGATCTTGCTAGTTTTCTATCCAGATAAGGTACTTACTTGAGGCCACATAATTGTAATCCAGACCAATCCAGTCCTCCTGCAGCACTCTGCCAGCCAAAAATGTGTGACTCGTTTTTGCCTGTCAGAATGCCTCTGGAGGTGGGGAGGCCAAAAACAGGCAGCGTGGGGGCCTCATGGGGTCTTCATGTGGCCCATTTCTGACCGGCAGAGTGCTGCTGGAGGCTATGGCAGCCAGAAACAGGTCACAGGGGGGCATGTGGCCCCCCGCAGATCATTTTGGCTGGCAGAGATACTGCAGGCCAGTCCTTCGAAATTTTCAGGCCGGCCCCGCAGGCCAGATTTAAGTACCTTGTGTTTGACACCCCTGTATTAGAACCACAATGAGGAACTTGGAAAATTGCTGTAGAAAATTTAGATTGGACCAAAAACATTAAGTTCCTATGGCAGATAACCAGAGTCAGACTAAATTGTGTGCCATATAGTAATTGAGCCGAAAGCTTGGCCTCAAACAGCTTAGTTGCTGCAGGTATATATTAACTTGTGGAATAAAGAAATCTTAAAAATACTTAATAATTTAGTTGAGGGGATGAAAGGGAACTCATCAAATTTGTGTATGACACCAAGTTAGGGAAATAGCCAATAATTTAGAAGATAAGCTCAAGATCCAGAAGCTTCTTGACAGACTGAAATACTGGGCTCTATCCAATAAATTGCAGTTCATTGGTGAGAAAAGTAAGTGTAAGGTCCCAAAATATACTTGAGTCACCAGAATGCCAAAGAGAGAAACTCAAGATGAGGCTTGCAAAAAGAGGCAGATTTTATTTATGTCCAAAAACAAAATGGATGGGACTATATCCAGAACATACAGATACAATGCATGTGAGGAGATAGCCACAGCTTGGGGAAGATATGGCGTCCTTTTTATACCCTCAGACACATCAGTTTAGTACCCAATTCTGGCCTCCTAGTTTAGGTTTGTATATTCCTTGTTGCCCTGCAAAGGAATAGACGCCTCCCAATTAGCATTATATCTTCCTTGAGCATTCCTTTGTTCTCCCAATTGCTCATTTGGCCCCCTGGTTCTGCAAGGAGCAAGCTTATAGAGATCAAAGGTATAAGTTAGGGCTGAAGTATAAATTTTCCCTCAGATGATGTCTGCAGTTTCAACTGAGATACATACCATGCTCTTGGATGGCACAAGAAAAACAAGAAGAAGATTGATATGGGTTCAGCTCAAATGGCAGGAACATATGTTTGACAAATACTAGATACATTACAGAGGCCTAATAAAAGAATATGCTTGTTACAGGAGAAGCAAATATAAAGGTACAATTTATGTGTGTTATACAAATACAAAGGCTATATATGCATTACAGGAACCTAATGGTTACAGAATAACAAGTTTCTACTAATTCTAGTATACCAGTATATCATATTATAATATTATTTATTATATCCTTATTACTGTTTCCCTTCATAAGGTTTTACAGAGGTATGGTGTAAGACCTCCGGGGTCCCTTCCAAGTATGTTACTCTGGAGTCTGTATTTTGAATCTCTTGAGTAAGAAGAATGGTACTTCTTGTCTGTTCTTTTGCCCCCTCTGTGAAGGGATGAAGCTTTCTATAGAACCCTTCCTAAAAGTGGAAGGCTGCACATGGGTGTTGCACTGTCAGAAGAAATCGGATTCTTTATCAGGAAGGAAACGACAGCCTCCTTCCTCCTGGGCTCCGATGGAAAATGCACCGTTTCCATCGCTTGCATAAGAACCTTCCTTGCACACAGAATCCACCAGGCGAGTCCCTCAGAAAAGAGAAGCGGACGCCGTGCGATTCACCATTCGGCCACCGGAGGGCGAACGCCAGAGGTGATTTCCCATAGGAGAAGGAGAGGGAAGTGACCTCACTGGATCTGACGCGACACTCCGTCTCTTTTGCACCCTTTGAGCTTCTCTGGAGGTTTAAGTGGGTAAGTGGCGGGTGTGAGTGTGTGTGTGTGTGTGTGTCTCCGCGTGCAATGTGGGGGGTCGGGGTGGGGTGGGGTGCAGAGCTGCTCGTGCTAGAGAAGGAAGGGGCAGAAGCCAAGTCCCCATGCAGGTTCAATCTCTTGAGTCCTGGTGTGGGAGATCCCGGATCCCATGTTCCCCTGCCGCCCCTCTCCACGCAAGTGGCAGGCAGAGGGAAGCGGTGCTCAGGAACAAATCCCCAGAGAGGAGGGAGGGTCCTGGGGAATCCTTCACCCCCCATAGCCTGGAGAAAGCTCCGAGGTCGGAGATGGGGAGAGCTTGGAGGGCAAAACTGGAGCAGGAAAGAAGAACATGGTTGCAAGGGAGGAACTGGAGGAGATTGTGCCCGCCTTCTCCTTCTGTGCTGGAGGAGGCTAAAATAGGGTTGGATCCTCCGGAGTTCAATTTCTCTTAGGAGGGTGAGTGAACCAGGACATCCCCAACCCCGGTGTCTCATGTGAACGGTTGCTTAGCCTGTCTGTATTCTGGGTATTTTTGTGAAGTCTCAAAGTTTGTACCAAACACAGATTTATGCACAGGGATTAAGTGCTCAATGCCACTGAAATCCTGTACTAGCTCAAAAAAATACTTCTTTCATTTTGGAATGTGGGTTCTTCACAGTTAAATCCTCCGCTTTCTCATTAATCTCAGATATACCATAGAAATTGGGGAATCCATTTGTAATACCCTCTGCTGTAGGCAAAAAATTGGACAGAGATGGCTGGAAGACTTGCTTGACCTGTAGCTACAGGAATGGTACTATGAATAGAAAGGTGTTTGGAGATCCACAAGATTCCCTGGACCCCTTTGGAGGTGCACTACAGGACAGAGAAAGAATGAAAAGCCAATCTTTAGCGAGTGAGGAAATTGGAAAAGGACCTTCTGGTGTCCAGCCTGGGAGCTATGGGGAGATCTGTGCAAGAACTGGGCAGAAGATCCTGGAGGAGAAAACCACCCTTTCAGAAGTTCAGCCCTGGAACTTCAGGAGCTTCCAATACAAGGAGGATGAGGGTCCCCGAGGACTTTGCAATCAACTCCATTCCTTTTGTAGTCGATGGTTGAAACCAGAAAAGCACACAAAAGCGCAGATGCTGGACCTGGTTGTTCTGGAGCAGTTCCTGGCCCTTCTACCCCTGCAGATGGAGAGCTGGGTGCGGGAGTGTGGAGCAGAGACCAGCTCCCAGGCAGTGGCCCTGGTGGAAGGCTTCCTTCTGAGCCAGGCGGAGGAGAAGAAGGAGAGCATTGACTGGCAGGTGAGAAACCTTCATTTGGGAGCTCAGGACTGGTTAAATATAATAAACCGTATTTTTGATCTCTTAACCCTTGCTTACCAGAATTCTTTGGCATTTATTCTATGTGGAAATAATTCATGTAGGACATTGTTGTTTTATTTGTGATAGTCATTCCTTTCCTTCTTTCCAACCTCACTGATGGATTTCTGGGGCTTCGGAATGGTGTTCTAAAAAGAAGAATCCAATTCTCGATATGTATTGTCCATTTATTCCTCTTCTTGTTTCCTGCCTACTTTTTCAAGTCCTTCATGATGGAGATCAGAGATCCTGAGGGAAGGGGACATCCATCAGATTCATCTCTCAAAATGTTTTGCACGAGGATCTCTCAGGATGATCCAAATCAAGACACTATCACAGGTAATACAGGGCTCTCCCATTCTGCAGAGAGATCTCAGGTGTCTCATCTTCTGTATGTCTTCTCTTCTATAGAACACCACCTTCTACATTATCAATTATGCAGTTTAAACTTCTGTCTCCCTCACAGGGAAGAATAGAAGGAAGTTGAGCCTTTTTGATGGTGGAGCTGAAACAGTGGTAGAAACTCCAATTCAGGTAAGAAGAGGAAATTGATTAGAATTGTATCCTCCTTTTCCTTCAGAAAGTCAGAGGTAGTGTACACATAGTCCCGTCTCCTTCCAATAATCTTTTTTAAGACCAGTACTTTAAAAAAAATGCTACTTGTTGCCAATTATTTTTACGATAATTGTAATTATGTAATTATTGTAACACCTTTTCAAATAATCCATCAAGATGCTCATTCTTTTTGTAATTCTTTGACTTGCATCTGTGCAAAAATGCTTAAAATATTCACACTGGCAAATTACAATTATTTTAAAATGTTTTATTTACAACTAGTGATGAGAAAACTAAGTGGAGCAGATTAATAGATAACACTATTAAAATCCAATGCGAGTTAATAGAAAATTCTCAATGTAAAAATTGTTCTGAAACACCACATAATCAAGGCACTTTTGGCTTACAAAGTAAATTCTAACGTCTTGATTTGTGCCTGAATTTGAAGGCCAAACATTCCAGCTTTGCAAAAGCTAAAAATGTCGTCCTCGGGAAATTTCTTCTGCTTTGTTATCTTCCACTTCCATTCAGTTTGTATCTCAGACTAGAAGCAACTTCCCTACAATCCGAGAAGAAGCAGAAACCAAATCCCTAGCTGAGTTCTCCCAGCATTTTCATGAAGGGGTTGAGCATAGACAGGATTGCAGCTTCTTGGTATACTATGAGCCATTTACTAAATAAAACATAAAATCCTCCACACACAGAGATACACACATTTCCTTCTGGAAACAAGAAGGGTTGGAGTCATTAATATGTGGGGTTTCCGAGGCCCATCTGTGTAGTTGATTCTCTCCAGATGTCTTCTAATGGTGGATGGAGCCATTTAGCTTAGTGCATAGCTTTGCTTTGGGAATTTATAAACAATAGGACTTTCTGCGTACTCTCTTTCTCTGTCAGGAGGGCCTTGTCTCCTTCGAGGAGGTGGCTGTGTATTTCTCTGAGGAGGAATGGTCTGAACTGGATCCTGACCAAAAAGTTCTGCATTGGGAAGTCATGTTGGAAAATTACAGCAACGTGGCTTCTCTTGGTAAGGGTGTTTCCTTTTGTCCAATTGGAGAGTTCAGGAAGAAATTTTGTTTCTGATTATTATTAATCTATATATATAAAAGAGAAAACCACTCTTCCATTAATCATAAAATCTCCAGAACCATAAAGTCTACAAACTTGAAATTTGCCACGTATGTTCCTCTTGGCTTCTAGGTGCTCACTAAGAAAGGATTTTTCGAAATGACCATCAGAGCATTAGTATTTCCTATATATTTCCTATTTCCTGAGGGAGA
Organism: Pantherophis guttatus; assembly: GCF_059756535.1. Lineage (NCBI taxonomy): Eukaryota > Metazoa > Chordata > Lepidosauria > Squamata > Colubridae > Pantherophis > Pantherophis guttatus. The sequence continues at coordinate 248,012,779 of NC_142064.1, forward strand.
GGAGAGGAGAGGAGAGGATCTATGGGTCCAGCCTGAGGGAGAGAAGGGGATAGAGAGGAGAGGCTTCTGTGGGGATAGCCTGAGGGAGAGAAGAGGAGAGGAGAGGCCAATCATAATTACTCATTAATTTTCAAACTCTAAGTGTTTATTTATCAAGCCCAATCACATAGTTTTGTAGCAGAGCACGGATATTCAGCTAGTTATTATTATAACCAAAAATGTTTTGCTATTTTCAGAGTTATGGTACTTGTATATAGAAATTATTATTTCTGAAATGCCATTGTAAGCATGCAAACATGCAATATACTGGAATCTGGCAAACATCAGAACTCAATTGATATGTAAATTCTGACAAATTGATCTTTTCCCTAATCTTGTTATCGTTTTTATTGCTGTTCCCTTTTGAAGGTGATAATGGGCAGGACCATAAAGAGTCTAGGGAATCATTCCAAGTGTTCAGATATGGAGACGTATCGGAGAAGCCTGAAATGCAAATGAAATTCCAGAGGGAGGAGAGAAATCAGTCAAATAATTGGAATAAGGAAAGCTCATCTTCCATTGAGGCTCAGATGGAGTTTCTTGAGCAACCAAGTAAAATGAAGAAAAAATATATTGGGAAAGGTATAAGACTATCCAAAGACACATTAGATGTAAATGGACAGCATCTGATCCATGACAAAGGACAAGATTGTATATACAAAGACAATGGAAAACAATACAATTGGACTTTCACACTTTCTCAAGAAAATGGGTCACTTACATCACATAAAAGTATTCATATGGAAGAGAAGCCGAATAAATCCCTCAAGCATGGAAAAAGCTTCGGTGAAAACAAGACACTTACTATTCATAAAAGGATCCACACAGAGGAAAAGCCATATAAATGCATGGAGTGTGGAAAGGGCTTCAGCAAGCCCAGTAATCTATCTTCTCATAAAAGGATCCACACAGGGGAGAAGCCATTTAAATGCTTGGAGTGTGGAAAGGTTTTTAGTTGCAACAGTAATCTTACTTCCCATAAAAGGATCCACACAGGGGAGAAGCCATATAAATGCATGGAGTGTGGAAAGGTCTTTAGTTGCAACAGTAATCTTACTTCCCACAAAAGGATCCACACAGGGGAGAAGCCATATAAATGTATGGAGTGTGGAAAGAGCTTCAGAGTACATAGTGATCTTACATCCCATAAAAGGATCCACACAGGCGAGAAACCATATAAATGCATAGAGTGTGGAAAGGACTTCAGAATACATAGTGATCTTACAATCCATAAAAGGATCCATACAGGGGAGAGGCCTTACAAATGCATGGAATGTGGAAAGACTTTTACTCATAACATTCAACTTGCTTCCCATAAAGCGATCCACACGGGGGAGAGGCCTTACAATTGTACGGAATGTGGAAAGACTTTTACTCATAGCAGTCACCTTGCTTCCCATACATCGATCCATAGAGGGGAGAAGCCATATAAATGCATGGAGTGTGGAAAGGGCTTCCATGTAAATTCATCCCTTATGAGACATAAGAGGATTCACACGGGGGATAAACCATATAAATGTATGGAATGTGGAAAAGGCTTCAGTGAACTCGGTAATCTTACATCCCATAAAAGGATCCACACGGGGGAGAAGCCATATAAATGCATGGAGTGTGGAAAGGGCTTCAGTGAACACAGTAATCTTATTTCCCATAAAAGGACTCACACAGGAGAGAAGCCATTTAAATGCATGGATTGTGGAAGGGTTTTCAGTCAACGCAGTAACCTTACCTCCCATAAAAGGATCCATACAGGGGAGAAACCATATAAATGTGTGGAATGTGGAAGGTGCTTTAGTGAATACAGTAATCTTATTTCCCATAAAAGGACACACACAGGAGAAAAGCCTTTTAAATGCATGGATTGTGGAAAATGCTTCAGCCGACCCAGTATACTTACTTCCCATAAAAGAATCCATAGGGATATGGAGCCAGTTTCCGAAACAGAGAGATTTTGGTGAGAATGTTTGCTAATTTAGCAGGTTAAATCAATGGATTTTCCTATTTCATCGACTGAACTCAGAAAGGAAGGGTTTTTTGAGTTTGGCCCTCCCAACTGGCAGCCCCAGAGAGAGATGGATATATTAATTTAAATGAAAACAATGTGCATGTTTTCATTTTAATCATGAATGATGAATTTTTGAATGTATTTATGTATATATTTATTTTTTTTTAGAAATAAACTTCTGCTCCCCATAAATAAATAAATAAATAAATAAATAAATAAATAAATAAATAAATAAATAAATTTTATTTCTATACCGCCCTTCTCCTGGAGGACTCAGGGCGGTGTACAGCCTATTAAAAGCACAAAGACAGATATCAGTTAAAAATAATTAAAATTATTAAATAATTTCGGCTCAGATTTAAAACCCCAAAATTTAAAACACCCAATTTAAAAATCATTACATTGATAGCCCGGCCTGGCGGAACAGCAGGGTCTTGAGGGCACAGCGAAATACACAGAGGTCGGAGATCTTACGCAGTTCATTCCACAGGGCTGGGGCTCCCACAGAGAAGGCCCTCCCCCTGGGTGTCGCCAGCTGACATAACTTGGCTGATGGCACCCTGAGGAGATCCTCTCTGTGGGAGCGAACTGGCCGGTGGGAGGCTGTTGGTGGCAGAAGTCAGTCTCTAAGGTACCCGGGTCCTATGCGATGGAGCGCTTTAAAGGTGGAAACCAACACCTTGAATCGCACCCGGAAGACCATTGGGAGCCAGTGCAGCTCACTCAGGAGGGGTGTCAGTAGCCCATGAGTGGCTACTGTCTGCATTTTTAAAGGTGCTGCTTCTGTTATTAAATTTTAACTTTCATGTGTAACTTGGGTTTTTTCTTTCTATTTTGCCTTTTACTTTGGATGAGTAGATTACATGTTAATTGCCAGGTTGAATGCTGTTAAGTCCAATACACTCCATTGATGAACTTTCAATTAAAGACTTTTATTGCCTTCAAGATGAAACTTCATCTGAGTTATCACTTTCATCTGATTTATGGCATGGAACGGCAATGGCAAAGTTCAGTCTTTTGTTTTGAAGTGAAGTAATTTTAGCCATTTTAGGCTTTTTGATTATTTATTGAAAATGTGAGATCAGTTATTGTTTATTTATTGAAAAGGCTACATTATTTATTGTAATTATTTAATGAAATTGCTATATAATTTTTTAAGAACTTTAGTATTTCATTCCAACATTGCTTAAAGATTATTTAGTTGGTATGCTTTATATTGGACATGAAGTCACTGAAGTTTATTAAGAATCAAAAAACTGTAATCAACTATTTTTAATTTTTTTATTGAAAAATCTGTATCCAAAATCTGTATCTGTATTCAAATACAGATTTTTCCCCCTTTTTTCTCCCCCCTCCTCCCTAACCCCCCCTCACCACCACCCCTGTGACTTCCTCAAAGTAAAATCCAAATTCATAACAGATTATATAATACTTTACCATTCCCTTACTCCATCCCCCAAATACTGACCCTTTCTTTCTAATAATATTATTATATCCCCCTTTTACTAAACATTTCAAAATAACATTCTACTGTAACATTGTGTAATAACTTCTGATTTAGCATAGTAATATTATTATAACTTTAGCAATAATCTACCTTTTTCTCTTCCCCCATACTTATATCTCTTAAATCAAACCTTTTATGTATATTAATATAACATTTCAAAACAACCTTCCACTTTAAAACTATATAATAAATCCTAATTTAATATTTAATCTTTAGTATATATTAATATAACATTTCAAAGCAGCCTTCCACTATAAAACTATATAATAAATCCTAATTTAACATTTATTCAACTCATAGTCTATCCATTTCCTCCTACTCCCATAAATATCTCTTAAACATCCCTTTTCTTATACTAAACAATCAATAAACTAGCCTGTCTCCACCCACTTTCCTACAAAATAACAATTCTTAATATCTTTATTCTTCTGCCCACCCTGCTAAAAAAAAAATAAATAAATATCCCTTATATAAATAAAATCAATGACTTTAAACTTGTAATCCATACAATGTCTTCTATAATGTCTTTAAACTGGATTGCTAACTCCATCACCCATATTAGGGTAACATCACATCCTAATTCCAACAGAATGTTCGGAATCCTCAGTTGTCATCTGCCCCCATCAATAATAAATATCTTCATGTATGTATATATAAAAAAAAAGAAAACAACCACCCGAGTGACGTTATAATTGTATTCCATATAGTATCTGTAGTAGTGGCTTTCTTCAAGATTATTAATTCCAACCATCATAATGGGGTAACAACCAGATCTTCTGCGTGCCCCAACGTAGCTCTCTTACCATATAACTCAGCATAAACGTAATACATTTATCAAAGAATCCAAAATAGATAATTCCAATCCAACAGTTTAAGGCTCTTTTCACATCCCAAAAATACAGCATTGCAGAAGTCTGTCACTCTCCTCAGGATAATATTAACCAATACTTCGCCTCAGCTGTCTTTTCATATATTCAATCATCTTTTAGATAACTGGCTTCACTGTTGCCTAGTTTAAAATTTTTTATTTTTGTGAGACCTATTTCTTTTTTTTTTTTCTTGACTTCTTGTGGGTTTGATCTCCATCCTGATTTCCTTTCTATGAGTTGTATATCACCTGTTCAGTTTTCGTTCTGATCTATAGCTTGATCTTGTTGGTTTTGCTTTTGTAGCTTAGATCGCCATTCAGGTTTCTTTTCTATAAATTGTATATCAACTGATTGATTTTCATGCTTGTCTGTGACTTGATGAGTCTTCACATTAGAATCCAACACCGCTTCTCTCATATTTATAAGTAGTCCATCTGGGACATCTAAAGGATCCAAAAGCGATTCATCTACCTCTGTAGCTCGATGTTTTTCCATTATTTCCAACTCCTTCTGCTTATCCTGTATTATACATGAAGATATTGAACTCATTTTCAAAATCTTATAATAAAATTCTTCCGCTTTTTCAACAGTATTTAATTGATATCTTTCTCCTTGATATCTCAATATTATGCCAACTGGAACATCCCACCTAAATAAAATACTTTGTTTTTTAAGCTCAGTCACCAGGAATCCAAATTTCATATAATCTACTAACATCTTAGGCGGTAGCTCTTTATATATCCAAATCTTTCTTCCATACAGTTGTAAAGTAGAATTAAAAGATTTTTGCACAATATTATTTCTTATTTCTTTGTCTGTAAAATAAATCACTACGTCTCTAGGCAGTTGCCTTTGCTTTGCAATCCAAGAATTTACTCTGTAGACTCTTATCAATCCTGCAAAATACTTCCTCAGGGTGAACCTTTAAAATCCCAGCCAGAATTTCAGCAGATATTTTCCTTAAGTCATCTCTGTTATTTTCCTGTAATCCTCTCATTCTGATCGCGAATTCTGTGAACCTGTGTTGCATCATTAAAACTTCTTTTTCAATCCGTTGTTTTATATTTTCTACATTGCAAGTCTTATGATCAACTTCCATTTTGAATTTTTCTTCTGAGCTATTGTCTTGAGGATTTATCAAATCATTTTCAATTCTTTGTATTTTATTATCCAAATTGTAAATCTTGTCATCAACTTCCTCCATTTTAGACTCTAATAACTTGATATTTGTATCCAACTTTATAACAATTTCTGAAAAACCGTTAGTCACTGTTGCAATCTTTCGTTGCAAATTGTCATACTTTGATTTCTTACCATCTCCTCCCAAAAAAATTCAATTAAGTTAAAATCATTTTTCTGAGTCTGTAGGTTTAAAACTTGTTACCGTAATTTGTGAATGGGGGAATCCCCCCCTCGCTGCATGTTTGTCTGGCTTTGTTAATTTAAACACCATCCTTCCACACAGACAAAGTCTTTTTTAAGAAAAGAAAGCTTCTTTCCAAACAAGATCAGTATCAGATCTCCAGGAAAAAGGAAACATAAAAGTAGAACTTTTTCTTCTCAATTATAGCCAGCAGTATTTATTCCGCTACTTTGTGGCTTGTTAAGAGACGGAAGGACTTTCTCTTTCAGCTTTCCCTTCTCAAGCCTCAGCAGTCACCATTTTAAATTTCTTTTTTCCTTTCTTCAATATCATTTATAAAATCAATGAAAATACTTGCGATTTAGGGTCCCAGGTCCAGATCTCATCCTCTTTGATTAAACAATCTGGTAATTTTCTTTAAAAGGCTTGTTCTCGTCGCCTGGCTCTGCAAAAAGGCAGAGGTCTCCCGAAGCCCGGAGCGGCGGCGGGAGAAATAGGGAGCCTCATCTGCTTCGTTCCCAAGAGTAAAAAAAAAACTCTGAGGGCTTCGCAGAGAGCTCTACCTGCCCTCACCTGCGCTGTCTCACATTTCCTTATGGAAATGGAGTTTTTCGAGCCGCCTTTCAGTTGTAAAGGCGGCTCTTTACAGGCGACGGGGCTGGCGGTTCTGAGGGACCGTCTGGCAGCGACGGAGAGCAAACCGGAAGCCTCTGTAATCAACTATTTTTAGAACTACTTCGAATAGGTAACAGTAGAAAACAGTGATCTCCTCTCAAACTTACAATAGAACACATTCAGGTCATCTGCCAGTTGATGATCCTCTTCTGTAAGGCAGGGAGATCTGCTGTTCAGACTTTTCCATGCATTTGCAGGTTCATTAACTGAGAACTGATTTTTCAGCTGTTCAGAGTAGCTTCTCTTTCCTACCTTGTCAATAGTTCCTGGCCTGATTATATGGGATCCTATCTCCTTTCCTGTAGGCTTCCTCTTTGGCACGACAAAGCTGCTTGGGCTTTGTCGTAAACCAAAGATGATTGTTGTTATGCATGAACAAGCTCTTGGTAGGCATACAAATGTCCTCAGAAAAGCTAATACATGATGTCATAGTGTCAGTAAATTCATCCAAGGCCACTGAAGCAGCTTCAAGAATACTCCAATCTGTGCAATCAAAGCAAGCGTGTAGCTCTAACTTGGCCTCCTCAGTCCATCTCTTCACTATTCTTACTATAAGCTTTGCAGTTTTGAGTTACTGCCCACAGCTGCATAAGGGAAAGAGCAGTAATCACCTTTTAATGTGGAATAGGAGTGATCCAATATGTTGTTGCCTCTAATGACATAATACTGCATATATATGAACAACTCGTGAGTGAGGTGGCTCTGTTAAAATCTGCTAAGACAATTAAGTAGGGAGTCTGGATATTTCCGTTCTCTACAAAGTACTGTATCTGGTCACCTGGAATCTACAGTGCGGTGCTTGTGCAAACTTGGTGTGGTATATAAGCCCCAACCAGGGGTGAAATGCTCCCGGTTCGGACCGGCTCGGGCGAGTAGGTAGCGATGGCGGCGGGCAGTTCGGAGAACCGGTAGCAAAAGTCACTGTCCCCGCTCCCCATGCCCAGCTGAGCTGCGCGATCATCAGAGCCTTTTTTTTTCTTTTAAATGGCTCTGACCAGCCAAGCTCTGAGATCCCAGCTGAGTTGCCTGCTAATCAGGCAACTCAGCTTGGATCGCCAGAGCCATGTAAAAGAAAAAAACCTTTTTCCTTTTAAATGGCTCTGCCTGCTAATCGGTAGCAAAAATCCTTCCCCCTCCCCCCCTCAGCTTGCTTACCTTAGCTGCTGGTCGCAACGCCTTGCTTTAATCCCTGCGCAAGCAACTGAATCTCCCTGCCTGCAATCAAGCAGGCAGGGAGTTGAAGTCTACAAGTCTTAAAGTTGCCAAGGTTGGAGACCCCTGTTCAATTGGGTTAGTTTTTTCCCCCTTTGGGAGCTTTAAAAAAATAGTTAATTGGGGTTTTCTTTAGTTGTTGTTTTTTTAGACCTAGCCATTTAAAGTTTAGGAAGTTTTAAATTTAGCTGCTTTTATATCAAAATAAAAATAAATAAAAATAATATTTGTGCAGCTTTCTGAGATTTAGTGTGTTTCTGTAGTGTTTCACTCTAACTACACAATCACACAAAATCTCACAAAGCTGTATGTGGAATTTTGTGTGTGTAAAGTGTGAAAGTTGGTTTTTTGGGCTTTTTGTGGCTGTGTGAGGTTCCTGCTTATTGCAGGGGCCATTTTGGGTCTAGCACAGCTGCTTTTACATTGTGGGTGAGCCTGTTGTGTTGTGTTGTGTGTGTGTAAAGTGTGAAAGTTGGTTTTTTGGGCTTTTTGTGGCTGTGTGAGGTTCCTGCTTGTTACAGGGGCCATTTTGGGTCTAGCACAGCTGCTTTTATATTGTGGGTGAGCCAGTTGTGTTGTGTTGTGTTTTGTAGTTTAAAAAAAGGCAAAGAAGTGACATTGACTTGGCCACGCCCACCTTACCACCAAGCCACGCCCTCCCAGTCACCTTACCACCAAGCCACGCCCACTAATTAAGCCACGCCCACAGAACTGGTAGCAAAAAAATTTAGATTTCACCCCTGGCCCCAACCAAAATAAATGAGGAAAACTCTTGCAGAGCATTAAATGGTTTACAGCTAATGAATAATGTTAATAATTACTGTGTTTCTCTGAAAATAAGACCTGGTCTTATAGTTTTGCCCCCCACCCCCAAAGATGCATTAGGACCTATTTTCTCAGAAACACGGGCAACACAGGCAAGCCAAGAGTTGGTGGGACAGATTGACACCCAATTGTGTATCAGTGAGTATATCCTGCTATCTGCCACGGGAAACTGAGTGTTATTACCAGCATCCATTTGATGGTCTATTTCAAACAGGCATTAATTAAGTGTAACTTTCCATGTTCATCACCAAATGACAATAAGGAATTGAGGGTAAACTTTGGGAGAAAGCTCCTTCTAAACAGTTTTTGTCTTCTAATCTCTAATATAGATCGCTAGTTATAGGGATCTATAGAGACAAGTATCAGATTCAATCACTAGAATAATAGTTTCCCATATTCTAGTTTCCATCTTCAACATTCCAGTATATAGTGAAGCATTAGAAACACAATGAGGGACTTGGAAAATTGCCCTTAAAATTTTAGATTGGACCAAAAACTTGAAGTTCCTATGGCACATAAGGGGATTGGGTCTAAATTGTGTGCCGTATAGTAATTGAGCCAAAGGCTCAGCCACAAAACAGCTTAGTTGCTGCAGATATATACACTGCTCAAACAAATAAAGGGAACACAAGCAGAAGACATCCGGGATCTGAATGAATGAAATTGTGTTATTAAATACTTTGTTGGGTACATACAGTAATTTTGTGTTCCCTTTAGTTGTTTGAGCAGTGTATAAACTACTGTATGTAAAGAACAAAGTATTTGATAAGGCTATTTCATTCATTCAGATCTCAGATGTCTTCTGCTTGTGTTCCCTTTATTTTTTTGAGCAGTATATTAACTTGTGGAATAAAGAGATCTTAGAAATACCTAATAATTTAGATAAGCGGATAAAAGGGAACATATCAAATTTGCGTACAACACCAGGCTAGGGGAATAAACAATATCTTTAGTAGATAGGCTCAAGATCCAGAAGGTTCTTGACAGACTGAAATACTGGTCTCTGTCCAATAAATTGCAGTTCATTGATGAGAAAAGTAAGGTTTTACGCTTACCGTGTTTCCCCGAAAATAAGACCCTGTCTTATATTTTTTTGAACCTCGAAATAAGCGCTTGGCCTTATTTTCGGGGACATCTTATTATTTTGGGACACATGGAGGAAATCAGAGGAAATGGGCACCGGCTGTGTATATGTTTAAATATTTTTGGGGAGGGCTTATTTTCAGGGGGGGCGTATTTTAGCACGTGCTCAAAAGCCCGATTGGGCTTATTACCAGGGGATGTCTTATTTTCGGGGAAACAGGGTAGGTAAGAAAAAACAAATACACTAGCACATAATAGGTGTATCTGGCTCAACAGAAGAGAGATCTAAGAGCCCTATAGACAATTATTTAAATATGAGCCAGCAGTGTGCTGCAGCTGCTAAAAGAGCCAATGCAGTCCTAGGATGCATCAGTAGAGGGATAGTATCAAGATCACATAAAGTGTTAGTCCAGCTTTCTCCTGCACTGCTAAGACTACATTTGGAACACTGCATCTAGTTACGGTCACCATGATACGAAAAAGATGTTGAAACTCTAGAAAGAGTGCAGAGAAGAACAACAAAGATGATTAGGGGACAGGAGGCTAAAACATATGAAGAGAAGTTGCAGGAATTGGGCAGATCTACCCTAATGAAGAAAAGGAATGGTGTTTTAGGAGGCTTTCAATATATGAGGGGCTGTCACAGAGAAGATGAATTCAACCTATTCTCCAAAGATCCTCTGATGGGATAAAAAGAAATGGATGAAAATCTATCAGAGAGACATCCAGCCTATAATGAGGAGAAATTTCCTGACAGAACAATTAACTAGTGGAACAATTTGTCTCCAGAAGTTATGGGTGCCCCATCCTGGCAGGTTTTCAAGAAGAGATTTGACAGGCATTTGTCTGCAATGGTGTAAGACCTCCGGGGTCCCTTCCAAGCATGTTACTCTGGAATCTGTATTTTGAATCTCTTGAGTAAGAAGAATGGTACTTCTTGTCTGTTCTTTTGCCCCCTCTATGAAGGGATGAAGCTTTCTATAGAACCCTTCCTAAAAGTGGAAGGCTGCACATGGGTGTGGCACTGTCAGAAGAAATCGGATTCTTTATCGGGAAGGAAACGACAGCCTCCTTCCTCCTGGGCTCCGATGGAAAATGCACCGTTTCCATCACTTGCATAAGAACCTTCCTTGCACACAGAATCCACCAGGCGAGTCCCTCAGAAAAGAGAAGCGGACGCCGTGCGATTCACCATTCGGCCACCGGAGGGCGAACGCCAGAGGTGATTTCCCATAGGAGAATGAGAGGGAAGTGACCTCACTGGATCTGACGCGACACTCCGTCTCTTTTGCACCCTTTGAGCTTCTCTGGAGGTTTAAGTGGGTAAGTGGCGGGTGTGAGTGTGTGTGTGTGTGTGTGTGTGTATGTGTATGTGTCTCCGCGTGCAATGTGGGGGGTCGGGGTGGGGTGCGGTGCAGAGGTGCTCGTGCTAGAGAAGGAAGGGGCAGAAGCCAAGTCCCCATGCAGGTTCAATCTCCTGAGTCCTGCGGGTGGGAGATACCGGATCCCATGTTCCCCTGCCGCCCCTCTCCACGCAAGTGGCAGGCAGAGGGAAGCGGTGCTCAGGAACAAATCCCCAGAGAGGAGGGAGGGTCCTGGGGAATCCTTCACCCCCCATAGCCTGGAGAAAGCTCCGAGGTCGGAGATGGGGAGAGGTTGGGGGGCAAAACTGGAGCAGGAAAGAAGAACATGGTTGCAAGGGAGGAACTGCAGGAGACTGTGCCCGCCTTCTCCTTCTGTGCTGGAGGAGACTAAAATAGGGTTGGATCCTCCGGAGTTCAATTTCTCTTAGGAGGGTGAGTGAACCAGGACATCCCCAACCCCGGTGTCTCATGTGAACGGTTGCTTAGCCTGTCTGTATTCTGGGTATTTTTGTGAAGTCTCAAAGTTTGTACCAAACACAGATTCATGCACAGGGATTAAGTGCTCAATGCCACTGAAATCCTGTACTAGCTCAAAAAAATACTTCTTTCATTTTGGAATGTGGGTTCTTCACAGTTAAATCCACCACTTTCTCATTAATCTCAGATATACCATAGAAATTGGGGAATCCATTTGTAACACCCTCTGCTGGAGGCAAAAAATTGGACAGAGATGGCTGGAAGACTTGCTTGACCTGTAGCTACAGGAATGGTACTATGAATAGAAAGGTGTTTGGAGATCCACAAGATTCCCTGGACCCCTTTGGAGGTGCACTACAGGACAGAGAAAGAATGAAAAGCCAATCTTTAGCGAGTGAGGAAATTGGAAAAGGCCCTTCTGGTGTCCAGCCTGGGAGCTATGGGGAGATCTGTGCAAGAACTGGGCAGAAGATCCTGGAGGAGAAAACCACCCTTTCAGAAGTTCAGCCCTGGAACTTCAGGAGCTTCCAATACAAGGAGGATGAGGGTCCCAGAGGACTTTGCAGCCGGCTCCATTCCTTTTGTAGTCGATGGTTGAGACCAGAAAAGCACACAAAAGCGCAGATGCTGGACCTGGTTGTTCTGGAGCAGTTCTTGGCCCTTCTGCCCCTGCAGATGGAGAGCTGGGTACGAGAGTGTGGAGCAGAGACCAGCTCCCAGGCGGTGGCCCTGGTGGAAGGCTTCCTTCTGAGCCAGGCGGAGGAGAAGAAGGAGAGCATTGACTGGCAGGTGAGAAACCTTCATTTGGGAACTCAAATTGGCTAAATCTAATAAACAGTATTTTTGATCTCTTAACCCTTGCCTACCAGAATTCTTTGGCATTCATTATATGTGGAAATAATTCATGTAGGACATTGTTGTTTTATTTGTGATAGTCATTCCTTTCCTTCTTACCAACCTCACTGATGGATTTCTGGGGCTTCGGAATGGTGTTCTAAAAAGAAGAATCCACTTCTTCATATGTATTGTCCATTTATTCCTCTTCTTGTTTCCTGCCTACTTTTTCAAGTCCTTCATGATGGAGATCAGAGATCCTGAGGGAAGGGGACATCCATCAGATTCATCTCTCAAAATGTTTTGCACGAGGATCTCTCAGGATGATCCAAATCAAGACACTATCACAGGTAATACAGGGCTCTCCCATTCTGCAGAGAGATCTCAGCTGTCTCATCTTCTGTATGTCTTCTCTTCTATAGAACACCACCTCCTACATTATGAATTATGCAGTTTAAACTTCTGTCTCCCTCACAGGGAAGAATAGAAGGAAGTTGAGCCTTTTTGATGGTGGAGCTGAAACAGTGGTAGAAACTCCAATTCAGGTAAGAAGAGGAAATTGATTAGAATTGTATCCTCCTTTTCCTTCAGAAAGTCAGAGGTAGTGTACACATAGTCCCGTCTCCTTCCAATAATCTTTTTTAAGACCAGTACTTTAAAAAAAATGCTACTTGTTGCCAATTATTTTTACGATAATTGTAATTATGTAATTATTGTAACACCTTTTCAAATAATCCATCAAGATGCTCATTCTTTTTGTAATTCTTTGACTTGCATCTGTGCAAAAATGCTTAAAATATTCACACTGGCAAATTACAATTATTTTAAAATGTTTTATTTACAACTAGTGATGAGAAAACTAAGTGGAGCAGATTAATAGATAACACTATTAAAATCCAATGCGAGTTAATAGAAAATTCTCAATGTAAAAATTGTTTTGAAAGACCAAATAATCAAGGCACTTTTGGCTTATAAAGTAAATTCTAATGTCTTGATTTGTGCCTGAATTTGAAGGCCAAACATTCCAGCTTTGCAAAAGCTAAAAATGTCGTCCTCGGGAAATTTCTTCTGCTTTGTTATCTTCCATTCAGTCGATATCTCAGACTAGAAGCAACTTCCCTACAATCCGAGAAGAACCAGAAGCCAAATCCCTAGCTGAGTTCTCCCAGCACTTTCATGAAGGGGTTGAGCATAGACAGGACTGCAGCTTCTTGGTATACCATGAGCCATTTACTAAATGCAACATAAAATCCTCCACACACAGAGATACACACATTTCCTTCTGGAAACAAGAAGGGTTGGAGTCATTAATATGTGGGGTTTCCGAGGCCCATCTGTCAGTTGATTCTCTCCAGATGTCTTCTAATGGTGGATGGAACCATTTAGCTTAGGGCATAGCTTTGCTTTGGGAGTTTATAAACAATAGGACTTTCTGCGTACTCTCTTTCTCTGTCAGGAGGGCCTTGTCTTCTTCGAGGAGGTGGCTGTGTATTTCTCTGAGGAGGAATGGTCTGAACTGGATCCTGACCAAAAAGTTCTGCATTGGGAAGTCATGTTGGAAAATTACAGCAACGTGGCTTCTCTTGGTAAGGGTGTTTCCTTTTGTCCAATTGGAGAGTTCAGGAAGAAATTTTGTTTCTGATTATTATTAATCTATATATATAAAAGAGAAAACCACTCTTCCATTAATCATAAAATCTCCAGAACCGTAAAGCCTACAAACGTGAAATTTGCCACCTCTTGGCTTCTAGGTGCTCCTCTTGGCTTCTAGGTGCTCTCTAAGAATGGATTTTTCGAAATGACCATCAGAGCATTAGTATTTCCTATATTATTATAACACGCTCTGATGCAAATTAGTTAGATGTTCTACTCCAACTCCCAACTTGAAAATAACTCTGGAGAGAATGGGATAGCATAGGACAAGCTTCTGTGGGGCAAGTGTCATGGAGAAAAGGGGCAAGAAAACCTGAGGGAGAGAAGAGGATAGGATAGGAGAGGCTTCTATGGGGCAAGCCTGAGGGAGAGGAGAGGAGAGGAGAGGATCTATGGGTCCAGCCTGAGGGAGAGAAGGGGATAGAGAGGAGAGGCTTCTGTGGGGATAGCCTGAGGGAGAGAAGGGGAGAGGAGAGGCCAATCATAATTACTCATTAATTTTCAAACTCTAAGTGTTTATTTATCAAGCCCAATCACATAGTTTCGTAGCGGAGCACGGATATTCAGCTAGTTATTATTATAACCAAAAATGTTTTGCTATTTTCAGAGTTATGGTACATGTATATAGAAATTATTATTTCTGAAATGCCATTGTAAGCATGCAAACATGCAATATACTGGAATCTGGCAAACATCAGAACTCAATTGATATAAATTCTGACAGATTGATCTTTTCCCTAATCTTGTTATCGTTTTTATTGCTGTTCCCTTTTGAAGGTAATAATGGGCAGGACCATAAACAGTCTAGGGAATCATTCCAAGTGTTCAGATATGGAAATGTAACGGAGAAGCCTGAAATGCAAATGAAATTCCAGAGGGAGGAGAGAAATCAGTCAAATAATTGGAATAAGGAAAGCTCATCTTCCATTGAGGCTCAGACGCAGTTTCTTGAGCAACCAAGAAAAATGAAGAAAAAATATATTGGGAAAGGTATAAGACTATCTAAAGATACATTAGATGTAAATGGACAGTATCTGACCCAAGCCAAAGGACAAGATTGTATATACAAAGACAATGGAAAACAATACAATTGGACTTTCACACTTTCTCAAGAAAATGGGTCACTTACATCACATAAAAGTATTCATATGGAAGAGAAGCCGAATAAATCCCTCAAGCATGGAAAAAGCTTCGGTGAAAACAAGACTCTTACTATTCATAAAAGGATCCACACAGAGGAAAAGCCATATAAATGCATGGAGTGTGGAAAGGGCTTCAGCAACCCCAGTAGTCTTACTTCCCATAAAAGGATCCACACAGGGGAGAAGCCATTTAAATGCTTGGAGTGTGGAAAAGGCTTCAGCAAGCCCAGTAATCTTACTTCCCATAAAAGGATCCACACAGGGGAGAAGCCATATAAATGCATGGAGTGTGGAAAGGGCTTTAGTTGCAACAGTCATCTTACTTCCCACAAAAGGATCCACACAGGGGAGAAGCCATATAAATGTATGGAGTGTGGAAAGGGCTTCAGTGAACACAGTAATCTTATTTCCCATAAAAGGACCCACACAGGAGAGAAGCCATTTAAATGCATGGATTGTGGAAGGGTTTTCAGTCAACGCAGTAACCTTACCTCCCATAAAAGGATCCATACAGGGGAGAAACCATATAAATGTGTGGAATGTGGAAGGTGCTTTAGTGAATACAGTAATCTTATTTCCCATAAAAGGACACACACAGGAGAAAAGCCTTTTAAATGCATGGATTGTGGAAAGTGCTTCAGCCAACCCAGTATACTTAGTTCCCATAAAAGAATCCATAGAGATGTGGAGCCAGTTTCCAAAACAGAGAGAGATTTTGGTGAGAATGTTTGCTAATTTAGCAGGTTAAATCTATGGATTTTCCTATTTCATCGACTGAACTCAGAAAGGAAGGTTTTTTGCGTTTGGCCCTCCCAACTGGCAGCCCCAGAGAGAGATGGATATATTAATTTAGATGAAAACAATGTGCATGTTTTCATTTTAATCATGAATGATAAATTTTTGAATGTATTTATGTATATATTTTTTTTAGAAATAAACTTCTGCTCCCCATAAATAAATAAATAAATAAATTTTATTTCTATACCGCCCTTCTCCTGGAGGACTCAGGGCGGTGTACAGCCTATTAAAAGCACAAAGACAGATATCAGTTAAAAATAATTAAAATTATTAAATAATTTCGGCTCAGATTTAAAACCCCAAAATTTAAAACACCCAATGTAAAAATCATTACATTGATAGCCCGGCCTGGCGGAACAGCAGGGTCTTGAGGGCACAGCGAAATACACAGAGGTCGGAGATCTTACGCAGTTCATTCCACAGGGCTGGGGCTCCCACAGAGAAGGCCCTCCCCCTGGGTGTCACCAGCTGACATAACTTGGCTGATGGCACCCTGAGGAGATCCTCTCTGGGAGCGAACTGGCCAGTGGGAGGCTGTTGGTGGCAGAAGTCAGTCTCTAAGGTACCCGGGTCCTATGCGACGGAGCGCTTTAAAGGTGGAAACCAACACCTTGAATCGCACCCGGAAGACCATTGGGAGCCAGTGCAGCTCACTCAGGAGGGGTGTCAGTAGCCCATGAGTGGCTACTGTCTGCATTTTTAGAGGTGCTGCTTCTGCTATTAAATTTTAACTTTCATGTGTAACTTGGGTTTTTTCTTTCTATTTTGCCTTTTACTTTGGATGAGTAGATTACATGTTAATTGCCAGGTTGAATGCTGTTAAGTCCAATACACTCCATTGATGAACTGCAATTAAAGACTTTTATTGCCTTCAAGATGAGACTTCATCTGAGTTATCACTTTCATCTGATTTATGGCCTGGAACGGCAATGGCAAAGTTCAGTCTTTTGTTTTGAAGTGAAGTAATTTTAGCCATTTTAGGCTTTTTGATTATTTATTGAAAATGTGAGATCAGTTATTGTTTATTTATTGAAAAGGCTACATTATTTATTGTAATTATTTAATGAAATTGCTATATAATTTTTTAAGAACTTTAGTATTTCATTCCAACATTGCTTAAAGATTATTTAGTTGGTATGCTTTATATTGGACATGAAGTCACTGAAGTTTATTAAGAATCAGAGAACTGTAATCAACTATTTTTAGAACTACTTTGAATAGGTAACAGAAAACAGTGATCTCTTCTCAAACTTACAATAGAACACATTCAGGTCATCTGCCAATTGATGATCCTCTTCTGTAAGGCAGGGAGATCTGCTGTTCAGACTTTTCCATGCATTTGCAGGTTCATTAACTGAGAACTGATTTTTCAGCTGTTCAGAGTAGCTTCTCTTTCCTACCTTGTCAATAGTTCCTGGCCTGATTATATGGGATCCTATCTCCTTTCCTGTAGGCTTCCTCTTTGGCACGACAAAGCTGCTTGGGCTTTGTCGTAAACCAAAGATGATTGTTGTTATGCATGCACAAGCTCTTGGTAGGCATACAAATGTCCTCAGTAAAGCTAATACATGATGTCATAGTGTCAGTAAATTCATCCAAGCCCACCGAAGCAGCTTCAAGAATACTCCAATCTGTGCAATCAAAGCAAGCGTGTAGCTCTAACTTGGCCTCCTCAGTCCATCTCTTCACTATTCTTACTATAAGCTTTGCAGTTTTGAGTTACTGCCCATAGCTGCACAAGGGAAAGAGCAGTAATCACCTTTTAATGTGGAATAGGAGTGATCCAATATGTTGTTGCCTCTAATGACACAATACTGCATATATATGAACAACTCGTGAGTGAGGTGGCTCTGTTAAAATCTGCCAAGACAATTAAGTAGGGAGTCTGGATATTTCCGTTCTCTACAAAGTACTGTATCTGGTCACCTGGAATCTACAGTGCGGTGCTTGTGCAAACTTGGTGTGGTATATAAGCCCCAACCAGGGGTGAAATGCTCCCAGTTCGGACCGGCTCAGGCGAATAGGTAGCGATGGCGGCGGGCAGTTCGGAGAACCGGTAGCAAAAGTCACTGTCCCTGTTCCCCATGCCCAGCTGAGCCGCGCGATCATCAGAGCCTTCAACTCAGCTTGGATCGCCAGAGCCATGTAAAAGAAAAAAAACTTTTTCCCTTTTAAATGCCTCTGCCTGCTAATCGGTAGCAAAAATCCTTCCCCTTCCCCCCCCTCAGCTTGCTTACCTTAGCTGCTGGTCGCAACGCCTTGCTTTAATCCCTGCGCAAGCAACTGAATCTCCCTGCCTGCAATCAAGCAGGCAGGGAGTTGAAGTCTACAAGTCTTAAAGTTGCCAAGGTTGGAGACCCCTGTTCAATTGGGTTAGTTTTTTCCCCCTTTGGGAGCTTTAAAAAAATAGTTAATTGGGGTTTTCTTTAGTTGTTGTTTTTTTAGACCTAGCCATTTAAAGTTTAGGAAGTTTTAAATTTAGCTGCTTTTATATCAAAATAAAAATAAATAAAAATAATATTTGTGCAGCTTTCTGAGATTTCGTGTGTTTCTGTAGTGTTTCACTCTAACTACACAATCACACAAAATCTCACAAAGCTGTATGTGGAATTTTGTGTGTGTAAAGTGTGAAAGTTGGTTTTTTTGGGCTTTTTGTGGCTGTGTGAGGTTCCTGCTTATTGCAGGGGCCATTTTGGGTCTAGCACAGCTGCTTTTACATTGTGGGTGAGCCTGTTGTGTTGTGTTGTGTGTATGTAAAGTGTGAAAGTTGGTTTTTTGGGCTTTTTGTGGCTCTGTGAGGTTCCTGCTTGTTGCAGGGGCCATTTTGGGTCTAGCACAGCTGCTTTTATATTGTGGGTGAGCCACTTGTGTTGTGTTGTGTTTTGTAGTTTAAAAAAGGCAAAGAAGTGACATTGACTTGGCCACGCCCATCTGACCACCAAGCCACGCCCTCCCAGTCACCTTACCACCAAGCCACGCCCACTAATTAAGCCACCCCCACAGAACTGGTAGCAAAAAAAAATTAGATTTCACCCCTGGCCCCAACCAAAATAAATGAAGAAAACTCTTGCAGAGCATTAAATGGTTTACAGCTAATGAATAATGTTAATAATTACTGTGTTTCCCTGAAAATAAGACCTGGTCTTATAGTTTTGCCCCCCACCCCCAAAGATGCATTAGGACTTATTTTCTCGGAAACACGGGCAACACAGGCAAGCCAAGAGTTGGTGGGACAGATTGACACCCAATTGTCATACTCAGTGTGTATGTCCTGCTATCTGCCACGGGAAACTGAGTGTTATTACCAGCATCCATTTGATGGTCTATTTCAAACAGGCATTAATTAAGTGTAACTGTCCATTTCATCACCAAATGACAGTAAGGAATTGAGGGTAAACTTTGGGAGAAAGCTCCTTCTAAACAGTTTTTGTCTTCTAATCTCTAATATAGATCGCTAGTTATAGGGATCTATAGAGACAAGTATCAGATTCAATCACTAGAATAATAGTTTCCCATATTCTAGTTTCCATCTTCAACATTCCAGTATATAGTGAAGCATTAGAAACACAATGAGGGACTTGGAAAATTGCCCTTAAAATTTTAGATTGGATCAAAAACTTGAAGTTCCTATGGCACATAAGGGGATTGGGTCTAAATTGTGTGCCGTATAGTAATTGAGCCAAAGGCTCGGCCTCAAAACAGCTTAGTTGCTGCAGATATATACACTGCTCAAACAAATAAAGGGAACACAAGCAGAAGACATCCGGGATCTGAATGAATGAAATAGCCTTATTAAATACTTTGTTGGGTACATACAGTAATTTTGTGTTTCCTTTAGTTGTTTCAGCAGTGTATAAACTACTGTATGTAAAGAACAAAGTATTTAATAAGGCTATTTCATTCATTGAGATCTCAGATGTCTTCTGCTTGTGTTCCCTTTATTTTTTTGAGCAGTATATTAACTTGTGGAATAAAGAGATCTTAGAAATACCTAATAATTTAGATGAGGGGATAAAAGGGAACATATCGAATTTGCGTACAACACCAGGCTAGGGGAATAAACAATATCTTTAGAAGATAGGCTCAAGATCCAGAAGGTTCTTGACAGACTGAAATACTGGTCTCTGTCCAATAAATTGCAGTTCATTGATGAGAAAAGTAAAGTGTTACGCTTATCGTGTTTCCCCAAAAATAAGACCCTGTCTTATATTTTTTAAAACCCTGAAATAAGCGCTTGGCCTTATTTTCGGGGACGTGTTATTATTATGGGACACATGGAGGAAATCAGAGGAAATGGGTACCGGCTGCGCATGTATTTAAATATTTTTGGGGAGGGCTTATTTTCAGGGGGGGCGTATTTTAGTACGTGCTCAAAAGCCCAATTGGGCTTATTACCAGGGGATGTCTTATTTTCGGGGAAACAGGGTAGGTAAGAAAAAGCAAATATAGTAGCACATAATAGGTGTATCTGGCTCAACAGAAGAGAGATCTAAGAGTCCTATAGATAATTACTTAAATATGAGCCAGCAGTGTGCTGCAGCTGCTAAAAGAGCCAATGCAGTCCTAGGATGCATCAGTAGGGGGATAGTATTAAGATCACATAAAGTGTTAGTCCAGCTTTCTCCTGCACTGCTAAGACTATATTTGGAACACTGCATCTAGTTACGGTCACCATGATACGAAAAAGATGTTGAAACTCTAGAAAGAGTGCAGAGAAGAACAACAAAGATGATTAGGGGACAGGAGGCTAAAACATATGAAGAGAAGTTGCAGGAATTGGGCAGATCTACCCTAATGAAGAAAAGGGATGAGGAGCTGTCACAGAGAAGATGAATTCAACCGCTAGGTGAGATCATCCGTGGTTTTAGGGTGAGTGTTCATCAGTACGCTGATGACACACAGCTATACATCTCCACCCCAGACCACCCCAATGATGCCCTTGCTGTGATGTCCCATTGCCTGGAGGCCGTGCGGATCTGGATGGGGAGAAACAAGCTCAGACTCAACCCCTCCAAGACCGAGTGGCTGTGGCTTCCGGCGTCCCGGTATAGTCAGCTGGTACGAACCTCTGACTGGATAAAAAGGAATGGATGAAAATCTATCAGAGAGATATCCAGCCTAGAATGAGGAGAAATTTCCTGACAGAACAATTAACTAGTGGAACAATTTGTCTCCAGAAGTTATGGGTGCCCCATCCTGGCAGGTTTTCAAGAAGAGATTTGACAGGCATTTGTCTGCAATGGTGTAAGACCTCCGGGGTCCCTTCCAAGCATGTTACTCTGGAATCTGTATTTTGAATCTCTTGAGTAAGAAGAATGGTACTTCTTGTCTGTTCTTTTGCCCCCTCTATGAAGGGATGAAGCTTTCTATAGAACCCTTCCTAAAAGTGGAAGGCTGCACATGGGTGTGGCACTGTCAGAAGAAATCGGATTCTTTATCGGGAAGGAAACGACAGCCTCCTTCCTCCTGGGCTCCGATGGAAAATGCACCGTTTCCATCACTTGCATAAGAACCTTCCTTGCACACAGAATCCACCAGGCGAGTCCCTCAGAAAAGAGAAGCGGACGCCGTGCGATTCACCATTCGGCCACCGGAGGGCGAACGCCAGAGGTGATTTCCCATAGGAGAATGAGAGGGAAGTGACCTCACTGGATCTGACGCGACACTCCGTCTCTTTTGCACCCTTTGAGCTTCTCTGGAGGTTTAAGTGGGTAAGTGGCGGGTGTGAGTGTGTGTGTGTGTGTGTGTGTGTGTGTGTGTGTCTCCGCGTGCAATGTGGGGGGTCGGGGTGGGGTGCGGTGCAGAGGTGCTGGTGCTAGAGAAGGAAGGGGCAGAAGCCAAGTCCCCATGCAGGTTCAATCTCTTGAGTCCTGGTGTGGGAGATCCCGGATCCCATGTTCCCCTGCCGCCCCTCTCCACGCAAGTGGCAGGCAGAGGGAAGCGGTGCTCAGGAACAAATCCCCAGAGAGGAGGGAGGGTCCTGGGGAATCCTTCACCCCCCATAGCCTGGAGAAAGCTCCGAGGTCGGAGATGGGGAGAGGTTGGGGGGCAAAACTGGAGCAGGAAAGAAGAACATGGTTGCAAGGGAGGAACTGGAGGAGATTGTGCCCGCCTTCTCCTTCTGTGCTGGAGGAGACTAAAATAGGGTTGGATCCTCCGGAGTTCAATTTCTCTTAGGAGGGTGAGTGAACCAGGACATCCCCAACCCCGGTGTCTCATGTGAACGGTTGCTTAGCCTGTCTGTATTCTGGGTATTTTTGTGAAGTCTCAAAGTTTGTACCAAACACAGATTCATGCACAGGGATTAAGTGCTCAATGCCACTGTAATCCTGTACTAGCTCAGAAAAATACTTCTTTCATTTTGGAATGTGGGTTCTTCACAGTTAAATCCACCGCTTTCTCATTAATCTCAGATATACCATAGAAATTGGGGAATCCATTTGTAAATACCCTCTGCTGGAGGCAAAAAATTGGACAGAGATGGCTGGAAGACTTGCTTGACCTGTAGCTACAGGAATGGTACTATGAATAGAAAGGTGTTTGGAGATCCACAAGATTCCCTGGACCCCTTTGGAGGTGCACTACAGGACAGAGAAAGAATGAAAAGCCAATCTTTAGCGAGTGAGGAAATTGGAAAAGGCCCTTCTGGTGTCCAGCCTGGGAGCTATGGGGAGATCTGTGCAAGAACTGGGCAGAAGATCCTGGAGGAGAAAATCACCCTTTCAGAAGTTCAGCCCTGGAACTTCAGGAGCTTCCAATACAAGGAGGATGAGGGTCCCCGAGGACTTTGCAGCCGGCTCCATTCCTTTTGTAGTCAATGGTTGAGACCAGAAAAGCACACAAAAGCGCAGATGCTGGACCTGGTTGTTCTGGAGCAGTTCTTGGCCCTTCTGCCCCTGCAGATGGAGAGCTGGGTGCGGGAGTGTGGAGCAGAGACCAGCTCCCAGGCGGTGGCCCTGGTGGAAGGCTTCCTTCTGAGCCAGGCAGAGGAGAAGAAGGAGAGCATTGACTGGCAGGTGAGAAACCTTCATTTGGGAGCTCAGGACTGTTTAAATCTAATAAACAGTATTTTTGATCTCTTAACCCTTGCCTACCAGAATTCTTTGACATTCATTATATGTGGAAATAATTCATGTAGGACATTGTTGTTTTATTTGTGATAGTCATTCCTTTCCTTCTTTCCAACCTCACTGATGGATTTCTGGGGCTTCGGAATGGTGTTCTAAAAAGAAGAATCCAATTCTTAATATGTATTGTCCATTTATTCCTCTTCTTGTTTCCTGCCTACTTTTTCAAGTCCTTCATGATGGAGATCAGAGATCCTGAGGGAAGGGGACATCCATCAGATTCATCTCTCAAAATGTTTTACACGAGGATCTCTCAGGATGATCCAAATCAAGACACTATCACAGGTAATACAGGGCTCTCCCATTCTGCAGAGAGATCTCAGCTGTCTCATCTTCTGTATGTCTTCTCTTCTATAGAACACCACCTCCTACATTATGAATTATGCAGTTTAAACTTCTGTCTCCCTCACAGGGAAGAATAGAAGGAAGTTGAGCCTTTTTGATGGTGGAGCTGAAACAATGGTAGAAACTCCAATTCAGGTAAGAAGAGGAAATTGATTAGAATTGTATCCTCCTTTTCCTTCAGAAAGTCAGGGGTAGTGTACACATAGTCCTGTCTCCTTCCAATAATCTTTTTTAAGACCAGTACATTAAAAAAATGCTACTTGTTGCCAATTATTTTTACGATAATTGTAATTATGTAATTATTGTAACACCTTTTCAAATAATCCATCAAGATGCTCATTCTTTTTGTAATTCTTTGACTTGCATCTATGCAAAAATGCTCAGAATATTCACACTGGCAAATTACAATTATTTTAAAATGTTTTATTTACAATTAGTGATGAGAAAACTAAGTGGAGCAGATTAATAGATAACACTATTAAAATCCAATGCGAGTTAATAGAAAATTCTCAATGTAAAAATTATTCTGAAAGACCACATAATCAAGGCACTTTTGGCTTACAAAGTAAATTCTAATGTCTTGATTTGTGCCTGAATTTGAAGGCCAAACATTCCAGCTTTGCAAAAGCTAAAAATGTCGTCCTCGGGAAATTTCTTCTGCTTTGTTATCTTCCACTTCCATTCAGTTTGTATCTCAGACTAGAAGCAACTTCCCTACAATCCAAGAAGAAGCAGAAGCCAAATCCCTAGCTGAGTTCTCCCAGCACTTTCATGAAGGGGTTGAGCATAGACAGGACTGCAGCTTCTTGGTATACCATGAGCCTTATACTAAATGCCACATCAAATCCTATACACACAGAGATACACACATTTCCTTCTGGAAACAGGAAGGGTTGGAGTCATTAATATGTGGGGTTTCTGAGGCCGATCTGTCAGTTGATTCTCCCCAGATATCTTCTAATGCTGGATGGAGCCATTTAGCTTAGTGCATAGCTTTGCTTTGGGAATTTATAAACAATAGGACTTTCTGTGTATTCTCTTTCTTTGTCAGGAGGGCCTTGTCTTCTTCGAGGAGGTGGCTGTGTATTTCTCTGAGGAAGAATGGTCTGAACTGGATCCTGACCAAAAAGTTCTGCATTGGGAAGTCATGTTGGAAAATTACAGCAACGTGGCTTCTCTTGGTAAGGGTGTTTCCTTTTGTCCAATTGGAGAGTTCAGGAAGAAATTTTGTTTCTGATTATTATTAATCTCTTGGCTTCTAGGTGCTCTCTAAGAATGGATTTTTTGAAATGACCATCAGAGCATTAGTATTTCCTATATTATTATAACATGCTCTTATGCTAATTAGTTAGATGTTCTACTTCCCCTCCCAACCTGAAAATAACTCTGGAGAGAATGGGATAGCATAGGACAGGCTTCTGTGGGGCAAGTCTCATGGAGAAAAGGGGCTAGAAAACCTGAGGGAGAGAAGAGGATAGGATAGGAGATGTTTCTGTGGGGCAAGGCTGAGGAAGAGAAGAGGAGAGGCTTCTGTGGGGCAAGCCTGAGAGAGAGGAGAGGAGAGGATCTATGGGGCCAGCCTGAGGGAGAGAACGGGGTAGGATAAGAGAGGCTTCTGTGAAGCCAGCCTGAGGGAGAGAAGGGGATAGAGAGGAGAGGCTTCTGTGGGGCTAGCCTCCGGGAGAGAAGGGGGAGAGGAGAGGCCAATCATAATTACTCATTAATTTTGAAACACTAAGCGTCGATTTATCAAGCCCAATCACATAGTTTGGTAGTGGAGCACGGATATTCAGCTAGTTATTATTATAACCAAAAATGTTTTGCTATTTTTAGAGTTATGATTCATGTATATAGAAATTATTATTTCTGAAATGCCATTGTAAGCATGCAAACATGCAATATACTGGAATCTGGCAAACATCAGAACTCAATTGATATAAATTCTGACAGATTGATCTTTTTCCCTAATCTTGTTATCGTTTTTATTGCTGTTCCCTTTTGAAGGTAATAATGGGCAGGACCATAAACAATCTAGGGAATCATTCCAAGTGTTCAGATATGGAGACGTATCGGAGAAGCCTGAAATGCAAATGAAATTCCAGAGGCAGGAGAGAAATCAGTCAAATAATTGGAATAAGGAAAGCTCATCTTCCATTGAGGCTCAGACGCAGTTTCTTGAGCAACCAAGAAAAATGAAGAAAAAATATATTGGGAAAGGTATAAGACTATCTAAAGATACATTAGATGTAAATGGACAGTATCTGACCCAAGCCAAAGGACAACATTGTATATACAAAGACAATGGAAAACAATACAATTGGACTTTCACACTTTCTCAAGAAAATGGGTCACTTACATCACATAAAAGTATTCATATGGAAGAGAAGCCGAATAAATCCCTCGAGCATGGAAAAAGCTTCGGTGAAAACAAGACTCTTATGATTCATAAAAGGCTCCACACAGAGGAAAAGCCATTTAAATGCTTGGAGTGTGGAAAGGGCTTCAGCAAGCCCAGTAGTCTTACTTCCCATAAAAGGATCCACACAGGGGAGAAGCCATATAAATGCATGGAGTGTGGAAAGGTCTTTAGTTGCAACAGTAATCTTACTTCCCACAAAAGGATCCACACAGGGGAGAAGCCATATAAATGTATGGAGTGTGGAAAGAGCTTCAGAGTACATAGTGATCTTACATCCCATAAAAGGATCCACACAGGCGAGAAACCATATAAATGCATAGAGTGTGGAAAGGACTTCAGAATACATAGTGATCTTACAACCCATAAAAGGATCCATACAGGGGAGAGGCCTTATAAATGCATGGAATGTGGAAAGACTTTTACTCATAACATTCAACTTGCTTCCCATAAAGCGATCCACACCGGGGAGAGGCCTTACAATTGCATGGAATGTGGAAAGACTTTTACTCATAGCAGTCAACTTGCTTCCCATACATGGATCCATAGAGGGGAGAAGCCATATAAATGCATGGAGTGTGGAAAGGGCTTCCATGTAAATTCATCCCTTATGAGACATAAGAGGATTCACACGGGGGATAAACCATATAAATGTATGGAATGTGGAAAAGGCTTCAGTGAACTCGGTAATCTTACATCCCATAAAAGGATCCACACAGGGGAGAAGCCATATAAATGCATAGAGTGTGGAAAGGGCTTCAGTGAACACAGTAATCTTATTTCCCATAAAAGGACTCACACAGGAGAGAAGCCATTTAAATGCATGGATTGTGGAAGGGTTTTCAGTCAACGCAGTAGCCTTACCTCCCATAAAAGGATCCATACAGGGGAGAAACCATATAAATGTGTGGAATGTGGAAGGTGCTTTAGTGAATACAGTAATCTTATTTCCCATAAAAGAACACACACAGGAGAAAAGCCTTTTAAATGCATGGATTGTGGAAAATGCTTCAGCCGACCCAGTATGCTTACTTCCCATAAAAGAATCCATAGAGATGTGGAGCCAGTTTCCAAAACAGAGAGAGATTTTGGTGAGAATGTATGCTAATTTAGCAGGTTAAATCTATGGATTTTCCTATTTCATCGACTGAACTCAGAAAGGAAGGGTTTTTTGAGTTTGGCCCTCCCAACTGGCAGCCCCAGAGAAGATGGATATATTAATTTAAATGAAAACAATGTGCATGTTTTCATTTTAATCATGAATGATGAATTTTTGAATTTATGTATATATATATATATATATTTTAGAAATAAACTTCTGCTCCCCATGAGCAGCTACTGTCTGCATTTTTAGAGGTGCTGCTTCTATTAAATTTTAACTTTCATATGTAACTTGGGCTTTTTCTTTCTATTTTGCCTTTTACTTTGGATGAGTAGATTACATGTTAATTGCCAGGTTGAATGCTGTTAAGTCCAATACACTCCATTGATGAACTGCAATTAAAGACTTTTATTGCCTTCAAGATGAGACTTCATCTGAGTTATCACTTTCATCTGATTTATGGCATGGAACGGCAATGGCAAAGTTCAGTCTTTTGTTTTGAAGTGAAGTAATTTTAGCCATTTTAGGCTTTTTGATTATTTATTGAAAATGTGAGATCAGTTATTGTTTATTTATTGAAAAGGCTACATTATTTATTGTAATTATTTAATGAAATTGCTATATAATTTTTTAAGAACTTTAGTATTTCATTTCAACATTGCGTAAAGATTATTTAGTTGGTATGCTTTATATTGGACATGAAGTCACTGAAGTTTATTAAGAATCAGAACTATAATCAAGTATTTTTAGAACTACTTCGAATAGGTAACAGTAGAAAACAGTGATCTCCTCTCAAACTTACAATATAACACATTCAGGTCATCTGCCAGTTGATGATCCTCTTCGGTAAGGCAGGGAGATCTGCTGTTCTTCAGGCTTTTCCATGCATTTGCAGGTTCATTAGCTGAGAACTGATTTTTCAGCTGTTCAGAGTAGCTTCTCTTTCCTACCTTGTCAATAGTTGCTGGCCTGATTATATGGGATCCTATCTCCTTTCCTGTAGACTTCCTCTTTGGCACGACAAAGCTGCTTGGGCTTTGTCGTAAACCAAAGATGATTGTTGTTATGCATGCACAAGCTCTTGGTAGGCATACAAATGTCCTCAGAAAAGCTAATACATGATGTCACAGTGTCAGTAAATTCATCCAAGCCCACTGAAGCAGCTTCAAGAATACTCCAATCTGTGCAATCAAAGCAAGCGTGTAGCTCTAACTTGGCCTCCTCAGTCCATCTCTTCACTATTCTTACTATAAGCTTTGCAGTTTTGAGTTACTGCCCATAGCTGCACAAGGGAAAGAGCAGTAGTCACCTTTTAATGTGGAATAGGAGTGATCCAATATGTTGTTGCCTCTAATGACATAATACTGCATATATATGAACAACTCATGAGTGAGGTGGCTCTGTTAAAATCTGCTAAGACAATTAAGTAGGGAATCTGGATATTTCCGTTCTCTACAAAGTACTGTATCTCGTCACCTGGAATCTACAGTGCGGGGCTTGTGCAAACTTGGTGTGGTATATAAGCCCCAACCAAAATAAATGAGGAAAACTCTTGCAGAGCATTAAATGATTTACAGCTAATGAATAATGTTAATAATTACTGTGTTTCCCTGAAAATAAGACCTGGTCTTACAGTTTTGCCCCCCACCCCCAAAGATGCATTAGGACTTATTTTCTGGGAAACACGGGCAACACAGGCAAGCCAAGAGACGGTGGGACAGATTGACACCCGATTGTGTATCAGTGAGTATATCCTGCTATCTGCCACGGGAAACTGAGTGTTATTACCAGTATCCATTTGATGGTCTATTTCAAACAGGCATTAATTAAGTGTAACTTTCCATGTTCATCACCAAATGACAGTAAGCAATTGAGGGTAAATTTTGGGAGAAAGCTCCTTCTAAACTGTTTCTGTCTTCTAATCTCATAGTTATAGGGATCTATAGAGACAAGTATCAGGTTCAATCACTAGAATAATAATTTCCCATATTCTAGTTTCCATCTTCAACATTCCAGTATATAGTGAAGCATTAGAAACACAATGAGGGACTTGGAAAATTGCCCTTAAAAATTTAGATTGGACCAAAAACTTGAAGTTCCTATGGCACATAAGGGGATTGGGTCTAAATTGTGTGCCATATAGTAATTGAGCCAAAGGCTCAGCCACAAAACAGCTTAGTTGCTGCAGGTATATATTAACTTGTGGAATAAAGAAATCTTAAAAATACTTAATAATTTAGATGAGGGGATAAAAGGGAACATATCGAATTTGCCTACAATACCAGGCTAGGGGAATAGCCAATATCTTTAGAAGATAGGCTCAAGATCCAGAAGGTTCTTGACAGACTGAAATAGTGGTCTCTGTCCAATAAATTGCAGTTCATTGGTGAGAAAAGTAAGGTTTTTCGCTTACCGTGTTTCCCCGAAAATAAGACCCTGTCTTATATTTTTTTGAACCCCGAAATAAGTGCTTGGCACTTATTGGGACGCATGGAGGAAATCAGAGGAAATGGCGGATACCGGCTGTGCATGCGTTTAAATATTTTTGGGGAGGGCTTATTTTCAGAGGGGGCTTATTTTAGCATGTGCTCAAAAGCCCGATTGGGCTTATTATCAGGGGATGTCTTATTTTCGGGGAAACAGGGTAGGTAAGAAAAAACAAATACACTAGGACATAATAGGTGTATCTGGCTCAACAGAAGAGAGATCTAAGAGTCCTATAGATAATTACTTAAATATGAGCCAGCAGTGTGCTGCAGCTGCTAAAAGAGCCAATGCAGTCCTAGGATGCATCAATAGAGGGATAGTATCGAGATCACATAAAGTGTTAGTCCAGCTTTCTCCTGCACTGCTAAGACTACATTTGGAACACTGCATCTAGTTACGGTCACCATGATACGAAAAAGATGTTGAAACTCTAGAAAGAGTGCAGAGAAGAACAACACAGATGATTAGGGGACAGGAGGCTAAAACATATGAAGAGAAGTTGCAGGAATTGGGCAGATCTACTCTAGTGAAGAAAAGGGATGGTGTATTAGGCTTTCAATATATGAGGGGCTGTCACAGAGAAGATGAATTCAACCTATTCTCCAAAGATCCTCTGACTGGATAAAAAGAAATGGATGAAAATCTATCAGAGAGATATCCAGCCTAGAATGAGGAGAAATTTCCTGACAGAACAATTAACTAGTGGAACAATTTGTCTCCAGAAGTTATGGGTGCCCCATCCTGGCAGGTTTTCAAGAAGAGATTTGACAGGCATTTGTCTGCAATGGTGTAAGACCTCCGGGGTCCCTTCCAAGCATGTTACTCTGGAATCTGTATTTTGAATCTCTTGAGTAAGAAGAATGGTACTTCTTGTCTGTTCTTTTGCCCCCTCTATGAAGGGATGAAGCTTTCTATAGAACCCTTCCTAAAAGTGGAAGGCTGCACATGGGTGTGGCACTGTCAGAAGAAATCGGATTCTTTATCAGGAAGGAAACGACAGCCTCCTTCCTCCTGGGCTCCGATGGAAAATGCACCGTTTCCATCGCTTGCATAAGAACCTTCCTTGCACACAGAATCCACCAGGCGAGTCCCTCAGAAAAGAGAAGCGGACGCCGTGCGATTCACCATTCGGCCACCGGAGGGCGAACGCCAGAGGTGATTTCCCATAGGAGAAGGAGAGGGAAGTGACCTCACTGGATCTGACGCGACACTCCGTCTCTTTTGCACCCTTTGAGGGGGTTTAAGTGGGTAAGTGGCGGGTGTGAGTGTGTGTGTGTGTGTATGTGTCTCCGCGTGCAATGTGGGGGGTCGGGGTGGGGTGCGGTGCAGAGGTGCTCGTGCTAGAGAAGGAAGGGGCAGAAGCCAAGTCCCCATGCAGGGTCAATCTTCTGAGTCCTGGTGTGGGAGATCCCGGATCCCATGTTCCCCTGCCGCCCCTCTCCACGCAAGTGGCAGGCAGAGGGAAGCGGTGCTCAGGAACAAATCCCCAGAGAGGAGGGAGGGTCCTGGGGAATCCTTCACCCCCCATAGCCTGGAGAAAGCTCCGAGGTCGGAGATGGGGAGAGGTTGGGGGGCAAATCTGGAGCAGGAAACAAGAACATGGTTGCAAGGGAGGAACTGGAGGAGATTGTGCCCGCCTTCTCCTTCTGTGCTGGAGGAGACTAAAATAGGGTTGGATCCTCCGGAGTTCAATTTCTCTTAGGAGGGTGAGTGAACCAGGACATCCCCAACCCCGGTGTCTCATGTGAACGGTTGCTTAGCCTGTCTGTATTCTGGGTATTTTTGTCAACCTACCTGGATGCAATTGTGTGATTGGCTCTAAAAATGCAAACCCTGCACTTCTGCTTTGCCAAAAATGCAGGGTTTGCATTTTTAGAGCCAAATCACTTTTTGGCAAAGCAGGTCACCTTTTGGCATTTCATTTTTTTTTTCAAGTGAACTTTCATGTTTTGTTCACCTGTTGGAGTTTGTCTAAACCCCCTTGCAGGTAAATGCAGATTTAAATTTATTATAAAGCAAGCCCTACTTTCTGAGAAAAAAGCAATTGAAAATGATGCAAAATGCATTTATTCAGTGTTCCATGTCCATAATAGATGCAAGTCCTAAAGTTTGTACAAGGATTCGTGCACAAGGATTAAGTGCTCAATGCCATTGTAATCCTGTACTAACTCAGAAAAATACTTCTTTCATTTTGGAATGTGGGTTTTTCACAGTTAAATCCACCACTTTCTCATTAATCTTTGCTATACCATAGAAATTGGAATCCATTTTTATCACCCTCTGCTGGAGGCAAAAAATTGGACAGATGGCTGAAAGACTTGCCTGATCTGTAGCTACAGGAATGGTACTATGAATAGAAAGGTGTTTGGAGATCCACAAGATTCCCTGGACCCATTTGGAGTTACACTACAGGACAGAGAAAGAATGAAAAGCCAATCTTTAGCAAGTGAGGGAAATGGAAAAGGCCCTTCTGGTGTTCACCCTGGGAGCTATGGGGAGATCTGTGCAAGAACTGGACAGAAGAGCCTGGAGGAGAAAACCACCCTTTCAAAAATTCAGCCCTGGAACTTCAGGAGCTTCCAATACAAGGAGGATGAGGGTCCCCGAGGACTTTGCAGCCGGCTCCATTCCTTTTGTAGTCAATGGTTGAGACCAGAAAAGTACACAAAAGCGCAGATGCTGGACCTGGTTGTTTTGGAGCAGTTCCTGGCGCTTCTGCCCCTGCAGATGGAGAGCTGGGTACGAGAGTGTGGAGCAGAGACCAGCTCCCAGGCGGTGGCCCTGGTGGAAGGCTTCCTCCTGAGCCAGGCGGAGGAGAAGAAGGAGGAGGTTGAGTTGCAGGTGAGAGACTTTTATTTGGGAGCTCAGAATTGATGAAATCTAATAGACTAAATCTGTGTTTGAATTCTTAACCCTTGTTTACACAGAATTCTTTGGCATTCATTATATGCGGAGATACTCTAATAATTCTTGCAGGACATTGTTTTGTTATTAGTGATAGTTGTTCTTTTCCAATTTCCAACCTTACTGATGGATTCTGGAACTTCAAAATGGCGTTTACAGAAGAAGAATCTTGATGTGTATTGTCCATTCATTCTTCTTGTTTTCTGCCTACTTTTTCAAGTCCTTCATGATGGAGATCAGAGACCCTGAGGGAAGGGGGCGTCCATCAGATTCATCTCTCAAAATGTTTTGCACGAGGATCTCTCAGGATGATCCAAATCAAGACATAACCAGAGGTAACATAAGACTCTCCCATTCCCCAAAGAGATCTCAGCTGTCTCATCTTCTGTATGTCTTGTCTTCTCTACAACACCATCTCCTACGTTATGAATTATGCAGTTTAAACTTCTGTCTCCCTCACAGGGATGAATAGAAGGAAGGTGGCCCTTCCTGAATGTGAAGCTGAAACAGTAGTAGAAACTCCAATTCAGGTAAGAAGAGGAAATTTATGCATTAGAATTGTATTCTCCTTTTCCTTCAGAAAGTCAAGGTGGTGTACATAATACTGTCCCCTTTCATTAATCTTTTTAAGACCAGTACATTTAAAAAGTGCTACTTGTTGCCAATTATTATTACAATAATTGTAATTATGCTGCCGTGTTGTCTGCAAAAATAAGGCCTATCTCGAAAATAAGCCCTAGCTTGATTTTACACGTACATCTAATATAAGCCCTACCCCCAAAATAAACCCTAGTTAGGATGCCACCCACTCCTTTGTGCCTGGTTGCATGAGGTGGCGTGTGGCGCATTGGTAAAAATCAAGCTAGGGCAGAGATGGGGGTGATGGAGCTGTCCCACATGCCCTGCACTCGCTTACCTTAGGACAGTTGCAGCCAGGCCTCCCTCGCCCTGACACCTGCCTTGCCCTTCCAAGCCACTCGCTGCCGCTTGTGCACCTCACCCCCGACCTCCATTTCACCATCAGGGGACTTCAGGAAAGGCAAAACAGACTGGAGGAACACCGTGCATGTTAATCTGGATCTCATTTCTCGCATTCAGAGGCCTTTCCTGAAGGCCTCTGACAGCGAAATGGAGGCTGGGGGTGACCCACGCAAGCGGCAGTGAGTAGCAGCAGAAGAATTCAGCCGGCAGCGGCCACACAGTGCTGCCACTGCGAGGTGCCGCCGTCGTGAGGTGAGACTGGAAAAGACATCCCCCAGAAATAAGACCTAACCCTGTTTCCCCCAAAATAAGACATCTCCTGATAATAAGCCCAATCGGGCTTTTGAGTGCATGGCAATAAGGCCAAGTGCTTATTTCAAGGTTCAAAAAAAATATAAGACAGGGTCTTATTTTTGGGAAAACACCGTAATTACTCTAACCCCTTTTCAAATAATCCTTCATGTTGCCCATTCTTTTTCTAATTCTTTGAGTTGGATTGGTCAAGGATGCTCAAAAATAACTGAATATTAACACTGGCAAATTACCATTTTTAAAAAATGCTTTGTTTACAATCTGATAAAACTAAGTGGAGCAGATTAAAAGATAAAAATATTAAAATCCAATGCAAGTTAATAGAAATTATCAAAGTAAAAATTGTTCTGAAAAAGCACATAATCAAGGCACTTTCGGCTTGCAAAGTAAATTCTAATGCCTTGATTTGTGCCTGAATGTAGAGGCCAAACAATCCAGCCTCGCAAAAGCTAAAAATGTCCTTCTTGGGAAATTTCTTTCACTTTGTTATCTTCCATTCAGTCGATATCTCAGACTAGAAACAACTTACTTAACAATCCGAGAAGCAGAAGCCAAATCCCTAGCTGAGTTCTCCCAGCACTTTCATGAAGGGTTGAGGATAGACAGGACTGCAGCTTCTTGGTATACCATGAGCCATTTACTAAACGCCACATAAAATCCTCCACACACATTTCCTTCTGGAAACATAGGAAGGGTTGCAGTTATTGATATGTGTGGTTTCCAAGGCCCATCTGCCAGTTGATTCTCTCCAGAAGTCGTCTAATGGTGGACGAATGAATGGCGGATTGATTGATCCAAAGGAAATTGGGGTTATTTTCATTGAAAGGCTCTGACAGTCCTGGAGAATCAATAAAATTAATAAAAACCTACCCCAAACAATCCTTTAATCCAAAACTTTTCTCTGTCTGTTTTCTCACATAAAATCTTGAATGCTACTGAGCAGAGACGTTTGCCTTGGTGTATAGCTTTGCTTTCAAAATTTATAAAAATAGGACTCATTTTTCCTTGTCAGGAGGGCCTTGTCTCCTTCGAGGAGGTAGCTGTGTATTTCTCTGAGGAGGAATGGTCTGTGCTGGATCCTGACCAAAAAGCTCTGCATTGGGAAGTCATGCTGGAAAATTACAGGAATGTGGCCTCTCTTGGTAAGGGTTTCCTTTTGTCCAATCGGAGAGTTCAGGAAGACATTTTATTTCTGATTATTATTAATTATTATTATAACGAAAAATGTTTTGCTATTTTCAGAGTTATGATTCATGTATATAGAAATTATCATTTATGTCATGCCATTGTAAATATGCAAACATGCAGTACATTGTAATCTGGCAAATATCAAAAGGCAATTGATATAAATTCTGACAGATTGATCTTTTTCCCTAACCTTGCTATTGTTTTTATTGCTCTTCTCTTTTGAAGGTGATAATGGGCAGGACCATAAAGAGTCTAGGGAATCATTCCAAGTGTTCAGATATGGAAATGTAACGGAGAAGCCTGAAATGCAAATGAAATTCCAGAGGCAGGAGAGAAATCAGTCAAATAATTGGAATAAGGAAAGCTCATCTTCCATTGAGGCTCAGACACAGTTTCTTGAGCAACCAAGAAAAATGAAGAAAAAATATATTGGGAAAGGTATAAGACTATCTAAAGACACATTAGATGTAAATGGACAGTATCTGACCCAAGCCAAAGGACAAGATTTTATATACAAAGACAATGGAAAACAATACAATTGGACTTTCACACTTTCTCAAGAAAATGGGTCACTTACATCACATAAAAGTATTCATATGGAAGAGAAGCCGAATAAATCCCTCGAGCATGGAAAAAGCTTCAGTGAAAACAAGACTCTTACGATTCATAAAAGGCTCCACACAGAGGAAAAGCCATTTAAATGCATGGAGTGTGGAAAAGGCTTCAGCAAACCCAGTAGTCTTACTTCTCATAAAAGGATCCACACAGGGGAGAAGCCATTTAAATGCTTGGAGTGTGGAAAGGGCTTTAGGTGCAACAGTAATCTTACTTCCCATAAAAGGATCCACACAGGTGAGAAGCCATATAAATGCATGGATTGTGGAAAGGGCTTTAGGTGCAACAGTAATCTTACTTCCCATAAAAGGATTCACACAGGGGAGAGGCCATATAAATGCTTGGAGTGTGGAAAGGACTTTACTTGCAACAGTGGTCTTACTTCCCATAAAAGGATTCACACAGGGGAGAAGCCATATAAATGCATGGAGTGTGGGAAGGACTTCAGAGTACATAGTGATCTTACTTCCCACAAAAGGATCCACACGGGGGAGAGGCCATATAAATGCATGGAGTGTGGAAAGGACTTTAGTTGCAACAGTAGTCTTACATCCCATAAAAGGATCCACACAGGGGAGAAGCCATATAAATGCATGGAGTGTGGAAAGGACTTTAGTTGCAAGAGTACTCTTACATCCCATAAAAGGATCCACACGGGGGAGAGGCCTTACAATTGCATGGAATGTGGAAAGACTTTTACTCACAGCAGTCAACTTGCTTCCCATACATGGATCCATAGAGGGGAGAAGCCATATAAATGCATGGAGTGTGGAAAGGGCTTCTATGTAACTTCATCCCTTATGACACATAAGAGGATTCACACGGGGGATAAACCATATAAATGTATGGAATGTGGAAAAGGCTTCAATAAACTCGGTAATCTTACATCCCATAAAAGGATCCACACAGGGGAGAAGCCATATAAATGCATGGAGTGTGGAAAGGGCTTCAGTGAACGCAGTAGCCTTATTTACCATAAAAGGACTCACACAGGAGAAAAGCCATTTAAATGCATGGATTGTGGAAAGTGCTTCAGCCGACCCAGTAAGCTTACTTCCCATAGAAGGATCCATACAGGGGAGAAGCCATATAAATGTGTGGAATGTGGAAGGTGCTTTAGTGAATATCGTAATTTTATTTTCCATAAAATGATACACACAGGAGAAAAGCCATATAAATGCATGGATTGTGGAAAATGCTTCAGCCGACCCAGTAAACTTACTTCCCATAAAAGGATCCATAGAGATGTGGAGCTAATTTCTAAAACAGAGAGAGATTTCAGTGAGAATATGCTAATTTAGCAGGTTAAATCTATGGATTTTCCTATTTCATCGACTGAACTCAGAAAGGAAGCTGTTTTTTGGCCCTTCCAACTGGCAGCCCCAGAGAGAGATGGATATATTAATTTAAATGAAAACAATGTGCATGTTTTCATTTTAATCATGAATGATGAATTTTTGAATTTTGTATATATTTAATTTTTTTTTTAGATATAAACTTCTGCTCCACATGAGTGACTGCTGTCTGCTTTTTTAAAGGTGCTGTTTCTGCTATTACATTTTAACTTTCATGTGTAACTTTGTCTCTCTATTTTTGCTTTTTACTTTGGATTAGATTACATGTTAATTGCCAGGTTGAATGCTGTTAAATCCAATGCATTCCATTAATGAACTGCAATTAAAGACTTTTATTGCCTTCAAGATGAGACTTCATCTGAGTTATTACTTTCATCTGATTTATGGCATGGAACGGCAATGGCAAAGTTCAGTCTTTTGTCTGGAAGTGAAGTAATTTTAGCCATTTTAGGCTTTTTCACTATTGAAAAGGTTAGATGAGTTATTGGTTTTTTGTTTTTGTTTTGCTTTAATTTATATGCCGCCCTTCTCCGGAGACTCAGGGCGGCTTACAATGCGTTAAGCAATAGCCTTCATACTTTTGTATATTTATACAAAGTCAGCTTATTGCCCCCACAATCTGGGTCCTCATTTTACCTACCTTTGAAAGGATGGAAGGCTGAGTCAACCTTGAGCCTGGTGAAATTTGAACTTGCAGTAATTGCAAGCAGCAGATGTTAATAACAGTGCTTTAGTACACTGTACTATCAGGCTCTTATAAATAAAGGTTATTTATTGAAAAGGCTACTTTATTGTAATTCTTTGTTGAAATTGCTATGTAAATTTTGAAGAACTTTAGTATTTCATTCCATTTTCCTTATATGTACTGTTCCTTAATTCAAGAAGAGGAAAATTTCCTGTCTTTTTTTCCTTTCCTACTCCTTTCATTATGGGAACAGCAATTTTGATGTAAGAAATTGTTGTTTGGGAAGCCTTTGAAATCTTTTTGAGATTGTACATTACTTAAAAGTTATTTATTTGGTATGCTGTATATTAGCCACTGTATAGAAGTCACTAAAGTTTATTAAGAATCAGAACTCTAATCAAATATTTTTAGAACTGCATATCAAGCAAAATAGAGAAAGGGGGAGGGGAAAGAAGAAGGAAGGAGAGGGAGAAAGAAAGAAAGAAAGGATGGAAGGGAGAAAGGAAGGTAAGAGAAACAGGATTTAATGTCCAACTTTTTATGGAGAGTTTTGAGTAGAAAATGCTCTTGAATTTACAAACCATAAAAAATGTTTGATAAATAATGCAATGGTTAAAATTTTAAATGAAAGACTGCACCAAAAACCTGAAGAATTTGCCACAGGGTTAAACCGAATGAAGGAAGATGTCATAAATATGCATATAAAAACAGAAAATTAGATATGCAAATAGCAGCAACAGAAGGTAATTTATTACTATTGGATTTGAAGGAGTAAGAATTTTATTTGAGAATTGGGATTGCCAAAAATGTGGAAAAAGGCACTAACATAAAATAATTAATTAATTATAATAAGACCACTTCTTAAGATTTCTTAAGTTTAAAAAATACTACCTGAGGATGAACATGGAAGATGAACATACTAAGGATAGTATGGTAAAATGGGAGAAAAACCTTGGTTATAAATGGGAAAATATGTGGACTAATCATTTAAACTTAAAGTTTAATTTGAACTACAGTTTGAAAGAAAATTTTTATAAGATGATGTATTGATGGTATTTAACTCCAGATATATTGGCAAGAATACGTAATGGAACTTCCAACAAATGTTGGAAATGTAAGGTACATTTTATCGCATGAGGTGGACTTATAAACATGCTAAATCATATTGGATAAATATAATAATGGTTATGCAGAAAATACCCAAAACTCAAATATTAATGAAAGATGGTGACAATGAACGGCAGCTTTGAGCTTTGCTCTCCTTTTTACTCTCTATTGTTATTCTTTTTTAAATAGTCTTTCTACTTTTCTATCAGTTTTTAACTTTTAACTTTAAAAAGTTGTAATTTCACCACTTGAGAGATTCAGTTTTTACTCCAGCTTTTTACTTCAGCTACCGTGTTTCCCCGAAAATAAGACCCTGTCTTATATTGTTTCGAACCCTGAAATAAGCGCTTGGCCTTATTGGGGGATGTCTTATTATTTTGGGGCGTGTAGAGCAAGACTGGGCTCCTCTTGCCGTCTTACCTGATTTCCAGCTCTGTCTCCCTAAACCTAGCCAGAGGAAATGGCGGGGACCGGCTGCGCATGCGTTTAAATATTTTTGGGGAGGGCTGATTTTCGGGGAGCTTAGTTTAGCGCATGCACTCAAAAGCCCAATTGGGCTTATTATCAGGGGATGTCTTATTTTAGGGGACACAGGGTAGTAAAGCATTTAGTGAATGGTAAGTTTTCTCTACTAAGCAAACGAAACCAGCTAAACATGGCTGCGACAACACCCAGACATCCCAAGATAAAAGACTTTTTTCAAATGAAACCTGAAGCCTCATCACCATCTCAAATGAGACCAATGACTGTTGTATCATCTGGAAATTTCAGAAGTTTAACAGAGGGTTCCCCTGAGGTACAGTCATTGGTACAGAGGGAGAAGAGCAACAGAGAGAGTACAGAGCCCTGAGGGGCACCTATGCTAATTGCCCGGGTACTAGATGTAATTTTCCCAAACTACACCTGTTGCTTCCTATCTATCAAAAAGCTGACTATCCACTTACAAGTATGAACAGGCATAGTGAGCTGAAACAGTTTAGAGCAGGGGTGTCAAACTCGATCTCACTGAGGGCTGCATAAGGGTTATGTTTGACCTCAGAGGGCTGGGGACAGGCGTGGGGCATGCCCGGGATGTGTGGCCATGGTAGGCACAGCCAGGGGTATGGCCATGGTGGACATGACATGGGACTTGTGTTGGGGGCACCTGTGGTGGCCAAGTGCTAAGGCAGGACTTCTCTGAGAGCCTCCCTCACTTTCATTATAGTCTTCCTTCCTTTTCTTCTTCTTTTTATTTATAATTTTATTTAAGATTTTTTCTTTAACATCCCAAAGTGCTTGGTGAACTGGGTCAATAATGTCTGGGTCAATATACTTTGCACACAATTCTAATAATGATAGTACCATTTAAAATATACATAATCATAATCTTTCAACTTTCAAAATTTGTGTATACATAGTAAATATAATATGTTCGATTATATTTCAGTATACATTATACTATTTTCCCAATTTCTACTTTCTACTTCTTTTTTATAGCACTTAATACAATAACCACCATGTTAAAAAATATTCTATATCTATCCGTCATCTCTTCCCCTTTTTAGAATTTCAACTCTTACTAACTTTTTGGTGAATCTTTCATGCTTCTCCTCTGATATCTTGTAACTCCTTTTGTCATGTTTATTTAATCTAAATGTTTCATCTGCCACAACATCTATCTCTTGCTGCTGGATCTCTAGTGCACTCATTCGCTCTTCCCCCATCATTTTTAGGAGACTTTTCTCTTTATTCTCTTTTATATTTTGAATTCTTAAGGGATATTGTCTCTGTTCCGTGTTAGAAATTATTGCTATCTCTTCCATATTTTTGTCTTCCTGTATCATTTTTGGATTTATCTCCTCTATTCTTCTCTCAGGTCTTTCTAATTTCTCCTCTATTTTCTGAATTTTTTGTTCATTTTTTATTGTCAATTGCTGGGGGTTTTCTAGTCTCACACTTCTATCCTGCATCAATTCCATCATTTCTCTATGATTCCTTGTTATAGCTTCCTTAATACATTGAAACATCAATATTTCTTTATAAACTGCATTTGTTTCCCCCTGTTGAAACATTTTGTGATTATATAATAAACTAATCACTCCTCAATATTCCACCAAAATTCCAATATCCCAATGTTCAGAAACACGAAAAATGCCACAGTCCCGTAACTGTGCCTTAAAATCCCCTAAATTTATAGTCCTTAAAATTTTCCAATTTGCACCCTCTAAGTTTTCCAAATTTTTAAGTCTTGTTAATTTTTCTTCTTTTGCCTCATAGAATGTTCTGTCAAATGATCTTGATAATCCAAATTGGCCCATCAAATTTCTCCAAATGCCTTTATTCCACAGTCAGATATTCAGTTTCAAGGATGTTTTATGTTAATTGTAATCCACCTTTCCTTAGAAATCTTCAAAAGGCTCATGAATACTTCCAAGCAGCCAAGATGCCAGTAGATATGGAACCAAACTAAAAAGGCCTTCCAGGTGTTGTTTGTCTTTCACTAATTTCCCCCCATACTATTTTTCACTATTTTCACAATAGAATACCTTATGCCACCAGGCTTGAAATTTTGGGCTTGGACAACCTAGAACTACGCTGCCTACAGTCTGACCTAAGCGTAGTACACAAAATTGTCTGCTGCAATGTCCTACCTGTCAATGAGTTCTTCAGCTTCAACCGCAATAATACATGGGCAAACAGTAGATACAAATTCAAGGTAAACCGCTCCAAACTTGATTGCAGAAAATATGACTTCAGCAATAGAGTGGTCAATGCCTGGAATGCACTACCTGACTCTGTTGTTACATCCTCAAACCCGAAAACTTTAACCTTAAACTGTCTACCATGGACCTCACCCCATTCCTAAGAGGTCTGTAGGGGGCGTGCATAAGCACATCAACATGCTGACTGTCCCCATTTATTCATATACATTTCCTGTATTCATAATCATGTTTATGTTTATACTTATATCTGCTATCTTATACATGTTTGACAAAATAAATAAATGAATGAATAAATAAATTTTCTTTCTCCTCTATGTTATTCTTGTATTATCAAATAATTCTTACTTTCCAGGGTTATTCCCACCATGTACAGTACTAATATAATATCTTTAACCAGTAGGTGGCACCCTTGTTCTAAGATTTATTTTTAAAATTTATTTTAATTAATTAATTTTGTCAAGCACATATAAGATAACAGGTAAAAGTATAAACATGACTTGGATATTTATTTATTTGTTCGATTTATATGCCGCCCTTTTCTGGAGACTCAGGGCGGCTTACAATGCATTAAGCAATAGCCTTCATACTTTTGTATATACCTGCTTAGTAGGGCTTTTGGGGGCCCCCCTAAGCGGTGTTCTTTTTTATACAAAGTCAGCTTATTGCCCCCACAAACCGGGTCCTCATTTTACCTACCTCGAAAGGATGGAAGGCTGAGTCAACCTTGAGCCTGGTGAGAATTTAACTCGTAGTAATTGCAGGTAGCTGGTGTTACTTAACAGTGCTTTAGTCTGCTGCGCCTCCAAGGATACATGAAAAGAGTAAGTAAAAAAAGAATATTAGGAGAGGGACGGTAGGCACGCTGGTGCACTTATGCACGCCCCTTACAGACCTCTTTGGAATGGGGTTAGGTCAACAGTAGACAGTTTAAGGTTAAACACAGCAAAAATAAAACAGCTGTGTGTCAAAGAGAAAGGGGGGGAAATAAAAATAAAGCAAAATTCCTCTTTCTTTGTTAACGATTCTTCCAGTAATCAAACAGTATTATCCACAAATTAAATCACTTTTCACGCTACTACCAGTTCCAGTCCAGTCTTTCTCTATTTTAAAGCTTCAGTCTTCCACACCGTGCGATTCACCATTCCGCCACTGGAGGGCGAAGGCCAGAGGAGATTTGCCATAGGGAAATGGGAGGGAAGTGAGCTCACTGGCTCTGACGCCACACTCAGTCTCTATTTAACCCTTTGAGCTTCGCAGGAGGTTTAAATGGGTGCTGGAAAGTCTTGAAGGGAGGAGAACTAGAGGTGGGCAGGGTAAATGGTGGGTGTGAGTGTGTGTGCCTGTCTACACGTGCAAATCGGGGGGTGGGGTGGGCAGAGGTTGCTCGTGCTAGAGAAGGAAGGGACATAAGGCAAGTCCCCATGCGGGTTCAATGTTTTGAGTCCTAGGGTGGGAGAGCTCGGATCCTATGTTCCCCTGCCGACCCTTTGCACGCAAGTGGAAGGCAGAGGGAAGCGGTGCTCAGGACAAGCCGTGTTGCCCCAGGAACAAATCCCCAGAGAGGAGGAAGGTCCTGGGCAGGGGTGAAATCCAGCAGGTTCTGACAGGTTCTGGAGAACCGGTAGCGGAAATTTTGAGTAGTTTGGAGAATTGGCAAATACCACCTCTGGCTGGCCCCAGAGTGGGGTGGGAATGGAGATTTTGCAGTATCCTTCCCCTGCCATGCCCACCAAGCCACGCCCACCAAGCCACACCACACCCACCAAGCCACGCCCACAGAACTGGTAGTAAAAAAAATTGGATTTCACCACTGGTCCTGGGGGAATCCTTAACCCCCCATAGGCTGGAGAAAGCTCCAAGGTCGGAGAGCTTGGAGGGCAAATCTCTAG
This sequence comes from Pantherophis guttatus, assembly GCF_059756535.1. Classification (NCBI taxonomy): domain Eukaryota; kingdom Metazoa; phylum Chordata; class Lepidosauria; order Squamata; family Colubridae; genus Pantherophis; species Pantherophis guttatus. Next base: position 248,055,840 of record NC_142064.1, read on the forward strand.
CAGGAAAGAAGAACATAGTTCCAAGGGAGGAACTGCAGGAGACTGTGCCCGCCTTCTCCTTATGTGCTGCAGGAGTCTAAAATAGGGTTCGATCCTCAGGAGTTCAATTTGTCTTAGGAGGGTGAGTGAACCAGGACATCACCTGCCCCGGTGTCTCATGTGAACTCAGCCTCTGGGGGTGCTTAGCCTGTTTGTCTTTAGGGTATGTTTTGGGAATCTGCCTGTGGGTAATTGTGTGATTTGGCTCTTAAAAAGGAAACCCTGAAGAAAGGGGAGCTGAGGTCATTTATTGGCATTTCATTTTTTTTTAAAAAAAAGAACTTTCATGGTTAGTTAACTGGTTAGAGTTTGGCATGTTGCATAAACCTTGCTTGTAAGTAAATGTAGATCTAGGTTTTTATGAAGCAAGCCCTAAAAAGAAATGGAAAATGACCCAAAATAAATTTATTCAATGTTCCAAATCTCTCGTGGATGTCAGACCCAAAGCTTGTACCAAACACACATTCATATGCAGGGACTAACTGTAATCCTGTACTAGCTCAGAAAAATACTTCTTTCCATTAGAATGAGTGTTCTTCAGGGGTTAAATCCACCACTTTCTAATTAAAATACAGAAATTGGAAACCATTTGTGCTCCCTCCCTTGGAGGCAAAAATATGGGGCTGAAAGTCTTGCCTAATATGTAGCTACAGGAATGGTACTATGACTGGAAAGGTGTTTGGAGATGCACAAGATTCCCTGGATGGATTTGGAGTTGCACTACAGGACAGAGAAAGAATGAAAAGCCAATCTTTAGCAAGTGAGGGAACTGGAAAAGGCCCTTCTGGTGTTCACCCTGGGAGCTCTGGGGAAATCTGGGCAAGAACTGAGCAGAAGATCCTGGAGGAGACAACCACCTTTCCAGAAATTGAGCCCTGGAACTTTAGGAGCTTCCAACACCAGGAGGATGAGGGCCCCCGAGGACTTTGCAATCAACTCCATTCCTTTTGTAGTCGATGGTTGAGATCAGAAAAGTACACAAAAGCACAGATACTGGACCTGATTGTTTTGGAGCAGTTCTTGGCGCTTCTGCCCCTGCAGATGGAGAGCTGGGTACGAGAGTGCAGAGCAGAGACCAGCTCCCAGGCGGTGGCCTTGGTAGAAGGCTTCCTCCTGAGCCAGGCGGATGAGAAGAAGGAGCAGGTTGAGTTGCAGGTGAGACACCTTCATTTAGGAGCTCAGAAATAGTTAATCTAATAAAGTGTGTTTGAATTTTTAACTCTTACCTACCTGAGGTTTTTGTGGTTTGTTCTTTTTTTCATTCATTATATGTGGAGATACTTTTAATTCTTGTAGGACATCGTTCTGTTATTTGTGTTAGTTGTTCCTTTCCACTTTCCAACCACACTGATGGATTCTGGAGCTTCAAAGTGGTATTCACAGAAGAATCATCTTGATGTGTATTGTCCACTCATTCTTGTTTCCTGCCTACTCTTTCAAGTCCTTCATGATGGAGATCAGAGATCCTGAGGGAAGGAGGCATCCATCAAGTTCATCTCCAGAAATGTTTTTCAGGAGGATCTCTCAGGATGATCCAAATCAAGACACAACCAGAGGTAATACAAGGCTCTCCCATTCCCCAGAGAGATCTCAGCTGTCTCATCTACTGTATGTCTTCTCTTCTCTAGAACACCACCTCCTACATTACGAGTTATTCAGTTTAAAATTCTGTCTCCCTCACAGGGAAGAATAGAAGGAAAGTGGCCCTTTTTGAAGGTGGAACTGAAACAATGGTTGAAACTCCAATTCAAGTAAGAAGAGGAAATTTATTTATTAGAATTGTATTCTCCTTTTCCTTCAGAAAGTCAAGGTGGTATACATAGTACAGTCCCCCTTCATTTTTCCCTCTTATTTGAGTTGGCTTATTTTTGTGTTCCCAAGCAAGATGAAACTGTTATTAGGAAATCTTAAGATCAGTATTTTAAATAAATGCTAATTGTTGCCAATTATTATAATAGTTTAATTATGCTAATTACTATACTCACTTTTCAAATAATCTTTCGTGATGGCTCTTCTTTTTGTAATTATTTGACTTGCATCTGTGCAAGGATGCTCAAAAATAAGTATTCACACTGGCAAATTACCATTTTTAAAAAATATTTTATTTACAAGACAAGTGGACATTAAAAGGTAAGACTATTAAAATACAATGCAGGTTAACAGAAAATTTTCAGAGTAAAAATTGTTCTGAAAGAGCACATAATCAAGGCACTTTTGGCTTGCAAAGTAAATTCTAATGCCTTGATTTGTGCCTGAAACAATCCAGTTTTGCAAAAGCTAATAAACAGAATGGGACAACTCACCACAGCCAACTAGCCATGATTAACTCAACATGTCCAACTCGCGATAGGACAACTCTCTTCAGGACAATCCAACAATTGTATTTAATTATTTTAAAACTTAAATTTTATTTCAATTTTTGTCATTCAAATTTCATTCTGTCTCTCCTTTGTCATCCTTTCTTTAATAATTCTATTTCACTATTTCTTCGATATTAGTATAAATCTCTTGGCGAATTGGCCATAGCGAATTGTCCTGTGGTGATTTGGCCATAGTGAGTTAACCATAGTGAGTTGGCTATGTTGAGTTGGCTGCGGTGAATTGTCACAGACCCCTAAGAAATGTTCTCCTCAGGAAATTTCTTCTCCTTTGTTACCTATCATTCAGTTGAAGTTTCAGACTATAAGCAGCTTCCTTACAATGTGAGGAGGATTAGAAACTAATTCCTGGCTAAGCTCTCCCAGGACTTTCATGAGGGTGTTGAGGAGAGACAGGATTGCTCTTTCTTGGGAAACCATGAGACATTTACTAAAATGTTGCAAAGAATCCCCTCCCACACAGACACAAACTTTTCCTGCCTCAAACGTAGGAAGGATTGGAGTCAGTGGTGGAATTCAGCCAGTTCGCACCACTTTGGGAGAACCGGTTGTTAACTTTCTGAGCAGTTTGGCACAGTGGTTGTTGGAAGAAATCATTAGGGCAGAGAACCTGTTGTTAAATTACCTGAATCCCACCACTGATTGGAGTCACTGATAGGTGGAGTTTTGGAGCCACAGATACCAATTGATTCCGGATGTCTTTGATGGTTGTTGGAGGGTGGGAGGGTGGGTGAATGGATGGATGATGGTAGCTCAATCGATCCAGAAGGAAACTGGTGTTACTTTCACTGATTGGCAGAATCAATCAAATTGATAAAACCTGCCCAAACTATTTCTTACGTCAAAAGCTTTTGGCTCTGTCCATTTTCTCATGTAAACCTTGGAATCCTAGCAAGCATAGCCATGTACCTTAATGCACAAGGTTGCTTGGGGAATTTATAAACAATAGGACCGTTGTTTTTTTTACAATTCCTCCTGGACCTTCTGTGTACTCTCTTTCCCTGTCAGGAGGGCCTTGTCTCCTTCGAGGAGGTGGCTGTGTATTTCTCTGAGGAGGAATGGTCTGAGCTGGATCCTGACCAAAAAGCTCTGCATTGGGAAGTCATGCTGGAGAATTACAGGAATGTGGCCTCTCTTGGTAAGGGTGTTTCTTATTCTCCAGTCAGAGACATCAGGAAGACATTTTGTAGTTGGCTATTGTAGTTGAGATTAAAAATTGATGTCATCTCTGGAGAGGAAGCAGGTAGAAATACGTCGTTCTCCTGCTCCTAGGAAGGAAATAGATCCATGGCGTTCTGTTTAGATGCATCCTGTGCCATTCTACATGTGTATTTTCTATTTCTTTATAAATATGTCAGGGACAAAGTAATTCCTTGGCTTGATGTAATGCCAAACCCCATCACAGATTTCAGCTTTTTTTGGCTAGGATAATTCCATATCAGTCCTATGAAGCCTTATCAGTCAGGTATGTGGGTTAACTACTTCTGTTTGATTTCTATCTTGAGCTTTGGAATTAAGGATGAAATGGTGCTGTTTTTCCATTAAAAACATGCATCTTAAGCATGTTCCTAGTTTCCACCCCACTCTTTCAATCATGTGATTTTTGGCAAATAAAAAACCAAATGCAATAGGAACATAGTTTGTGTAAGAAGAAAAAGAGGAGTTTAAATATGAATTTCGAACGGGATTTAGTTCTTGCAAAAGTCTATGTTGGAATTGGCACTCTTCCAATAAATGTTAGGTTTTCTCCTAATACATCTTTGGATGCTTCCTCTGATTTTTCTTTAACTCAGAGCTGACTCTTGTTGAGATTTAATAAACAAAAAGAATGTTTGCTATTCTTAAAACTTTTATGCATTAATATGAGAATTACTATTTACATCATTGTAAGCAATCAAACATGCTATAACTTAGAATTTGAAAGACAATAATGATGATTTCCGATTGATTGATCTTTTTCTTTAACACCTGGCTATCATATTTATTTATTTCTCTTTCTTCTTGAAGGTGATAATGAGCAGGACCATAAAGAGTCAAGGGAATCGTTCCAAGGACTCAGACATGGAGATGTAATGGAGAAGCCTGCAATTCAAATGGAACTCCACAAGCAGGATAGAAACCTCTCAAATAATTGGAATAAGGAAAGCTCATCTTCCATTATTAATCACATACAGGAGTTTCTTGAGCAACTGGAAAAAATAGAGAAAAAATATATGGGGAAAGGTGTAAAACTATCCAAAGACACATTAGAGGTAAATGAACACTATCCATCCACATCCAAAGGACAAGATTATATATGCAAAGACAATGAAAAAAAATACAATTGGACTTTCCCATTTTCTCAGGGAAATGGGACTCTAACATCACATAAAAGTCTTCCCATCGGGGAGCATCCGGAGAAAGGCTTGGAGAATGGAAAGAACTTCTGTGAAAAGAAGACTTTTACTGTTCAGAAAAGGAATCAAACAGGGGAGAAGCCATATAAATGCACAGAGTGTGGAAAGGGCTTCCACAGGGAGAGTAATTTTACATCCCATCAAAGGATCCACACAGAAGAAAAGCCCTTTATATGCACGGAGTGTGGGAAGTGCTTCAGAGTACTCAGTAAACTTATTTCCCATAAAAGAATCCACACAGGGGAAAAGCCATTTAAATGCATGGAATGTGGAAAGACTTTTACTTATAGGAAACAACTTAGTTCCCATCAATTAATCCACACAGGGGAGAAACCATACAGATGCATGGAGTGTGGAAAGGGCTTCAGCCAACACAGTAAACTTACTACTCATAAAAGGATCCACACAGGGGAGAAACCATTCAAATGCATGGAATGTGGAAAGAGCTTTCGCCACTACAGTGGTCTTACATGCCATAAAAGGATCCATACAGGAGAGAAACCATTTAAATGCATGGAATGTGGAAAGAGCTTCAGTGTAAACTGCAATCTTACTTCCCATAAGTGGATCCACACAGGGGAGAAGCCATTTAAATGCACGGAGTGTGGGAAGACTTTTAGTCAGAGCAGTGCCCTTACTCTCCATAAGAGGATCCACACAGGGGAGAAACCATTTCAATGCAGGGAATGTGGAAAGTCTTTTAGTCAGAGCCATCACCTTACTCGCCACAATAGGATCCACACAAGGGAGAAGTCAAGATAAATGCATGGATTGTGGAGAGGGTTTTAGGAGCAATGACTTAATTTCCCATATAGAGATACACTTGAGTGAGAATCTATGTTAATTCTAGAAAGTTAGTTAAATTTATGATTTTATTTTTTTTTGTATTTACAGAGACTGAGCTTGGAAAGACATTTTTTTTAGTTTGATCCTCCCCACTGGAGCCTGAGGGAGATGAGTTTATTCATGAAAATGTAAAGAATGGGGATGTGCCATTTTAATTATGAACTCTTTAATTATGAACTCTGAATTTTTGAATGTATCTATATTTAGCTATAATTTTTTTTCCCAAAAGTGAAGCCGCCTATTCTCTAGTTGTTTGTTCTTCCCACTTGATCACACTAAAAGAGTTTAAACTTTTCTTCTTTTCCCTAATCTTACAATTGTTTCACCTACCTTTCTTATTCATTAATACATACTGAATTTCTTAGCTTCTCTGTCCTCATAAAAGTTGGAAATAGTGCAGCAGAATGTTTCCAGGCTTTTTAACATATGTTTATAATCCAAAAAGAATTCAAGTTCCTTCAAAGTTTAGAGTGAGGTGGAATATGATATTATATTGTTCCATTGAGTAATTGTGATATTGCCTTAAAAGAGGCAAGAGGTTTTCTACTCTTAATTTTTCATGATTCCCCCTCACACTCTTTTGTCCCAAGTTAGGGATACTCACTAAAATAACAAAGTGATGCCACTGTGCTGACATTTTAAATGATCAAACAAGAAAGGTGACAATTGCAAATCAGTGGGACCAAAATAAATAAGCTTGAGTTTAAAAAAAACTATTTCAGAAAACTACTTGTGATCCTCCTGACCACAAATGAAACGTGGAGCCACCTCTGTGATGTGAAGAATTCCAAAAAAGACTCAAAGTTGCATCCACGGTGTAGAACTGTGACCTGAGGCAGGTACTATGTATGGAGAAGCATGGAGCCTTCTTTAGTGAAAGGCCTCATAATCTGAGGGAATTGTCACATGCACATCAATGTACAGTGTGTGAGAAGAGCTGAAGGGATGAAGGATTCCTCTCTCACAAAAGGCGCTAGAATGATGAGAAGCTCCCCAAATGCATGTGTAAAATCTTTTTTCAGGCATTACGGCCATATTTTACTCTTCTAAAGTGTGGTGAAGACTACGAAATTGTCTAAATTTGATTTAAATAAAATATCAATGGTATAGTTACTTTCAAGTCATGTATCAAGCTCTTTTTCTCTGTAGTTGCATTAAAAATGTGGTAATAGTAGAAGCATAATCCCTCCCAGCACTGGCGGTCCCTCTTGGTGGCGGTAAGCTGTAGTTGGGGCCCCACTTGCATAGGTTCTTTGGGGGAAGTGGTTCCTCATGGAGTTTTACCGGCGGAGATGAGTCCACTCTCCATCTCTGTGCTCGCCGTTGCTGCAGCTGTTTGTCTATATGCACACGGAGGTGCATGAGGGCCTATAAATTACTGAGACGGTCCGTATGGGCCAGCTCATCCAGAAGCTTCAATGACAGAGCCTTCTGGAACTGATCAATGAGGGCCTCCTGGTTCCATCTCAGGTCCTGGCTTATCAATTGGAAGTTGCTGGTATATTCTATGATTGACTGTCGCCCCTGCTTTAGCTCAGCAGCTGCTGGTTCGCCTTCTGGGCCTTCACGGCAGGGTTGAAATGCTCCCGGTTTGGACCGGATTACCTAATCCGGTAGCGATGGCAGCGGGTGGTTCGGAGAACCCGTAGCAAAAACCCCTGCCTCACCATGCCTAGCTGAGCCGCACAATCATCAGAGGCTTTTTAAAAAAATTTTAAAAGCATTTTTTCTACAACCTCTTCAGCCAAGCTAAAGGGAATAGCCAATGGTTTATAATGGGTGTCAAACTAGCGGTCCGAATGCATCACATGCAGGGCACACAAACTCCCAGCTTCACAAAGGCAAACAGCGTCACGATACGTCACAATATGTCACGTGACACGATCGAGTTGTTTATAAACGTGTGGTTTATAAGATAGGCTCATGATCCAAAAGGATCTTGACAGACTTAAAACTAGATTCTATCTGATGAGAAGAATAAGGTTTTAAACTTAGGGAAGAAAAAAACCACAAATGTATTAGTACGGAAGATATTGTAACTGGTTCAACAGCAGTAACTGTGAGAGGAATCTAGAGTTTTAGGGGGATAAGCACTTAAATATGAGCCAGCAGTATTCTGCAGCTACCAAAAAAGCTAATGCAGCCCTAGGATGCATCAATAGAGGGACAGTATCAAGATCATGTGAAGGGTTAGTTCCACTTTATACTGCACTGGTAAGACTACACTTGGAATACGGCATCTAGTTTTGATCACCATGATACAAAAAAAAAAAAAAAATGAAACTCCAGAAACAGTGCAGAGAATAACAACAAAGATGATTAGGGACAGGAGACTAAAACATGAAGAGCAGATGCAGGAACAGAATAGGTCAGGGGTCGGCAACCTTAAATACTCAAAGAGCCATTTGGACCTATTTCCCAAAGAAAAGAAAACACCGGGAGCCCCAAAACTCTTTTGAACATCTAAAATGAAGATAACACTGCATATATCATTTTTTATATTTATGCTATGTATAAAAAAACCATAGCATGTTGCATTTATGAAATCAATGAACTGCTACAGAGAAAACAAATTTTTATTTCTGCATGCAACAAAAACATTTTGAACTTTGAAAAAAAAAATGGGTCGAAAAGCTCAATAAATCACCTGCCGGTGGGTGTCGCACATAGGTAGTTGTGACACATATTTTGAATGACGGAGCCACAGCAGAGGGATGAAAGAGCCACATGCGGCTCCAGAGTCATGGGTTGCGGACCCCTGGGATAGGTCTAATCTAAGGAAGAGAAGGATTAGGAATGACGTAACAGAAGCCTTTCAATACTGAGGGGCTGCCACGGATAAGAAGAGGTCAATCTATTCTTCAAAGAACCAATGAAATTTGAGGAGTTGATGAGGAGCATGAGATGAAGTGTACTATGTCCATTTCTTCTTCTTCTTTTCTTCTGCCTACCATTTCAAATCCTTCACTGTGGGGATCAGAGATCCTGAGGGAGGGAGGCTTCCATCAAATCTCCCCCAGGAACTGTTTTTTTAAGTAGGATTTCTCAGGAAGATCCAGGTAAGGATAATTCAGGAGGTAATATAAGGCAGTGGTGGGATTCAATTTTTTTTTACTACCGGTTCTGTGGGCATGGCTTGGTGGCAGGGGTGATATCTAAACATTTTCCCTACCTGTTCTGTGGGTGTGGCTTAATTGGTGGGCATGGCTTGGTGGTCAGGTGATCCGGTGGGCATGGCTTGGTGGTCAGGTGACCCGGTGGGCGTGGCAAATAATAAATAATAAAAATAACAAACAAAATACACAAAACAATAAGAGGTACCAAAAACCAACTTTCACACTTTACACACACAACACAACACAACACAACACAACTGACTCACACACAATGTAAAAGCAGCTGCACTTGACTCAAAATGGGCCCTGCAACAAGCAGAAACCTCACACAGCCACAAAAAGCTCAAAAACCAACTTTCACACTTTTTCCACATAAAATGCCACATACAGCTTTGTGAGATTTTGTGTGTTTGTGTAGTTAGAGTGAAACACTACAGAAACACACCAAATCTCAGAAAGCTGCACAAATATTTTATTATTTTATTTTATTTTATTTATATTTTTAGATAAAAGCAGCTAAATTTAAAACTTCTTTAACTTTAAATTGCTATGTCTAAAAAAAAATAAAACTCCTAAAAAAACCCACCAATTTTAACTATTTTTTTAAAGCTTCCCCCCCCCCAAAAAACCCAGTTACTTACCAAATTGAAGGCACAAGGCAGGCAGATTCAGTTGCTCACTGATGAGTTTGATTGCAGGCAGGCAGATTCAGTTGCTAGCTGATGCAATTGATTACAGCAGCCGAAGCAAGGCAGGAAAAGCGAGCAAGCCCGAAAGAAGCAGTAAACTGCCAAGTAGACAAGTGGGGACGGTGCGATTGGGTGGGCATGGGCGGGGAGGTGAGGGGGGGCAGGGATTTTTGCTACCGGTTCTCTGAACCACCCGCTGCCATTTCTACCGGATTGCCCAATCCGGTCTGAACCGGGAGCATTTCACCCCGCTTGATGGGCATGGCAGACGAAGGATACTGCAAAATCTCGATTATTATTATTATTATTATTCCAGGGGAAGGATACTGCAAAATCCCCATTCCCACCCCACTCTGGGGCCAGCCAGAGGTGGTATTTGCCGGTTCTCCGAACTACTCAAAATTTCCGCTACCGGTTCTCCAGAACCTGTCAGAACCTCCTGAACAGCACCCCTGATATAAGGTCCTCCTATTCCCCATAGAGATCCCAACCGTTTCATCTCTTTCTTCTATAGAGCAATTCTTCCTACGTTACTAATTATGCATTTTAAAATTGGGTCTCCCTCACAAAGAAGAGTAGAAAGGAATGGACTCTTCCTACGGTAGAGCTGAAATAGAGGTTAAAATTCCAAGTAAAGTAAGAGGAGGAAATTATTAGGTTTGTATTATGCCTTTCCTACAGAAAGTCAAGCTAGTATAGATAATACTGTCACCTTTCTTACCTCTTGTTTGGGTTTGCTCTTTTTTTTTTTTTATTCCTGAGCAACAAAAATTTAAGTGAAATTGTTATTAGGAAATGTTGTTTTTAAAAAAATACAACATTCTTTACTAAATTATAACATTGCCCAAAGGAAGTTGAGAAGGCTTCCTGATCAAGGGAAACATGAGAGCCCCCTCCTGGCCCTGCAAGGGAAATGCGCCATCTCTCCTTTTTTCATGAGCACCTTCCATGTACAGAAAATCCATTAGAGGGCTCCCTCTGCAAAGAGGAAGGAACACCATGCACTTCAGCGTTGAGCCGCTGTTGCAGGTTGGGAAGGCAGTGACATCACTAAGCCTTGCCTTTCTAGGATGCTGGAATCTCTCTCTCTTTAACCCTTTAAGCTTCGCAGGCAGTTAAAAAGGCTGCAAGGAAGTCTTGAAGGAAAGAGATGGCAAGGGTAGGTGTTTGTGGGTGGGTGGGTCCTATACAAGGAAAGGCAGAGGATTCTCGCAGTAGAGAAGGAAAGGATATATACCAATCTTAGGAGTGGGAGACCCCCAGATCCCATGTTTCCCTGCCACTCTTTTCCATAATTGTAACAGGGAGGGATCAAAGCACAGCTGCCAGAAGATGCATGCTGCCTTCAGGAAGAATTCCAGATCCCAGAAAGGAAAGGGATAGTCCTTAACCATTTCCTGGGAAAAGCTGGGTAGGGGAAAGGGGGAGCTTGCATGGCAAAACTCAAGCAGGAAACAAAAACAACTTTGAAAGGAAGAGAGGCAAAAGATGACGCCTGTGTTCTCACTCTGTGCTGGATGACACTAAACTAGGTTTGGAGCCTCTTGCAACTCAATTTGTTTTAGGAAGGTAGTGAACCAGGTCATTATGTTAAGCTGTAGTGCATTTAACCCTTTATGTTTCATATGAAGTGAGCATAGGAAGAAATATCCTTCTGGGTTCAGTTCCAAGTGGGGAAAAAAGACACTGGAAACATGGAGACTGCTTGGAAAGATGGTTTAATGGTGGACAGGAGTTCCTGAACAGAAAAAGGGCGAGATACAGTGAGTCCCCGGGTTTTATGCTCTCTCTGGCTTTGAACTTCCTGGGCCCCCGAAAGAGTATTCTGATTGGTTGTCAGACTCCCAGGGGGTGGGGGTCTTAGCTAGCCCTGCTGGCTGATGTAATCTTCCCAGGTCACATGTGGTGAGTTTCTGTTGCTAGATGGGTCCTATTGTGTTGCAGATTATGGCCCATTAACAAAGGTGTGGGGGGTGGGCAAGAAGCTGCTTTGTCTTTAAAACATGTTTCTCCATTTCTCATCCAGGGAAATATAATATTCTGCCTTTTTAATATTTCCTAAAATATTTCATTCTTCCAGGAAAGGGGTGGGTACTAACTTCCTACATGAGCACATTGGATTTGATTGACCTGTTTGTGCTTAGGACACATTGTGTGAACCTGCCCACCGGTGTGAAGGAAGAAAGAGAAATGGAGCAGGGTCAAAGGATTGTCATTTCATTTTTTTGTGAATGGAATTTTCATGCTTTGTCAACTTGTTCTGGGTTTTTGTATGTTGTATGTTGGGTGAACCCTGCTTAATAGGTAAATGTAGATCTATATTTTTAAAAAACACGCCTTTCCCTTTGAGTAAAAAGAAATTGAAATTATCCAAAATGCCATATGCACTGAATCTTCCTGATGGAAGTCACCACTCCTTCTATGGGGATGAGTGTCGATAAATGGTCCAATCTACTACTTTAGGGTTGTTTGAATTTATTCTTTTTTCTATAAGAAATTTGCAAAAGGAAGGCCGTTTGTTGATCTTTGTGTAGTTATCACTTTGGCAAAGAGGACTTAATGGCTTGTTCTGGGATTTCCATGGCTAAATGAACATTGCTATGAATGAAAAAGCATTTGGAGATACACAACTTTCCTTGCACCAATTTAGAATTGTGTTTTAGGAGAGAGAAAGAATGGCAAACCGTCCTTTACCAAGTGGGGAAAGTGGAAAAGGATCTTCCGGTGCTCAGTCTGGAATCGACGGGGAGATCTGGGCAAGAACTGGGCAGAAGATGCTGGAAGAAGGAACCATCGTTTCACAAGTTCACGCCTGGAACTTCAGGAGCTTCCAATACAAGGAGGATGAGGGTCCCCGAGGACTTTGCAGCCGGCTCCATTCCTTTTGTAGTCGATGGTTGAGACCAGAAAAGCACACAAAAGCGCAGATGCTGGACCTGGTTGTTCTGGAGCAGTTCCTGGCGCTTCTGCCCCTGCAGATGGAGAGCTGGGTGCGGGAGTGTGGAGCAGAGACCAGCTCCCAGGCGGTGGCCCTGGTGGAAGGCTTCCTCCTGAGCCAGGCGGAGGAGAAGAAGGAGCATGTTGAGTTGCAGGTGAGAGGACGTCCTCCTGGGATTCCTTGAAAAAGTTAAATATAATAAACGAGAAGTTCACATTTTTGTATCCTTTCCTTAATCCTTTTATTAAGCTTATCAAAATATAAAATACAAAAAAATGAAAATAGTAGGAAATGGGTGGTGGGAAGGGAAGGGAAAGAAGTGTAGGGGAAAGGGGGAAAAAGAAAGAAAACCATTGACTTTTTTTAGTGCAGTCACATAAAATGGTAACATTACAGCTTCAATGTTTTACTTTTACATATTTAATATGTACCAGCAAATTCTGTAACAACAAACGTACGTAATCAGCAAAACTCAATCAAAGTTTCATTTTTTTTCCATCTCTGCTAGTTTCATCAGTTTTCCCAACCACTTCTCCATTTGGCAATTAACGTATCCTTCCGCTTTTATACATAAAGGGTTCTTGATGCTCTCAACATATATAACAGCAAAATTCAAGATAGTTTTTCAATCTCTTTGTCTATTAAACCTAAAAGAAAAGTCTCTGGTTTGATTTTCATACCCACTTTAAGAATCTTCTGCAGTAAAATATAAATTTTACCCAGGGGTGAAATCTAATTTTTTTTTGCTATCGGTTCTGTGGGCGTGGCTTAATTAGTAGGCAGGGCTTGGTGGTAAGGTGACTAGGTGGGTGTGGCCAAGTCAATGTCACTTCTTTGCCCTTTTTTAACCTACAAAACACAACACAACACAACACAACTGGCTCATCCACAATGTAAAAGCAGCTGTGCTAGACCCAAAATGGCCCCTGTAAAAAGCAGGAACCTCACACAGCCACAAAAAGCCCAAAAAACCAACTTTCACACTTTACACACACAAAATTCCACATACAGCTTTGTGAGATTTTGTGTGTTTGTGTAGTTAGAGTGGAACAGTACAGAAACACACTAAATCTCAGAAAGCTGCACAAATATTATTTTATTTTAATTTATTTTTATTTTTATTTTTATATAAAAGCAGCTAAATTTAAAACTTCCTAAACTTTAAATGGCTAGGTCTAAAAAAAGAACAACTAAAAAAACCCCCAATTAATTATTTTTTTTAAAGCTCCCAAAGGGGAAAAAAACTTACCCAATAGAATAGGGGTCTCCAACCTTGGCAACTTTAAGACTTGTTGATTTCAACTCCCAGAATTCCTCAGCCAGCTTTGCTGGGAGTTGAAGTCTACAAGTCTTAAAGTTGCAGATAGACCTGCTCACCGATGAGCTTGATTGCAGGCAGGGAGATTCAGCCGCTTGCTGATGCAATGGATTGCAGGTATTACAGCAAGTGAAGCAAAGCAGGCGTTGCGACCAGTAGCTAAGGTAAGGGGGGGGGAGAAAAAAAGAAACTTTTTTTGTTTTAAATGGGTCTGACAATCCAAGCTGAGTTGCCTGATTAGCAGGCAACTCAGCTGGGATTGTCAGAGCTTGGATCATCAGCGCTTGGCTCGTCAGAGCCATTTAAAAGAAAAAAAAGGCTCTGATGATCGTGCAGCTCAGCTGGGCATGGGGGGCGGGGGGCAGGAATTTTTGCTACCGGTTCTCTGAACTGCCCGCCGCCATCGCTACCTACTCGCCCGAGCCAGTCCAAACCGGGAGCATTTCACCCCTGATCTTACCCCAGTATTTCTTTGCTTTGTCACAAGTGCAGCAGAGATGGTAAAAAGTTCCTTTTTTACATTTAAATTTCAAACATGTATTTGAAAGTTCTTTATATATCTTTGGTAGTTTAACAGTAGAAGGATACATCTTTTTATAAAAGATTTATTTTAAATTATAATTTAATACAAATTTTAAATTCTTCAACCACGTCTTCCCCTGTTCAGGCATTACATTATACCCAAACATCTTTGCCTTTGGATCAATGTATTCAAATTTTGAAGTTTCTTACCAGACTTTCCTGGCATTCATACTATGTGTAGATGCTTCACTAATCTTTGTGTAGTTCCCTTATCCATTCTAGAAGAAAGATTTTGCACAGGGATTTCTTTCTTCCTTCCCAGCCTAATTGATCGACAGCAAGTGATTTGCAGTGGTGTTCACCGGAAAAGAAACCACTTCATGATGTGTGATGTCCATTAATTCTTTTCTCCTATTTCAAGTCTTTCGCAATGGAGATCAGAGATCCTGAGAGAAAGAGGCATCCGTCAAATCTCCCTGAAGAACTGTTTTTCAGGGGGATCCCTCATGGAGATCCAATTCAAGACACCTCAGGAGGTAATATAAGATCTTTCCACTCCTTTGATCAATCCTAACTTTCTCATCTTCTCTGTGTCCTCTCCTCTATAGCATTCCTCCTCCCATTTTACTCATGATGCTTTTTGAAATTCTGTCTCCCTCACAGGGAAGAATAGAAGGAAGTTGACTCTTTGTTTTAGGGGAGCAGAAACCAGGATTGAACCTCCAACTCAGGTAAGAGAAGAACATTCATTTACTAGATTTTTATTTTCCATTTCCATCAGGAAATCAGAGGATGTGGACAGCATAGGTAGTAGTCATAAGTGTGGAAAATGGGCATGTCATTTTTTTCGCTGCTGTGTAACTTTGAACAGTCACTAAAAATTAAAAGCTGTTGTTAGTCGGGAACTACATGTAGTGTCTTCTGCCATTTTGCCCTCTGCTTTTGGTTGGAGATTCTTTTTAGGAATTTTTTTTAAGACTAGTATTTTAAAAACAAAACTCTTTTGCTAATTACCATGTTTACCCCAAAATAAGACCCGGTCTTATATTCTCTTAGGCCCTGAAATAAGCACTCAGGCTTATTTTTGGGGGTGTCTTATTTTTTTCACATAAGGAGGTGGCGAGCCTGTTGGCCCAGCCCTCTCCATCCCACCGCCTGTCTGCCTTCGGCCACAGTGGCCCAACCTTTCAGCACACCCCGGTCTCCACCTGCCCTGCTTCTTGGGCCTGCTGCTGCTGGGACACTTTTGGCCCCTGACTGCCAAGGGGCTGCCTGTGCTGTGTAGGCCTCCTGGCAGTGCTGCTTTCGGCCATCTTGCTGGGTTGCTCCTGCCTGCTGCGGAATGTGTCATCCCAGATCTATGACTTATGGAGTGCTCCCCTGCTGCAGGTGGAGCTGTGACACCCACGCTGCCTCGCACAGCCAGCATGAGAGGTAGCACCCACCAGGGCCACGGCTCGAACAGTGCCAGGCTCAACTCATAGCCCGGCGCTTGCGTAGACCTGCGGGAAGGAGCTCAGCAGTCCAAAGGTGGCAGTGCGTAAGGCGGCATGTTTCCACCAGTGGCCATTGGCAAAGGGGTCTCTGGCAGGCTGGCGATTGGAGGGTGCTCCGGAGGTCGTAGATCTCGGCCGACTTGCCCCGCCCCAGGCAGGAGCAGCCCAGCAGGGTGGCCAAGAGTAGCGCTGCAAGGAGGGCAAAGAGCTCCCATGGAGCCAGCAGCAGTACGGGCAGTCGCTCATGCCAGTGGCTACAAGGGAGTGGCGAATGTGTCAGAAGGGAAAAGCAGGACTTGGCTTACAGCAGCTGCCTGAAATGTGCTTGCAGCGACTGCTGGACACGAAGTGGGCAACCCTCTGCCTCCGCCGGCTGCCGGTGCTGTCCCTGCATGTTTTGGAAGGGGGGGCGGGGAAATCATGCAGTCTCTCACCATTGCTCTACAAAGCCGAGCATAGGGAACAACAGCTGCACCTTCTCCCTTCGAAAACATGCTGGGATGTGATCTAAGTAAGACCGGCTTGTCCTACTGTTGAAATGCCTCCAGGCTCTTTCCTGAAGGGAGGGTGGCTCTTCTCTGTGTTTCGCCATCATGTGCAGTGCAAGGGGCAGTGCGCAAGTCTAGTTTTTGTTTTTGATGCACTCGCAGCAACTGGGACTGCTGCAGGGGGCACCAGCAGCAGGCGGACTCTTGCTTCTCCCCCCATTCTTTTCTCCTCTGCTTCAGCCCAGGCCAGCCCTCCACCCAGCAGCTAAGGATGAGGGGCTCGCCCACCTCTCCATGAGGCCCCTCAGGGAACTTGGCGTGCAAATCAAAAGAAAGCGTTGCGAGTCCAGGTGTCCTTTCCGTTTGTTCCCCCTCCTCTCTCTCTTGCCCCCTCTCTCTCCCTGGGAACTGTGGGGAGAGGGGAAGGCCATCAAGGGGACGCTGGCAAGGCACTCTTGGCAAAGCCTCCCTGTTGCCAGAGCCCAGAATTTTAAGGCAGAAAAGTGAAAGGGGGGGTGCATTTCAAAGGCCCTGGAGAAAAAGAGCAAAGCTCTTCTGTTTGCTGTCCGAAGCAGATGCCGAGGCCGACCCTGCGGGAAGCAATCTGCTTCTCCACACAAAACTTCATGGGCTTTGCAGAACCATAGGTCTGCAACAACAGTTTTGCCTCCTCCCTTCGAAAACACGCCAGAATGTAATCTAAATAACACCAGTGGTGGTGAAACGTTTCCCAAAAAGGGGGACAACCAATGGGAAGGACGAATGGACTCGCAGTGCTTTGTTTTGATTTTGGCGCTGCTGCTGGCTTGGAAAGAATGCCTTTTACACTTTAGTTTTGGCATGCCGTGTCACCCGAGAGGTTTCATGGAGAGGCGGGCAAGCCCCTTGTCCTTCGCTATGCGGCTTCTCTCCCCCGTTTCTCCTGTGCTTTAGCCCAGCCTTGCCCTCTTTCACCCTCCAAAGAGGGAGGCCAAGGTTCAAAGGGGATGAGAGAGCCAGGACAAATCTGAAAGAAACAGACCCTTCCTCCCATGCCGGTTTTCCATGAGCAAGCCCGGGGAGCAGCTGACAAAGAGGCAGCCCTCAAGCAACTGCTCTCCTGTTCCTCCTTCTTCCTTCTGAAGTGAGAGTTGAAAAACTCCATTGTTTCTAATCACCATCGCACTGCCTATCTTTGCTTGCTGAGTGTGTGGCAGAACTGGAGGACTAGGTTGGACCGTGGGGGCTGAACAAGCACGGACTACGGCGTGGCACCATCCCGGCCTGCCCCTTGGCTTCAGTCACCTCACGGAGGCACCAGGAACAACTAGAGGTGTGAGTGTGAGTGGAAAAGGCACATTATCCGGCCCGCAGCTGTGGGCAAGCAAATATGGACAGAGTGGCAGAGGATCCACATGGCGCATCTGGTAGGTCAGATCGTGAACCTCCCCACCCACCTGCATCTCTGCCAGTGCCACTGCTATGAGGCGAGGCAAGTGATGGGGCAGGGATGGCGCCACGACGTAGCCCCTGCTGTCAGGTTTCGAGGTCATCTAGTTGATGTCAGCCCTTCAAGCTGCATTTACTCTAGTGCTGACATAAGAAGGAAAAGTGGAGGCGTCTGGAAAGGGACGTTTGACTTTTCACCTACTTATTTTCCCTGGAGATAATATCCCCTAGGAGATGGGATGGGAGGGGGGAAATTCCTTTGAGCTGGAGCAGTAGATTAGAGGTAGAGTGACTTGGAAGATGGCCAATGAGTTCAGGGGAGTGTGGAACGGAAAGGGAGGGTTTTGGGTCTGGAAGTCAGTGTTGGCTGTCTGTCAGGTTTCGAGGTCGTCTCAAATAAATTGCATTTCAAACAAAGTCTTTGAAGAAAAATTCCCATTTATTAAGCACAACATTCTAACTCCGACTCCATCGCAGCCAACACTGACTTCCAGACCCAAAACCCTCCCTTTCCGTTCCCCACTCCCCTGCACTCATTGGCCATCTTCCAAGTCACTCTACCCCTAATCTACTGCTCCAGCTCAAAGGAATTTCCCCCCTCCCATCCCATCTCCTAGGGGATATTATCTCCAGGGAAAATAAGTAGGTGAAAAGTCAAACGTCCCTTTCCAGACACCTCCACTTCTCCTTCTTATGTCAGTACTAGAGTAAATGCAGCTTGAAGTGCTGACACCTGCATTCTCAGCCCCCGCCATCCAACCTGGTCTTCCAGTTCCACCACACACTCCGCACAAAGACATGCCTCCCGCCCGCCCCCATGCAGGCTGCAGTTGCTTCCAGACACCATCTGGCCCCACGCACGTGCTCGGCACCTCCTACGATGGCCATGCCCACTGCCCCACCCTCCCTGATGACACTCTGAACTCGGGCTTATTTCGGGGTAGGGCTTATATTATGAGCAGCAGTAAAAACCATGCTAGGTCTTATTATCGGGGTGGGTCGTATTTCCTGGGAATCACTATATTCATGCTTTTCAATAAAAAATGTTTTATAGAATTCTTCATGGTGCCCTTCTTTTATGTAATTCTTTGAGTTGGATTTCTGCAAGGATCCTCAAAAATATTTAAATATTCAGACTGGCAAATTACCATTTTTGAGAAGAATGTCTACCATATTCATAAGAAAAGGATGTGGTTAATAGCTAAGATTAAATCCTAGGACCGTGGTCATATAGACATGTCTCCAAGTAAAACTTGTTCTGAAAGAGAATATAAATTTTGCTTTCAAAGTAAATATTAATCCCCTGATTTTTGCCTGGATTTGGAAGCCAAACAATCCCCCTTTGGATTAATAGATCCAGAAGGAAGAGTATTTTGATGATGGTTGGCTGGCTGGCTGGCTGTTTGGTAGATCAATTGATCAAGGAGGAAACTGGGTTTATTTAACCTGAATGGCACCGAAAGTCCAAGAGAATCATTCAAGTTGATAAAACCTGCCTAAAATATTTCTTTAGTCAAATGCTTTTTGTTCTGTCCATTTTGTCATCTAAACCACGGATTACTAAGCACAGCCACTTACTTCAGTGTATATATTTGCTTTGGGCATTTCTAAATAAGAGGAAAGATGCTGCAGTCCCTCCTCGGTCTGTTCTGTACTTTTTTTTTTTCCTTTCAGGAGAGTCTTGTGTCCTTTGAGGAGGTGGCTGTGTATTTCCCCGAGGGGGAGTGGTCAAAGCTGGATCCTCACCAAAGAGCTCTGCATTGGGAAGTCATGCTGGAGAATTATAAGAATGTGGTCTCTCTTGGTAAGGGTTTCCTACTCTCCAGTCAGAGAGTTCAGGAAGACATTTCGTAGTTTATTTATTATTTATTATTCAAATTTCTATACCACCCTTCTCCTTTCGGACTCAGGGCGGTGAACAGCCAAAATAAAAACATCTATACATAACATTTACAGTTAAAAATAGAGTTAAAATAATTTATAAATTTGGCCCGTAATTTAAAACTTGTCAATTTAAAATCAATATTAAAATTTTAAAACTAACCCTAAAATCAAGACAGACCGGCTAACTGAAAAAAATAAGTTTTTAGGGCCCGACGAAAAGTCCGGAGGTCGGAGATCACTCGTATCTCTGGGGGTAGATTGTTCCATAGGGTAGGTGCCACCACAGAGAAGGCTCTCCTCCTGGGGGTCGCCAGTCGGCATTGTCTGGCTGACGGCCAGACAATGTCATTAGTTAGTAATGTCATTATTAGTATTTCTTCTGAAAACATCTCTAAATAGATATCCCCTCTTCAGAGGGAGAAGGAAAAGTTCTGTTTTTCTACTGCTCCTAGGAAGGAAATGGGTCTATGGCATTCTGCTTAGATGTATCCGATCTAATTTGTTTTTGTGTTTCTATTTAAACTTTTTAGTGACAAAGTAATTCTTTAGTTTGAGGTAATGCCAAACTCCATCACACAGATTTCAACTATTTTGGCCCAGATGCTTCTATATCATTCAAGTTTTTTGACTTAATGTCTTTTTCAAGGTTTTATGTCTCATCAATAGAGATATTATCATTTCAATACCTATTATATTATTATTATAATATAATATAAGGATACAGATATGCGGTATATATTAGAATTTGGCACAATACCTGAACGCAATTAATATGACTTCTGACGGAGTGATCTTTTTCCCTAACTTTTCTCTCACTTTCATTTCTTTTTCCCTTTGAAGGTGAGAATGAGACTGACAATAAAGATGCTGGAGAATCAATCAAAGTATTTAGACAAGGAGACGTAATGAAGAAACCTGCAATTCAAACAGAATTCCAAAGGCAGGAGAGAAACCTGTCAAATATCTGGAATAAGGAAAGCTCATCATCTTTGATTGTTGCTCAGATGCAGGAGTTTATTGATCAACGAGAAAAACTAAAGAAGACATATATTGGGAAAGGTGTAAGACTCTTCAAAGACACATTAGATGTAAATGAACCCTGTCCATCACAAGCCAAAGGACCAGCCAATATATGCAATGAACATGGAAACAAGACTGTTAATGAAAGGACATGCACAAGGGAGAAGACGTATAAATGCATGGAATGTGGAAAGGGTTTTACCAAAAAGAGTACCCTTATTATCCATCAAAGGATCCACACAGGGGAGAAGCCATATAAATGCATGGAATGTGGAAAGGGCTTTATCAAAACGAGTACCCTTATTATCCATCAAAGGATCCACACAGGGGAGAAGCTATATAAATGCATGGAATGTGGAAATGGCTTTAACCAAAAGAGCAACCTTATTACCCATCAAAGGATCCACACAGGGGAGAAACCATATAAATGCATGGAATGTGGAAAGGGCTTTAGCCAAAAGAGAACCCTTATTACCCATCAAAGGATTCACACAGGGGAGAAGCCATATAAACGCATGGAGTGTGAAAAGAGCTTCAGGACAAGCAATGAACTTGCATCCCATCAAAGGATCCAAACAGGGGAGAAGCCATATAAATGCAAGGAGTGTGGAAAGAGCTTCAGAACAAGCAGTAATCGTACACGCCATCAAAGGATCCACACGGGGGAGAAGCCATATCAATGCATGGAGTGTGGAAAGGACTTCAGAACAAGCAATGAACTTGCATCCCATCAAAGGATCCACACAGGAGAGAAGCCATATAAATGCATGGAGTGTGGAAAGAGCTTCAAAAGAAACAGTCATCTTAACTGCCATAGACGGATCCACACAGGGGAAAAGCCATATAAATGCTTGGAGTGTGGAAAGGACTTCATAAAAAGCAATGATCTTATATGCCATAGACGGATCCACACAGGGGAGAAGCCATATAAATGCAAGGAGTGTGGAAAGGACTTCAGAACAAGCAGTGATCTTATATGCCATAGACGGATCCACACAGGGGAGAAGCCATATAAATGCATGGAGTGTGGAAAGGACTTCAGAACAAGCAGTGAGCTTACATGCCATCGAAGGATCCACACCACAGAGAATCGATATAGATGCTTGGAGTGTGGAAAGGGCTTCAGCACACCCCATAGTCTTATTTCCCATAACGTAATTCATAGACTGGAGAATCCTCAAAACAAAGATATATTTGGGTGAGAATGTATGCTAATTATTGATTTAATGGGTTCTATGTATGGATTTACAATTTCCGGACTGAACTCTGAAAAGGGTTTTTGAATCTATTTGTATATACAGAACAATTCCTCTCTCACAAAAGGAGCCAGAAGTGCCTCAAGTGCTTGTGCAATTTTCTTTTCAGGCATTATGGCCATATTTTGCTCTTTTGTAGTGTGGTGAGGGCTAGGAAGTCCACATTTGGTTTAAATAGAATTAATTAAATATCAATGGTGTGGTTTTGTTCTAATCATGTATTATACTCATGTATTAAACTCTTTAGTTGCTTTAAAAATCTATTAACACAAGAGTTTTGGAAGGATTTGGATGGGGCATATTTCAGGATTTGAGAGGCTCATGTTGATTTGAAGCTCAATTGTCAGTAATAGTTCTGGATCAAGCTGGGCAATAAAGAGACCGAAAAGAGCAGAGAGTTTAACTCAGTTCTTTTTTAACCCCTTTTTTCTTTCCATGTACATCCTTTCTTTCACTAATTGTAAGTAAATCTCTTTTTATTTTCCTTTGCATTGGTACCTCCATATGCAGAGGATTTTCTTCAAGCCATTGGAATCTTCAGATCTTGTGGTTGGAACGTCTTTCTCTGTTTATTTGCGATCTGTGGATTGATGAATCTCAGTATCATTGCTCAGTCTGGTCCAGGTTGTTTCTTGCCTCTCAAAGGCATTTTTGGGTCATAGAGATAAGCCAGAAGGATTAAGACCTCTCACAAGCCAGAACGATCATTTAGGAGGGAAAAAAAGAATTATGCATAGCATGGATGAATAAAGGAGATGCATGGGAAGACAAGATAGAAAGTGGATAAGAGAAACAAGGAGATTACAGATAGTTCATGGGAGGACTGTAATTAAATGATCAACAAAGAAATTTATTCAGGGTTTCCTGCAGAAATTAAATCCAGAAAGCACACACAGGTAGACTGATTCAGCAGGACTGATTTAAATAAGAAACTTCTTTATATACAAGAATATATATACAATACCAACAGCAGAGAACAATTTCTTTCAACGTAGTAGAAGTTACAGGCAGAGCACAAGGTAGGAGAGAACAGTTAGTTTCATTTCAGCAGAGCAGACAAGCATCCACAGACTGCTTAGTTTAAGTTTCAATTCTCTGCACAGATGCAGAAGCTGCAGACTAAGACACGCCCTGGCTCCAGTCTGTCTCAGCTCCCAATTGGCTGACATAGTTGCTATGACTATTCATTGGCTCACCTTGTTACTATGTCTTTGCCAGTTCATGAATAATTTGACAATTTAATAGTTGAAACTGGCAGTTATATTGAGAAGCTTACTCGGGTTTCAACCAAGGGCTAAAAACTTTTCTGCAGCTTGTTCTTCTTGCCTAGTTTGTTTTTTTGTTTTTGTTTTTGGTCCTGCTGTGTAGTTTTATGTGTCTCCCAGGTTTCTTTCACCTACCTCCCTGAAGACAGAGGAGTAGCTTCTGACGGATTTCCTTTTCACCTTCGTGCAGCCTAACTTCTGTTAAGAATCATGTTGCAATTAGCTAAAAAATGGTGAGCAGGACCACCTAGTGAATGTAGGCTAAATCAGGTATGCATCAATCATGCATACATTACTATCAAAGATGACTTTTCCCTAGAATCATAAGGTCTGTTCTGTCCTCATTCAACGTTACTCTGTGTGCAGCTTGACATGCACCCAACTATCCTCCAATAAAACAGACCATCTGCATAGATCTGGATGCTTTATTAAAGGAACAGGTTGGGTGAAACTGGAAAAATAGAAATACAGGTATTCCTCAAGGTACGAACCTAATGGATCAAAAAATGTGTCAAATGAATCAGATTCAATTTTACAAATTTTTAAAATCAAATTCATTAATTGAATCAAATGGCTTGTTAAATGAATGAAGATCTCACTTCCTGCCTGTCGCTGATCGGTTGTTTCCACAGGCGATCAGCTGATTCCGGTGCAGCTGAAGGAGGAACTAAATTGGCTCCAAGCAGGCTCACAGAGCTCTCCGTTTGCAATTTAAAAAAAATCCACTTGCTGCTCATCAGCTCAGGCCTCTTCGGACAGCTGCCCAGATGGGGTTTGGTGGTAATTTACAGTACTCTCAGATTGTAGTTACTTTTTTAAAAAAAAAACTTGCCACTATAGTAATTAGCTTAAGAGTCTCCAGCCAGGCTCCCAGAGGGAGATGGGGGAGGAATTTACAGAATTCCCCCATCAGCGCAGCAGAGCTGAACTGGGGCAACAGCTCACGTGCCTTCAGAGAGGGTCCTGGGTGCCACCTCTGGCACACGTGCCATAGGTTCACCATATGGATATAGGGCAGTGACGGTGAACCTTTTTGGCTTTGCGTGCCAAAAGTCCAAGCGCGCTCGCGCTATCACGCTTGTGGGTGCCAGTGGCTGTCAATGGCATGGCCGGTGCACATGCGTGCTGAGAGAAGCTGCCCAGTGGGCATGCGTGTGCTGGGAAACAAACTTCTGGTTTCAGGTGCACGCATGCTCATCAGCCACCTAGTCTTCTGGTTACTGGCAAGCATGCATGTGGGATGATCAGCTGGTCAGTTGATCTTCTGGTTTCTGGCACAGCCCCATGCGTGAAGTCCTGCTGATCGTCGCACACGCATGTGCACCAGTAACCAGAAGACTAGCTGGCCGGTGTGCATGCGTGCGCCAGAAATCCGGAAGGGGACTAGGCACCACTGTGCATGCCAGGCAACATGCCACCTATGGGACCCGTGCCATAGGTTCACCATCACGGGCCTATACATTCTTTCTGGCAGTTGCCTATCACACTCTTGGGCAAAGCATGTGAGCCATTTCCTCCTTTCAGTGGTCCATGAAAGTACATCTATAGTATGTAGATAATAAAGTTGAAAAAAGACGAACAACATTTTTACAGAACTATAGATATGTTGAGGCTGTATGTGACAAGGAATGGCTGGAAGGGGAGAGGCCAGGCGAGGGACCCCTTGACGTGAGTGACATTGAATTGGCCACGCCCACCCAGTCACATGACCATGAAGTCACTCCTACTGTCACATGACCAAGCCACGCCCACAAAATAAGCCCGCCCACATAACAGGTAGTAAAAATTTTTAGAATGGATCCCTGGTCCATACTCAGTAACTTCAATGTGGAGAGCTCTAATGGTCATACAGGTGAATAAGGCTGCCCACCTCTTACTGTTTGCATGAAAAACCTCTAGTGTGACGCATGATCACAGGCCAGGAGCCAAAGACATCAAGGCCAACGTTAGTGAAAGGAGAATTTGTACTGAGTTTGTCGGCTGGTAGATCAGCCATCTTTTGTGTTTGTAATCTACCATGGAGCTTGCGACAAGAAATACACCTGGAGATTACCTACTCACACATCTTTTAGCTCCAACTATCCACAAACCAGCAGTTCTTATAACTCCGTGATGGCAAGCCTATGGCACTTCTCCAAATTCTAAAGGAAATGGAGTCTGGCTTCCCAGCGTGCACTTGATTTGAGAGTGCAGGCTGATGGTTAAATGGGTAGGATCAGCTTCAAACAATATACTTGGGGCATGTTTGTCTCTCTGGCCACTAGATGGGGCTAGAGCATTGGTGGGTTGTCCCCATTTCGGACCGGTTCTATAGAACTGGTAATAAAACCGGAGGGAGGCTCCGCCCACCGACCCCGACATCATCAGAATGCTTCTGTGTGGCCCCGTTGCGAACCGGTAGTAGAGGTAAGTAGAATCCACCCCTGGGCTAGAGGGCAACAACAGTATATAAAGAGAGTATGTTAGGGCATGTTTGTCCCTCCGGCCACTAGAAGGGGCTAGAGAGCCACCATAGTATATAAAGTTATATGTAAGAAGAAATCAAACCCACATTATCCCAAATAAAATATTAACCATAAGAAAAAAAGCCCTTAGAAATATTATCCATAAAGAAAAGCCTCAGAAAAGCCAAAAGACCAATGCGCTAATAAAAACCGTCTGAAGCTCAATCCACATTCCAGCCAGATGCCTAAAGAAAACGTTGTAACAAGAAGCTAGCTGCTAAGGGATGCAGGCACTTAAGGAGATAAGGAGCTTATTGAAAGAGCAATCCAATTATCTAGATGGCTCCATTCATAAGCAAAGCAAATGCTGCCTGCAGAAGTCCACTCATGACAGGATATTTCAAAACCCCTTACAGCAATTTTGACAGCTAACAAAAGCAGAGTGATAGGATTAGAGCAAGCAGTCCCTCACCCTAAAATCTAACACAGGACAGAGCCATCAGCCACAATAAGAATTACCTAACTCCCTTTCAGAACACAAAGCCCATATTGCATAAATCCCAAACTTCAAAGTTACAGAATCATATAAGAACCCTTCCACTCACCCAGCTTGTTGGTCAGCTGCCCCAGAACTGCATGCTGTGTACATCCAGATACAATCATTTGCGTATTGGGAGTGGAGACCTCCAGATCCCATGTTTCCCTACCACCCAGTTCAATGATGCTAACAGGCAGAGGGGAAAGCAGAACTCCAGACGAGGAATAAATTCAGGTCCCAGAAAAGAAAAGTGGGGGGGAACTGTATAGTCTTTTCTTCGGAAAAGCTCCTTGATTTGGTTGACCTGTTTGTGTTCAGGGCATGTTGTGTGAACTTGCATGGCTGAGTGTAGGAAGAAAGAGAAATGGAGAGTCCTAAAATAGGGTAAGTTGACTGGCATTTCATTTGATGTGGACTAAATTGTCATTATTGTTAAATACAATGAATATTCTAGGTGGAATCATCAATTTACCATCTCAGAAAAGTCCTTCTATGGGGATGAGTGTTGTTGAATGGTTGTTGAGGGATTAATGGCTTGTTCTTGTATTCCCCTGAATACAAGAAAAAGCATTGAAAAGGATGTTCACTAACTAGATTATTATTTCCCTGTCCTTCAGGAAATCGGCTGATGTACATATTGTAGGTAGCGCTCGACTGAGCCCAAAATTTTTGTTGCTAAGTCTCCCTCACAAGGAAGGGTAGGAAGAAGTTGACTTATCTATATGGAAGAGCTGAAATAGTGGTCAACATTCCAACTCACACAAGACGATTTGTATTCTCCCTTTCCTTTGGAAAATCAAGCTGAGGTACATTGTACTGTCACCTTTCCTTTTATCTCTTTTTTTGTTGTTGTTGACTTATTCCTTCCTTCCTCAGCAACAGATTTAAATGAGATTCTTGTTAGGAATTTTTCCCCCTAATACCAGTACTTTAAATACAATGCTATTTACTACAGTAGAACAATGCCAAAAGCTTCTCAATCAAGGAGCCCCTTCCTGGCCCCACATGGGAAATGCACCATTTCTCCGCTCTTTGCAGGAGCACCTTCCGTGCACAGAAAATCCACCAGGGGGGGCACTTCAGCTTTTGGCCCCTGTTACAATTTAGGAAGGAAGTGACATCTTTCAGTTTTTGCCTTTCTAGGATACTGACTCTCACTCTCTTACTTTAACCCTTTGAGCTTTGCAGGAGGTTAAAAAGGCAGCCAGAAAGTCTGAAGGATCCAGAAGTGGAAAAGGTAGGTAGAGGTGTGTGTGCGTGTTGCCTAGTCCTCATCTAGGTTCAGTTTTTTGAGTTTTGGGAGTGGGAGACTCCCCGACCACCCTTTTCAATGATTCTAACAGGCAGAGGGGAAAGCGGAGCTCCAGAGGAGGAATATATTCTGGTCCCAGATCAGACAGGGGGAGGGGGGGACTGGATAGTCTTTTCTGCCCCATTTCTTCGGAACAGCTCCTGCATAGGGGGAGGTGGGTGAGCTTGCATGGCAAAGACTGAGCAGGAAATCAGAAAGGATTAGCAAGGAACAGATGCAAAAGATTATGCCTGCATTCCCATTATGGGCTGGATGACACTGTTGGAAGAAATATCCTTCTGGGTTCTGCTCCAAATGGGAAAAAAGACACTGGAAACATGGAGACTGCTTGGAAAGATGGTTTAAGGGTGGACAGGATCACATGGCTTGCGTTCCTGAACAGAAAAAGGGCAGATACAGTGAGTCCCTGGGTTTTTATGCTCTCCCTGGCTTTGAACTTCCTGGGGCCCCGAAAGAGTATCCTGATTGGTTGTCAGAGGTACACAACTTTCCTTGCACTAATTTAGAATTGTGTTATAGGACAGAGAAAGAACAGCAAGCCTTCCTTTAGCAAGTGGGAGAACTGGA
The DNA here is from genome assembly GCF_059756535.1 of Pantherophis guttatus. Taxonomy (NCBI): domain Eukaryota; kingdom Metazoa; phylum Chordata; class Lepidosauria; order Squamata; family Colubridae; genus Pantherophis; species Pantherophis guttatus. Next base: position 248,083,780 of record NC_142064.1, read on the forward strand.
AAAGGCCCTTCCGGTGCCGAGTCTGGAATCCACGGGGAGTTCTGGGCAAGAACTGGGCAGAAGATGCTGGAAGAAGGAACCATCGTTTCACAAGTTCACGCCTGGAACTTCAGGAGCTTCCAATATCAGGAGGATGAAGGTCCCCGAAGCCTTTGCAGCCAACTCCACTACTTTTGTAGTCAATGGTTGAGACCAGAAAAGCACACGAAAGCGCAGATGCTGGACCTGGTGGTTCTGGAGCAGTTCCTGGCCCTTCTGCCCCTGCAGATGGAGAGCTGGGTGCGGGAGTGTGGAGCAGAGACCAGCTCTCAGGCGGTGGCCCTGGTGGAAGGCTTCCTCCTGAGCCAGGCGGAGGAGAAGAAGGAGCAGGTTGAGTTGCAGGTGAGAGGACTTCCTCTTGGGACTCCAGAAAAAATTGAATATAATAAACAAGAAGTTCACATTTTTTGTATCCTTTTCATAGTTTTATTAAGCTTATCAAAATATAAAATACAAAAAAATGAAAATAGTAGGAAATGGTGGGTGGGAAGGGAAGGGAAAGAAGTGTAGGGGAAAGGGGGGAAAAAAAGAAAACCATTGACTTTTTTTTTAAGAAAAAAAGTTTTTATTTTATGATCAAACAAATGTACAATATAGTCAATCATTCAATATATCAAAATACATCTTATCATTTAATGTAACACTTTTGCTTATCTGTTAATATATTTATCTATCTCTAAACCCAACCTTCAACCCCCCCTCCCCACCCCCGACTTCCCAGAGCAAAAACAGGGTATAAGATATACGAAACATACGCCAAAATATGCTAACTTACTGCAAGATTTATAACTCCCTAGACCCCTTAACTCCCCTTTTACAAATTATTCATCAACCTCCATTTTATAAGCTCAAAATAACATATAGTCCATTAACCCTTAGGGTTTTAAAAACATTAACAAGCACTAATAAATCATTCAAACCCTAAAAATCTCTTAATACATCTGTAAAGTATTCTTAATTCATTTACTTAATCATTTTACTCTTCCTCCTACTTTTATTCTCAAGATTCAAATATTTTAAAATCTTAATACAACAATAATTAGACCTTAAAAAAAACTAATCTTCCATTCTTCCTTTCTTTCTGTATTTTTTCCAGTCTTTCTTCCTCCCTCCTACTTTTATTTTGAAGAGGTTTTGAATTTTGATTTGAGCTTGATGTATCTTTAAAACTCGTTCCTTTCTTAGAACTGTTTCCTCTGATTTAGAGCCCCCATATCGACTCTTCTTGCTTATATAATCAATCAGTTCATTCCTTCGTCTGTAGAACCAGAAATTCTCTCGATAAGATTTATCAGTTTGCAAAGAAGAGTCTAGTTGTTGCTTTTCGATTAATTGTGATTAATTGTGTGAAAGCCTCTGCCAAATCTTCTTTGTCCTCCAAAATCTCATTAGACTGGCCAATTTATGCTTCTGTCTGCTCCAGATTATATTTTTGAAAAGTTCTGTCAATTAATTCCAAAAGAGCAGGAATAAGAAAGTTTGAAAGTTCTTGAGAGCCAGCCAGTTCCACCTTCTCTGTTTTGGTCATAATGTCTCCTGCATTGTCATTGTGCTTTCCTTCAAAAGCATCTTTAATTGCTTTTATATCCTTCACCAGTTCTTTAAATTTCCCTTCCATAATTGCTGTTTGGTTATTCATAGCTGCAGTTTGGTTATTCATGGCTTCCTTTATAAATTCTGTAAGTTCTCTAAAAGAATCCTCCTGGCTCTGTTTATCAAGCAAAATAGTCTTTTCTCCACCCAGCTCTCAAATCCCAGCAGCTTTAATCCAGTCTCTGAGCGCAGATCTGTTAACAAGCACTTTCATTTTTAACTTTCACTTTTACGCCCGCAACAAAGACGCCATTTCCACCTCCAGCTCAGAAAAATCAAGTAGAAACAATATATCCTCGGAGTTAAGCATGATACTTGCAAAGGCTTGTTCTCCTGTTTCCATTCTGTCTGCTTTTGAATTCAATTAATCTTCTTTTTGACAGCAGGGTTGGTCGCGATGTCTGGCTCTGTTTAAAACAGAGTCGTCCCGGATCCGGAGCTTCAGTGGGCTGACCGAGGAGCTCTCACCCTCCAAGCCCCTAGAGTTGTTCCAGGGGCTTATGGGGAGCTCTACCTCACCCACCAGCTCTCCTCTCCTTCTTCTCCCGAAGGAGAAGTTTTCAAGCCGTCTGACAGCTGATTAGCGCTGTCAGAACGGCTCCAACGGAGTCGCGGGGCTGGCGGTCCGAAAAGACCGTCCACGACACCGGCGGTGCCAACCGGAAGTCCAATATTCTCTCTTCTGTTGAGTTAATCCAATCACTAATTGCTGAAAGGGCAGCTGCCTCATAATACAATCTTAAATTGGGCATTTTGAGACCTCCTCTCTCACGTATATCTTGCATTATTTTTTGCTTTATTCTCGGTCTCTTTCCTGCCCAAACAAAGTTACTGATACCCTTCTGCCATTCCTTCAAATTTGCATCTTTTTTAAGTATTGGTATCATTTGAACAAGAAATAAAAACTTTGGTAAAACATTCATTTTTACTGCTGCTATTGTTCCCAACAAAGACAGTTGTAGTTTTTTCCAGTTTTCCATCTCTTTCTGTATTTTTTGCCACAACGATTCGTAATTATACTTGTATAATTTTACATTTGAAGTCACAATATAAACCCCTAAATATTTAACCTTCTTTACTATTTCAAATCCTGTTACTCTTTTTGATTTATAGTCATATTTTTAGTCATTATCTTTGTTTTCCCTGCATTTATTTTAAATCCAGATACTTGTCCATATTGATTAATTATATCCATTAAACCTATAACCGATTGCACTGGTTGGGTTAAAGTAACAACCAAGTCATCTGCAAATGCTCGTAATCTATAATCATAATGCCTAATTTTAATTCCCTTTATTTTATCCGAACCATGTATTTTATTCAGCAAAAATTCCAAAGTCAAAATAAACAGTAATGGAGACAAGGGACATCCTTGTCTTGTTCCTTTTTCAATATTAAAAGTTTCTGTTAAACTACCATTAATTATTATTTGTGCTGTTTGTTTCTGGTATATTGCCTTAATAGATTGTGTAAAATACTCTCCAAACTGCATCTTTTCTATTATTTTCAATAAAAAATTCCAATTCAATCAATCAAATGCCTTCTCCGCATCCAAAAATATAAGCGCCTCAGGGACTTGGTTGTTCTTCCCCAAATATTCCAATATGTTAACTATTTGCCTTACGTTACTTTTCATTTGTCTCCCATTTATAAAATCAGTTTGATCATTATGAATCGTTTGTTGCATAACTAGCATTAACCTATTTGCTAATATTTTAGCAAAAATCTTGTAATCTGTATCTAAAAGTGATATAGGCCTATAGTTCTTTGGCTGACTATGGTCTTGATCCTCTTTTGGAATTAAAGAAATAAATGCTGTTCTCCAAGATGAGGGTACATCTCCTCCAGATTGTATTTTAATAAATAATTCCTTAAGTGGTTCCACCATTTCTAACTGCAAATTTTTATAATAAACAGTTGTCAATCCATCTGTCCCAGGAGCTTTACCCACTTTCAACTGTTTAATTGCTAAGACAATTTCTTCCGAGGTTATTGGTTGATTCAAACCTTCCCTTTGCTCTTCTGTAACTATAGAAATGTTCTCCTTCTGTAGATATCTATCTATATCTATACCTTGAATTTTATCACTAGCATACAACCTCATGTAAAATTCTAAAAATGCTTTTTTAATCATGTTTTGCTGATACACCTCTTTACCTTTATATTCTATTTTCTCTATAGTACGTAGCTTTTGTTTTTTCCTTAACAAATATGCTAACCATCTACCTGGTTTGTTAGCATTATAGAAAGTATTATGTTTAGTATATTGCAGACTAATTGCAGCCTGATCTGCCATCAACATATTAAATTGCCCTCACAATAAATTAATTGCTTCTTTTGTTTTCTTATCTGCTGGGTTCAATGTTAATACTTGCTCTCTCTTTTTTATTTCCTCTTCTAAATCAATCCGTTTTTTTTCCTGTCTACGTCTGTGTTTATTATTCAAATATATTAAAATACCTCTCATATATGCTTTGCTTGCATCCCATACCACTTCCATAGATGTACCTTTATACATATTCATAACAAAAAATTCTTTCAAAAATTTTTTACATTCTTTCACATTTTCCTCATATCTTAAATTTTCATTTAACCTCCAGGATCTCCTGGGTCCCTTTTCATGTTCCAGTTCCATCCAAACCGGGCTATGATCTGTTAATGTTCTTGGACATATCTTCGTCTTTTTCACCCTAGAAAGAAAATCATTAGTAATTAATATAAAGTCAATCCTAGAAAGGGATTGGTGTCTATCAGAAAAAAAGTAAAGTCTTTTTCTTCAACATTCCGTTCTCGCCAGATATTTCTCAACTCCATATCTTCCATCATATCAAAGAAAGATTTAGGTAATCTAGCGCGCATTTGAATATTTTGCGAAGGTCCTTTTTTGTCTTTTTTAGTATCCAAAACTCCATTCCAATCACCCAATAATATACACGATTTGTAATCCCATTGTATTAGTTTGGTATGTAAAAGCTTGTAAAATTTTTCTTGTTGTTGGTTAGGTGCATATACTCCAATTAAAAGTATTTTTCCCCCTCTATTAAAATTTCAATTGCTATATATCTTCCTTGATCATTTGCTTCAATTAGTCTAGCTATTAAGTCTTTTTTTAAGTATATAACTATGCCATTTTTCTTTTCTGGTGCAGATGCTACAAAATGTGTTCCCAATCTTGCATTTATCAAATAGTTTTGATCTTTCATTCTAATATGTGCCTCTTGCAAACAAATTACTTCATTTTTGTACTGTTTCAGATAATGAAATATTTTCCTCCTCTTTTGCGGTGAATTTAAACCATTGACATTCCAACTTAAAAATCTAGTTGCCATTCTTGGCACCTTGAAGCTTTTGGAGCATCAGCTGAAAATCTTCCTGCATTTTCCTCTTCGACCTTGCTTCTCCCACTGCTTCTGTTTTTGTGATTTCTTGAGTTTTTGTCTGAATTTGATCCACCTTTAATTCTTCTCTGCACTTAGTTGCCACTCGGGTCTGTCTCTGATCCTTTAGTTCCTCTATTTTTTCCAATAACACCGGAGCTTGAACAGTGCCCAAGAGTTGTATTAAGTCTTCTTGAGTAATCAAAACCCCTCCTTGGGCCTGGGCCTGCATTTCTTCTTTCTCGCCCTTTCTTGCTTCCTCTGCTTCCTTCTTCTAGCTTCTGGGGACGGTGGGCATCCAACCTTTAATACATTTGTGTAAAAGTCTCTTGCCTTCCAAACTGTATTGAGACGATATCTTTCTCCTGAGTAATTCACCACTAATCCAACTGGAACCTCCCATCTGTACTGTATCTGGCGATTTCTAAGTTCTTCCACCAAAAAAGCATAGTTCTTTCTGGTTCTCAGCATTTTGGGGGGAATTTTTTTCAATATTAAAACCTCCTGCCCTACCACTTGAAATTTATTTTTGTAGGAAGCTTGTAAAATTTCATTTTGTATCCTCCTTGTTGTAAAGTAGATTACAATATCTCTTGGTAAATGTTTCTGTCTGGCAACCCATGAGTTAACACGATAAATTTTGTCAATTTGCCATTCAAGATCTGCCTTTTGTTCTCCAATTATCTGTGCAAAGGCTTCTGCAAAGATCTCTCGCAAATTCTCTTGATTATTTTCCATTGCCCTATATTGTATCATTGTCACTTCTAAGTCTGCCCTCTCCATCTTTGTCTGGACCTCGCCCATTTTATTTCCCAAATTCACATTGGATTGATTAATTTCTTCCACTCTTTCATCCAGCCCTTCAATATGGCTTGCCAGACCCTGAAATGCAAAAACAATATCTTCTCTGATTTCCTTATTTCGAATTTGAATTACCTCTTTAATTTCTGCCATCTCTTCAGCCACATCCCACATTTTTTTCTTCAAAGGCAGAAGTAATTTTTTCCTCTAAAACAGAGGCTTGTGTCTTTAAAGCTTCCTGCAAAGCTTCCAGTGTTAATATTTGTGGTTCCATTGGAGCTGACAAAGATTGCAATTTAGATAGTTGGGCTGGTGATCCCCCAGCACTTTTAGCCGCAACAGTTTTTATTTGCCTTGAAGCCATTTTCTAATTTTCAATTTTAATTTTAAACTTTTGCAACAGCCAAAACAATAAGTCCACTAAATCAAGTTAATTTCCAGTCCTCGGTAAATTTTTTGATTCATCTAAAGTCAATTTTAAATCTTCATTCTTTTAAAGTAAAATCCAATACTTTTGAACAGGGGCTGTCAGCACTAGATGATACTTTGCTCTTAACTTTCACTTTCATGCCAAACTAAAGCTCCGGCGCCATTTCCTTTCTCTTTCTTCCCTTAATAATCCAGAAGGAAGTATATAATACACATTCAGAGTTAAAGTTTGGTACTTGCAATTATGACCACTCCTGCCTTTGCTCTGCCTGCTTTTGTATCCAGTATTTTGAAAGATTGTTGCAGGGGTGGTCGAGGAGTCTTGTTCTGCTTAAAGCAGATGTCTTCTTACCAGCCTTTCCTGGCATTCATACTATGTGGAGAAGCTTCACTAATCTTTGTGTAGTTCCCTTATCCATTCTAGAAGAAAGATTTTGCACAGGGATTTCTTTCTTCCTTCCCAGCCTAATTGATCGACACCGAGTGATTTGCAGTGGTGTTCACTGGAAAAGAAACCACTTCATGATGTGTGATGTCCATTAATTCTTTTCTCCTACTTCAAGCCCTTCGCAATGGAGATCAGAGATCCTGAGAGAAAGAGGCATCCGTCAAATCTCCCTGAAGAACTGTTTTTCAGGGGAATCCCTCAGGGAGATCCAATTCAGGACACCTCAGGAGGTAATATAAGGTCCTTCCACTCCTTTGATCAATCTTAACTTTCTCATCTTCTCGGTGTCCTCTCCTCTATAGTATTCCTCCTCCCATTTTACTCATGATGCTTTTTGAAATTCTGTCTCCCTCACAGGGAAGAATAGAAGGAAGTTGACTCTTTGTTTTGGGGAAGCAGAAACCAGGATTGAACCTCCAACTCGGGTAAGAGAAGAACATTCATTTACTAGATTTTTATTTTCCATTTCCCTCAGGAAATCAGAGGATGTGGACCAGGGGTGGGTTCTACTTATCTTTAGTACCGGTTCTCACCCACCTCTCCATGAGGCCTCTCAGGGAACACTGCATGCAAATCAAAAGAAAGCGCTGCAAGTCCAGGTGTCCTTTCCATTTGTTCCCCTCGCCTCTCTCTCTTGCCCCCCCCTCTAGCAACAACTAGAGGTGTGGGGGTAAGTGGGGAAGGCATGTGATCTGGCCTACAGCTGCGGGCAAACAAGGACAGGCAGAGTGGCAGAGGGTTCACATGGCCCATCTGGTAGGCCAGATTGCGGACCTCCCCCACCCCACCTGCGCCTCTGCCAGTGCCGCTGCAATGAGGCAAAGCAAGTTGTGGGGTGGGGGATGGCGCCAAGGCGTAGCCCCTGCATTCTCAGCCCTCGCCGTCCAGCCTGTTCCTCCAGTTCCAGCGCACACTCCACACAAGCAAAGACAGTTGGTGGGACAGATCACATGCCTTCCCCCACCCCCTGTGCTGACTGCAGTTGCTTCCAGACACCATCTGGCCCCTCCATGCCCACTGCCCCACCCTTGCATGCTTTTTGTTCTGTCCATTTTGTCATCTGAACCACGGATTCCTACTAAGCATAGCTATTTCCCTTAGTGTATATGTTTGCTTTGGGAATTTCTAAATAATAGGAAAGATGCTGTTCTGTACTTTTTTCCCCTTTCAGGAGAGTCTTGTGTCCTTTGAGGAGGTGGCTGTTGATTTCTCCGAGGAGGAGTGGTCTCAGCTGGATCCTCACCAAAGAGCTCTGCATTGGGAAGTCATGCTGGAGAATTATAAGAACGTGGTCTCTCTTGGTAAGGGTTTCCTACTCTCCAGTCAGAGAGTTCAGGAAGACATTTTGTAGTTAGATGCCATTAGTTAGTTCTTCTGAAAACATCTCGAAATAGATATCCCCTCTTCAGAGGGAGAAGGAAAAGTTCTGTTTTTCTACTGCTCCTAGGAAGGAAATGGGTCTATGGCATTCTGCTTAGATATATCCAGTCCAATTTATTTTTGTGTTTCTATTTAAACTTTTTAGTGACAAAGTAATTCTTTAGTTTGAGGTAATGCCAAACTCCATCACACAGATTTCAACTATTTTGGCCCAGATGCTTCTATATCATTCAAGTTTTTTGACTTAATGTCTTTTTCAAGGTTTTATGTCTCATCAATAGAGATATTATCATTTCAATACCTATTATATTATTATTATAATATAATATAAGGATACAGACATGCGGTATATATTAGAATTTGGCACAATACCTGAAGGCAATCAATATGACTTCTGACAGAGTGATCTTTTTCCCTAACCTTTCTCTCACTTTCATTTCTTTTTCCCTTTGAAGGTGAGAATGACAATAAAGACTCTGGAGAACCAATCAAAGTCTTTAGACAAGGAGACGTAATGGAGAAACCTGCAATTCAAACAGAATTCCAAAGGCAGGAGAGAAATCTGTCAAATAACTGGAATAAGGAAAGTTCACCTTCAATTGTTGCTCAGATGCAGGACTTTATTGATGAACGACGAAAACTAAAGAAACAATATATTGGGAAAGGTGTAAGACTCTTCAAAGACACATTAGATGTAAATGGACCCTGTCCATCTCAAGCCAAAGAACCAGCCAATATATGGAAAGATGAAGGAAAAAATTACAGTTGGATATCCACACTTTCTCAAGAAAAAGGATCTCTTGAATCACAGAAAAGTTTCCACATTGGAGAGAAGTCAAATATAAGTAATGAACATAGAAACAGGATTGTTAATAAAAGGACATGCATAAGAGAGAAGCCATATAAATGCATGGAGTGTGGAAAGGGTTTTAGCAAAAAGAGTACCCTTATTGCCCATCAAAGGATCCACACAGGGGAGAAGCCATATAAATGCATGGAGTGTGGAAAGAGTTTTAGCGAAAAGAGTACCCTTATTATCCATCAAAGGATCCACACAGGGGAGAAGCCATATAAATGCATGGAGTGTGGAAAGGGCTTCAGAACAAGCAATGAACTTGCATCCCATCAAAGGATCCACACAGGGGAAAAGCCATATAAATGCATGGAGTGTGGAAAGGGCTTCAGAACAAGCAATCAACTTGCATCCCATCAAAAGATCCACACAGGGGAAAGGCCATATAAATGCATGGAGTGTGGAAAGGGCTTCAGAACAAGCAGTGAACTTGCATCCCATCAAAAGATCCACACAGGGGAAAAGCCATATAAATGCATGGAGTGTGGAAAGGACTTCAAAAGAAGCAATGAACTTGCATGCCATCAAAAGATCCACACAGGGGAGAAGCCATATAAATGCATGGAGTGTGGAAAGGGCTTCAGAAGAAACAGTTATCTTAAATGCCATCAAAGGATCCACACAGGGGAGAAGCCATATAAATGCATGGAGTGTGGAAAGGACTTCAGAACAAGCAGTTACCTTACATTCCATCAAAGGATCCATACAGGGGAGAAGCCCTATAAATGCATGGAGTGTGGAAAGGACTTCAGTACAAGCAGTTACCTTACATGCCATCAAAGGATCCATACAGGGGAGAAGCCCTATAAATGCATGGAGTGTGGAAAGGGCCTCAGAACAAGCAATGAACTTGCATCCCATCGAAAGATGCACACAGGGGAAAAGCCATATAAATGCATGGAGTGTGAAAAGGGCTTCAGAACAAGCAATGAACTTGCATCCCATCAAAAGATCCACACAGGGGAGAAGCCCTATAAATGCATGGAGTGTGGAAAGGACTTCAAAAGAAGCAATGAACTTGCATCCCATCAAATGATCCACACAGGGGAGAAGCCATATAAATGCATGGAGTGTGGAAAGGACTTCAAAAGAAGCAATGAACTTACATGCCATCAAAGGATCCATACAGGGGAGAAGCCCTATAAATGCATGGAGTGTGGAAAGAGCTTCAGAATAAGCAGAAAACTTAGACGCCATAAAAGGATCCATACAAGCGAGAAGCCACATAAATGTATGTAGTGCTTCAGCACACCCATAGTCTTATTTCTCATAGCATCATTCATAGACTGGAGAATCCCCAAAATAAGATACATTTGGATGAGAATCTATGCTAATTATTGATTTAATGGGTTCTATGTATGGGTTTCCGATTTACAGAGTGAACTCTGAAAAGGGGTTTTTCTGTGATTCACCCTCCTGACAGCCGTAGAGAGATGAATTTAGTAATGAAAATAAAAACAATGAGCATGTGTCATTATAATTATTATTTATACTTCTTTGAATGTAGCTGTATAGAAAGTATATAGGAATGTTAAACTGGTGGCTCATGGGCCAGTTGTGTCACATGCACATACCCCAGCTCCACGAATGGGGAAACCGTCGCAATGCGTCACGTGATGGCAATGTCACGCGGGAAATTTGAAACCCGTGGTGTATAGATTCATTTTATTTTATTGTTTAGAAATGAGCTTCCTGTTCCCCAACTGCCATCATTCCCCCAGTTAGTCATAGCTCTCAGAGGGATGCGAAGACATCTAACAGATGCTGTTTCTCTAAGCCCAAAAGGAAAATATCAAAAAAATAATCAAATTGCACCCATGGTATAGAACTGGGATCCTCAAAAGTAATTAAATTTGCATCCTCGGTGTAGAACTGAGACCTGAGTCAGCCGGTATCTATGCAGAAACATTGAACATTATTCAGTCAAAGGCCTCATGATATGAGGGAATTGTCACATGGAGATCAATGAACAGCTTGTGGGAAGAACTGAAAGGATGAACAATTCCTCTCTCACAAAAGGAGCCAGAAGTGCCCAAGTGCTTGTGTAAATTTCTTTTCAAGCATTATGGCCATATTTTGCTCTTCTGTAGAGTGGTGAGGGCTAGGAAGTCCACCTTTGATTTAAATAAGATTAATTAAATATCAATGGTGTGGTTTTGTTCTAGTCATGTATTATACTCATCTATTAAACTCTTAGTTGCTTTAAAAATGTATTAACACAGGATTTTTGGAAGGATTTGGAGGGGGCATATTTCAGGATTTGAGAGGCTCATGTTGGTTTGAAGCTCAATTGTCAGTAATAGTTCTGGATCAAGCTGAACAATAAAGAGACCGAAAAGAGCAGAGAGGTTAACTCAGTTTTTTAAACCCCTTTTTTCTTTCCATGTACACCCTTTCTTTCACTAATTGTAGCTAAATCTCTTTTTTTCTCCTTCCTTTGTCACCTTCATATGAAGAGGAATCTCTTCAAAACATTGGAATCTTCAGGTCTTGTGGTTGGAACGTTTTTCTCTGTTTATTTTGTAGATCATGAATGAATCCCAGTATCATTGCTCAGGCTGGTCCAGGTTCTTTCTTGCCCCCCAAAGGCATTTTTGGGTCATAGAGGTAAGCCAGAAGGGATAAGACCTGTCACAAGCCAGAACGATCATGTAGAAAGAAAAAGAATTATGCGTAGCATGGGTGAATAAAGGAGATGCGTGGGAAGACAAGATAGAAAGTGGATAAGAGAAACAAGGAGATTACAGATAGTTCATGGGAGGACTGTAATTAAATGATCATCAAATAAATTTATATCAGGGTTTCCTGCAGAAATTAAATCCAGAAAGCACGCACAGACTGATTCAGCAGGATTGATTTAAATAAGAAACTTCTTTATATACAAGAATATATATACAATACCAACAGCAGAGAACAATTTCTTTCAACGTAGTAGAAGTTACAGGCAGAGCACAAGGCAGGAGAGAACAGTTACTTTCATTTCAGCAGAGCAGACAAGCATGCACAGACTGCTTAGTTTCAGATTCAGTTCTCTGCACAGATGCAGAAGCTGCAGACTAAGACACGCCCTGGCTCCAGTCTGTCTCAGCTCCGAATTGGCTGACTTAGTTGCTATGCCTATTCATTGGCTCACCTTGTTACCATGTCTCTGAATCATGCATACATCACTATCAAAGATGCTAGAATCATAAGGTCTGTTCTGTCCTCATTCAACATTACTCTGTGTGCAGCTTGACATGCACCCACCTATCCTCCAATAAAACAGACCGTCTGCATAGATCTGGATGCTTTACTAAAGGAATAGGACGGGTGAAACTGGAAAAATAGAAACACAGGTATTCCTCAAGGTACGAACCTAATGGATCAAAAAATGTGTCAAATGAATCAGATTCAATTTTACAAATTTTTACAATCAAATTCATTAATTGAATCAAATGGCTTGTTAAATGAATGAAGATCTGACCTACTTCCTGGGGGCTGCTGATCAGTTATTTTCACTGCTGATCAGCTGATTCCGGTGCAGTTGAAGGAGGAACTAAATTGCCTCCAAGCAGGCTCACAGAGCTCTCCGTTTGCAGTTTTAAAAAAATCCACTTGCTGCTCATCAGCTCAAGCATCTTCAGACAGCTGCCCAGATGGGGTTTGGTGGTAATTTACAGTACTCTCAGATTGCTTTAAAAAAAAGAAAAAACCTGCCACTACAGTAATTAGCTTAAGAGTCTCCAGCCAGGCTCCCAGAGCGAGATGGGGGAGGAATTTACAGAACTCTTGGCTTGGAACAGTAACAGAGATGGAAGAGACCTTGAGGTCCTGTAGTCTAACCCACTGCTCTCAGGCCAGACTCTCCATACAGTCCATGTAGCATTTCTACAAGCAGTTTCAAAGCAAATGCAAACAAACTTTATCTTTGCAAAGAACTGTACTTACAAACACGATACTGTAGTTTGCACACTACAGTACAGTGCTTAAAAAGAAGCAGAGCAGTTCCCAAAATGCTTACCAACAAGCAGTACAGTACTATAGAGTAACAAAAAAGAATATTTTAAAATACTTAACAGAATTCCTGAATGCGAAATAACATCATAACTATATAGTATGATGGACTTTCAGGGTCGGTGCAACATGTAACATGTTCACATGGGTACAATAGGACTGAGTGGTTGTTAATATGATTTATTGGGTTAGGGATTTTCTGTCTTCACATTGAGTTGTATTGTGTTGGGGGGGTGCATGGAGGGAGCTCAGCCAATCTCACTGTACATTGTGCACTGACAATAAAGATTTGAATTTAGAAGCAATTCTAGCACTCTAGATCTCAAGCCCAGGAGCAGCAGATCCTCCATGCAGCACCAGAAAAACAAAAACTTGGTGCTGCCCTGGCTGCAAAAACCACCGGATCTTGTTTGGCCATGAAGAGTAAGGTGGGTTTAAACTCCATATGCAGCTTTGGTCACTTAGATATCTCTACGCTGTTGGTGTCGATATTCAAAGAAACATGCAGTTCTTTGGCTGCCCCCCCAAAAGTTGGTGCCTCTGTCTGAACGAATGTATTTAAAGGGCCTCGGATAGCAATAAAATATCTGAGGGCATTTATGAAGCTAGAAGCGTCCATAATAACTTCAATGAGGAGAGCTCTAATGGTCATACAGGTGAATAAGGCTGCCCACCTCTTAACTGTTTGCCTGACACCCTCTAGTGTGACGCGTGGTCACAGACCAGGAGCCAAAGACATCAAGGCCAATGTTAGTGAAAGGAGGATTTGTACTGAGTCTGTCAGCTGGAAGATCAGCCATCTTTTGTGTTTGTAACCTACCATGGAGCTTGCGACAAGAAATACACCTGAAGATTGCCTACTCACACATCTTTTAGCTCCAACTGTCCACAAACCAGCAATTCTTATAACTCCGTGATGGCAAACCTATGGCACTTCTCCAAATTCTAAAGAAAATGGGAGTCTGGCTTCCCAGCATGCACTTGATTTGAGAGTGCAGGCTGATGGTTAAATGGGTAGGATCAGCTTCAAACAATATACTTGGGGCATGTTTTTCTCTCTGGCCACTAGATGGGGCTAGAGCATTGGTGGGTTGTCCCCAGTTCAGACCGGTTCTATAGAACTGGTAATAAAACCGGAGGGAGGCTCCGCCCACCAACCCCGACATCATCAGAATGCTTCTGTGTGGCCCCGTTGCGAACCGGTAGTAAAGGTAAGTAGAATCCACCCCTGGGCTAGAGGGCAACAACAGTATATAAAGAGAGTATGTTAGGGCATGTTTGTCCCTCCGGCCACTAGATGGGGCTAGAGAGTCACCACAGTCTATAAAGTTATATGTAAGAAGAAATCAAACCCACATTATCCCAAATAAAATATTAAGCATAAGAAAAAAAGCCCTTAGAAATATTATCCATAAAGAAAAGCCTCAGAAAAGCCAAAAGACCACGGCACTAATAAAAACCGCCTGAAGCCCAATCCATATTCCAGCCAGATGCCTAAAGAAAACGTTGTAACAAGAAGCTAGCTGCTAAGGGATGCAGGCACTTAAGGAGATGAGCTTATTGAAAGAGCAATCCAATTATCTAGATGGCTCCATGCATAAGCAAAGCAAATGCTGCCTGCAGAAGTCCACTCATGACAGGATATTTCAAAACCCCTTACAGCAATTTTGACAGCTAACAAAAGCAGAGTGATAGGATTAGAGCAAGCAGTCCCTCACCCTAAAATCTAACACAGGACAGAGCCATCAGCCACAATAAGAATTACCTAACTCCCTTTCAGAACACAAAGCCCATATTGCATAAATCCCAAACTTCAAAGTTACAGAACCATATAAGAACCCTTCCACTCACCCAGCTTGTTGGTCAGCTGCCCCAGAACTGCATGCTGTGTACATCCAGATACAATCATTTGCATATTGGGAGTGGAGACCTCCAGATCCCATGTTTCCCTACCACCCTATTCAATGATGCTAACAGGCAGAGGGGAAAGCAGAACTCCAGACGAGGAATAAATTCAGGTAGCAAGAAAGAGAAATGGAGCTAAAATAGGGTAAGTTGACTGGCATTTCATTTGATGTGGACTAAATTGTCATTATTGTTAAATACAATGAATATTCTAGGTGGAATCATCAATTTACCATCTCAGAAAAGTCCTTCTATGGGGATGAGTGTTGTTGAATGGTTGTTGAGGGATTAATGGCTTGTTCTTGTATTCCCCTGAATACAAGAAAAAGCATTGAAAAGGATGTTCACTAACTAGATTATTATTTCCCTGTCCTTCAGGAAATCGGCTGATGTACATATTGTAGGTAGTGCTCGACTGAGCCCAAAATTTTTGTTGCTAAGTCTCCCTCACAAGGAAGGGTAGGAAGAAGTTGACTTATCTATATGGAAGAGCTGAAATAGTGGTCAACATTTCAACTCACACAAGACGATTTGTATTCTCCCTTTCCTTTGGAAAATCAAGCTGAGGT
This sequence comes from Pantherophis guttatus, assembly GCF_059756535.1. Taxonomy (NCBI): domain Eukaryota; kingdom Metazoa; phylum Chordata; class Lepidosauria; order Squamata; family Colubridae; genus Pantherophis; species Pantherophis guttatus. Next base: position 248,099,167 of record NC_142064.1, read on the forward strand.
ACATTGTACTGTCACCTTTCCTTTTATCTCTTTTGTTGTTGTTGTTGACTTATTCCTTCCTTCCTCAGCAACAGATTTAAATGAGATTCTTGTTAGGAATTTTTCCCCCTAATACCAGTACTTTAAATACAATGCTATTTACTACAGTAGAACATTGGCAAAAGCTTCCCAAACAAGGAGCCCCTTCCTGGCCCCACATGGGAAATGCACCATTTCTCCTCTCTTTGCAGGAGCACCTTCCGTGCACAGAAAATCCACCAGGGGGGGCACTTCAGCTTTTGGCCCCTGTTACAATTTAGGAAGGAAGTGACATCTTTCAGTTTTTGCCTTTCTAGGATACTGACTCTCACTCTCTTACTTTAACCCTTTGAGCTTTGCAGGAGGTTAAAAAGGCAGCCAGAAAGTCTGGAGGATCCAGAAGTGGAAAAGGTAGGTAGAGGTGTGTGTGCGTGTGTGTGCGTGTTGCCTAGTCCTCATCTAGGTTCAGTTTTTTGAGTTTTGGGAGTGGGAGACTCCCCGACCACCCTTTTCAATGATTCTAACAGGCAGAGGGGAAAGCGGAGCTCCAGAGGAGGAATATATTCTGGTCCCAGATCAGACAGGGGGAGGGGGGGACTGGATAGTCTTTTCTGCCCCATTTCTTCGGAACAGCTCCTGCATAGGGGGAGGTGGGTGAGCTTGCATGGCAAAGACTGAGCAGGAAATCAGAAAGGATTAGCAAGGAACAGATGCAAAAGATTATGCCTGCATTCCCATTATGGGCTGGATGACACTGTTGGAAGAAATATCCTTCTGGGTTCTGCTCCAAATGGGAAAAAAGACACTGGAAACATGGAGACTGCTTGGAAAGATGGTTTAAGGGTGGACAGGATCACATGGCTTGCGTTCCTGAACAGAAAAAGGGCAGATACAGTGAGTCCCTGGGTTTTTATGCTCTCCCTGGCTTTGAACTTCCTGGGGCCCCGAAAGAGTATCCTGATTGGTTGTCAGAGGTACACAACTTTCCTTGCACTAATTTAGAATTGTGTTATAGGACAGAGAAAGAACAGCAAGCCTTCCTTTAGCAAGTGGGAGAACTGGAAAAGGCCCTTCCGGTGCCGAGTCTGGAATCCACGGGGAGTTCTGGGCAAGAACTGGGCAGAAGATGCTGGAAGAAGGAACCATCGTTTCACAAGTTCACGCCTGGAACTTCAGGAGCTTCCAATATCAGGAGGATGAAGGTCCCCGAGGTCTTTGCAGCCAACTCCACTACTTTTGTAGTCAATGGTTGAGACCAGAAAAGCACACGAAAGCGCAGATGCTGGACCTGGTGGTTCTGGAGCAGTTCCTGGCCCTTCTGCCCCTGCAGATGGAGAGCTGGGTGCGGGAGTGTGGAGCAGAGACCAGCTCTCAGGCGGTGGCCCTGGTGGAAGGGTTCCTCCTGAGCCAGGCGGAGGAGAAGAAGGAGCAGGTTGAGTTGCAGGTGAGAGGACTTCCTCCCGCGACTCCAGAAAAAATTGAATATAATAAACAAGAAGTTCACATTTTTTGTATCCTTTTCATAGTTTTATTAAGCTTATCAAAATATAAAATACAAAAAAATGAAAATAGTAGGAAATGGTGGGTGGGAAGGGAAGGGAAAGAAGTGTAGGGGAAAGGGGGGAAAAAAAGAAAACCATTGACTTTTTTTTAAGAAAAAAAGTTTTTATTTTATGATCAAACAAATGTACAATATAGTCAATCATTCAATATATCAAAATACATCTTATCATTTAATGTAACACTTTTGCTTATCTGTTAATACATTTATCTATCTCTAAACCCAACCTTCAACCCCCCTCCCCACCCCCGACTTCCCAGAGCAAAAACAGGGTATAAGATTTATGAAACATACGCCAAAATATGCTAACTTACTGCAAGATTTATAACTCCCTAGACCCCTTAACTCCCCTTTTACAAATTATTCATCAACCTCCATTTTATAAGCTCAAAATAACATATAGTCCATTAACCCTTAGGGTTTTAAAAACATTAACAAGCACTAATAAATCATTCAAACCCTAAAAATCTCTTAATACATCTGTAAAGTATTCTTAATTCATTTACTTAATCATTTTACTCTTCCTCCTACTTTTATTCTCAAGATTCAAATATTTTAAAATCTTAATACAACAATAATTAGACCTTAAAAAAAACTAATCTTCCATTCTTTCTTTCTTTCTATATTTTTCTTAATTCATTTAGTTAATCATTAATACATCAATAATTGAACCAGAAAAAGTTAATCTTCCATTCTTCCTTTCTTTCTGTATTTTTTCCAGTCTTTCTTCCTCCCTCCTACTTTTATTTTGAAGAGGTTTTGAATTTTGATTTGAGCTTGATGTATCTTTAAAGCTCGTTCCTTTCTTAGAACTGTTTCCTCTGATTTAGAGCCCCCATATCGACTCTTCTTGCTTATATAATCAATCAGTTCATTCCTTCGTCTGTAGAACCAGAAATTCTCTCGATAAGATTTATCAGTTTGCAAAGAAGAGTCTAGTTGTTGCTTTTCGATTAATTGTGATTAATTGTGTGAAAGCCTCTGCCAAATCTTCTTTGTCCTCCAAAATCTCATTAGACTGGCCAATTTCTGCTTCTCTCTGCTCCAGATTATATTTTTGAAAAGTTCTGTCAATTAATTCCAAAAGAGCAGGAATAAGAAAGTTTGAAAGTTCTTGAGAGCCAGCCAGTTCCACCTTCTCTGTTTTGGTCATAATGTCTCCTGCATTGTCATTGTGCTTTCCTTCAAAAGCATCTTTAATTGCTTTTATATCCTCCACCAGTTCTTTAAATTTCCCTTCCATAATTGCTGTTTGGTTATTCATAGCTGCAGTTTGGTTATTCATGGCTTCCTTTATAAATTCTGTAAGTTCTCTAAAAGAATCCTCCTGGCTCTGTGAATCAATCGGGAATTGTATTTTCTGTGTCATTTCTGACACCACTGGAGAGCCTCCACCACTTTTAGGAACTCCTAACTTAACTTGCTTGGGAGCCATCTTATTTTTTCAATTTTTTTCTTTTCACAGCCATAAAGTCTCTTGAACAGCTTTCACAAATTTATTTGTAATTTATCAAGCAAAATAGTTTTTTCTCCACCCAGCTCTCAAATCCCAGCAGTTTTAATCCAGTCTCTGAGGGCAAATCTGTTAACAAGCACTTTCATTTCTAACTTTCACTTTTACGCCCGCAACAAAGACGCCATTTCCACCTCCAGCTCAGAAAAATCAAGTAGAAACAATGTATCCTCGGAGTTAAGCATGATACTTGCAAAGGCTTGTTCTCCTGCTTCCGTTCTGTCTGCTTTTGAATTCAATTAATCTTCTTTTTGACAGCAGGGTTGGTTGCGATGTCTGGCTCTGTTTAAAACAGAGTTGTCCCGGATCCGGAGCTTCAGTGGGCTGACTGGGGAGCTCTCACCCTCCAAGCCCCTAGAGTTGTTCCAGGGGCTTACGGGGAGCTCTACCCTCACCCACCGGCTCTCCTCTCCTTCTTCTCCCGAAGGAGAAGTTTTCAAGCCGTCTGACAGCTGATTAGCGCTGTCAGAATGGCTCCAATGGAGTCGCGGGGCTGGCGGTCCGAAAAGACCGTCCACGACACTGGCGGTGCCAACCGGAAGTCCAATATTCTCTCTTCTGTTGAGTTAATCCAATCACTAATTGCTGAAAGGGCAGCTGCCTCATAATACAATCTTAAATTGGGCATTTTGAGACCTCCTCTCTCACGTATATCTTGCATTATTTTTTGCTTTATTCTCGGTCTCTTTCCTGCCCAAACAAAGTTACTGATATCCTTCTGCCATTCCTTCAAATTTGCATCTTTTTTAAGTATTGGTATCATTTGAACAAGAAATAAAAACTTTGGTAAAACATTCATTTTTACTGCTGCTATTGTTCCCAACAAAGACAGTTGTAATTTTTTCCAGTTTTCCATCTCTTTCTGTATTTTTTGCCACAACGATTCGTAATTATACTTGTATAATTTTACATTTATAGTCACAATATAAACCCCTAAATATTTAACCTTCTTTACTATTTCAAATCCTGTTACTCTTTTTGATTTATAGTCATATTTTTAGTCATTATCTTTGTTTTCCCTGCACTTATTTTAAATCCAGATACTTGTCCATATTGATTAATTATATCCATTAAATTATATCCATTTCCTTTCTCTTTCTTCCCTTAATAATCCAGAAGGAAGTATATAATACACATTCAGAGTTAAAGTTTGGTACTTGCAATCATGATCACTCCTGCCTTTGCTCTGCCTGCTTTTGTATCCAGTATTTTGAAAGATTGTTGCAGGGGTGGTCGAGGAGTCTTGTTCTGCTTAAAGCAGATGTCTTCTTACCAGCCTTTCCTGGCATTCATACTATGTGGAGATGCTTCACTAATCTTTGTGTAGTTCCCTTATCCATTCTAGAAGAAAGATTTTGCACAGGGATTTCTTTCTTCCTTCCCAGCCTAATTGATCGACACTGAGTGATTTGCATTGGTGTTCACTGGAAAAGAAATCACTTCATGATGTGTGATGACCATTAATTCTTTTCTCCTACTTCAAGCCCTTCGCAATGGAGATCAGAGATCCTGAGAGAAAGAGGCATCCATCAAATCTCCCTGAAGAACTGTTTTTCAGGGGAATCCCTCAGGGAGATCCATTTCAGGACACCTCAGGAGGTAATATAAGGTCCTTCCACTCCTTTGATCAATCTTAACTTTCTCATCTTCTCGGTGTCCTCTCCTCTATAGCATTCCTACTCCCATTTTACTCATGATGCTTTTTGAAATTCTGTCTCCCTCACAGGGAAGAATAGAAGGAAGTTGACTCTTCGTTTTGGGGGAGCAGAAACCAGGATTGAACCTCCAACTCGGGTAAGAGAAGAACATTCATTTACTAGACTTTTATTTTCCATTTCCCTCAGGAAATCAGAGGATGTGGACCAGGGGTGGGTTCTACTTACCTTTAGTACCAGTTCTCAGCAGAGCCGCACGTGCGTGCTTGCTTCACTCGCGCACGTGTGTGCTCTTCTGCGCATGTGCAGATTACGTCGGGGTCAGTGGGCGAGGCCTCCGGCTGGCTTTACTACCAGTTCTATAGAACCAGTGCGAACCGGGGGCAAACAACCACTGATGTGGACAACATAGGTCCGTGATGGCGAACTTATGGCACGGGTGCCACAGGTGGCACGCGGCGCCATATTGGTGGGCATGCAAGTGTTGCCCTAGCTCAGCTCCAGCGCGCATGCCCCCACCGGCCAACTGATTTTCAGGCCTTCTGGTCCCACCGGAAATCGGGAAACTGGCTGTTTCGGGCCTCCAGAAGGCCTCCGGGGGGATGGGGAAGGTTGTTTTTGCCCTCCCCAGGCTCTTAGAAAGCCTCGGGAGCCTGGGGAGGTGGAAAAATGGGCCTACCAGGCCCACCGTACCATTGCAAGCCAAAAGCAGGGGGAAGTGTGCAGGGGTCACGTGCGCATGCGCAGGAGGGCGGGGTGCATTGAATTATGGATGTGGGCACCTGCACCCGCAACCCCCCGCCGGCTCCCCATGCTTTTGGCACACGATGGCAAAAAGGTTAGCCATCACTGGCATAGGTAGTAGTCGTAAGTGTGAAAAATGGGCATGCTGGCAAAAGGGCTCTGGCAGGCCGGAGGTGGGAGGTCGTAGATCTCAGCAGATTCGCCCTGCTCCAGGCAGGAGCAGCCAATCTGGGTGGCCGAGAGCAGTGCTGCCAGGAGGACAAAGAGCTCCCGTGAAGCCAGCAACAGCACAGGCAGTCGGTCATGCCAGTTGCTGCAAGGTAGTGGCGAGTTCGTCAAAAGGGAAAAGCAGGACTCAGTTTACAGCAGCTGCCTGAAATGTGTTTGCAGCGACTGCTGGACAGGAAGTGGGCAACCCCATGGCTCTGACCTCCACCTGCTGCCAGTGCTGCCCTGGGATGTTTTGGAAGGAAAATTAAAACAAAAAATCCTGCAGGGATTTGATCCCATGCTGGGATGTGATCTGAATAAGACCGGCTTGTCCTACTGTTGAAACGCCCCCAGGCTCTTTCCCGAAGGGAGGGTGGCTCTTCTCTGCCTTTCGCCATCATGCGCAGTGCAAGGGGCAGTGCAGAAGTCCACTTTTTGTTTTTGATGCGCTCACCACTCACAGCAACTGGGACCACTGAGGGGTGGGGGGATGCACTGGCAGCAGGCAGAGGCCTGCTTCTCCCCCCCCCCATTCTTTTCTCCTCTGCTTCAGCCCAGCCCTCCACCCAGCAGCTAAGGATGAGGTGCTCACCCACCTCTCCATGAGGCCTCTCAGGAAACACGGCATACAAATCAAAAGAAAGCGCTGCGAGTCCAGGTGTCCTTTCCGTTTGTTCCCCTCTCCTCTCTCTCTTGCCCCCCCCAGCAACAACTAGAGGTGTGGGGGTAAGTGGGGAAGGCATGTGATCTGGCCTACAGCTGCGGGCAAACAAGGACAGGCAGAGTGGCAGAGGGTTCACATGGCCCATCTGGTAGGCCAGATTGCGTACCTCCCCCACCCCACCTGCGCCTCTGCCAGTGCAAAGCAAGTGGTACTTTTTTTCCCTTTCAGGAGAGTCTTGTGTCCTTTGAGGAGGTGGCTGTTGATTTCCCGGAGGAGGAGTGGTCTCAGCTGGATCCTCACCAAAGAGCTCTGCATTGGGAAGTCATGCTGGAGAATTATAAGAACGTGGTCTCTCTTGGTAAGGGTTTCCTACTCTCCAGTCAGAGAGTTCAGGAAGACATTTTGTAGTTAGTTAGAGGCCATTAGTTAGTTCTTCTGAAAACATCTCGAAATAGATATCCCCTCTTCAGAGGGAGAAGGAAAAGTTCTGTTTTTCTACTGCTCCTAGGAAGGAGATGGGTCTATGGCATTCTGCTTAGATATATCCAGTCCAATTTATTTTTGTGTTTCTTTTTAAACTTTTTAGTGACAAAGTAATTCCTTAGTTTGAGGTAATGCCAAACTCCATCACACATATTTCAACTATTTTGGCCCAGATGCTTCTATATCATTCAAGTTTTTTGACTTAATGTCTTTTTCAAGGTTTTATGTCTCATCAATAGAGATATTTTCATTTCTATACCATGCTATTATAAGGATACAAATATGCAGTATATATTAGAATTTGGCACAATATCTGAAGGCAATTAATATGACTTCTGACGGAGTGATCTTTTTCCCTAACCTTTCTCTCACTTTCATTTCTCTTTCCCTTTGAAGGTGAGAATGACAATAAAGACTCTGGAGAACCAATCGAAGTCTTTAGACAAGGAGAAGTAATGAAGAAACCTGCAATTCAAATAGAATTCCAAAGGCAGGAGAGAAACCTGTCAAATAACTGGAATAAGGAAAGCTCATCTTCAATTGTTGGTCAGATGCAGGAGTTTATTGATCAACGAGGAAAACTAAAGAAGAAATATACTGGGAAAGGTGTAAGACTCTACGAAGACACATTAGATGTAAATGGACCCTGTCCATCACAAGCCAAAGAACCAGCCAATATATGCAAAGACGAAGGAAAAAATTACAGTTGGATATCCACACTTTCTCAAGAAAATGGATCTCTTGAGTCACAGAAAAGTTTCCACATGGGAGAGAACTCAAACATATGTAATGAACATGGAAACAAGATTCTTAATAAAAGGACATGCATAAGAGAGAAGCCATATAAATGCATGGAGTGTGGAAAGGGCTTTAGCCAAAAGAGTATCCTTATTACCCATCAAAGTATCCACACAGGGGAAAAGCCATATAAATGCATGGAGTGTGGAAAGGGCTTCAGAATAAGCAGTAATCTTACATCCCATCAAAGGATCCACAGAGGGGAAAAGCCATATAAATGCATGGAGTGTGGAAAGGACTTCACCCAACGTGATCATCTTACTGCCCATGGAAGGATCCACACAGGGGAGAAGCCATTTAAATGCATGGAGTGTGGAAAGGGCTTTAGCCAAAAGGGTAACCTTATTACCCATCAAAGGATCCACACAGGAGAGAAGCCTTTTAAATGCATGGAGTGTGGAAAGGACTTCAGTACAAGCGGTTACCTTACATGCCATCAAAGGATCCATACAGGGGAGAAGCCCTATAAATGCATGGACTGTGGAAAGGGCTTCAGAACAAGCAATGAACTTGCATCCCATCAAAGGATCCACACAGGGGAGAAGCCCTATAAATGCATGGAATGTGGAAAGGGCTTCAGTACAAGCAGTTACCTTACATGCCATCAAAGGATCCACACAGGGGAGAAGTCATATAAATGTATGGAGTGTGGAAAGGACTTCAAAAGAAGCGATGAACTTACATCCCATCAAAGGATCCATACAGGGGAGAAGCCCTATAAATGCATGGAGTGTGGAAAGGGCTTTAGAACAAGCAGTTACCTTATATGCCATCGAAGGATCCACACAGGGGAGAAGCCCTATAAATGCATGGAGTGTGGAAAGGACTTCAAAAGAAGCAATGAACTTGCATCCCATCAAAGGATCCACACAGGGGAGAAGCCCTATAAATGCATGGAGTGTGGAAAGGACTTCAAAAGAAGCAATGAACTTGCATACCATCAAAGGATCCACACAGGGGAGAAGCCATATAAATGCATGGAGTGTGGAAAGGGCTTCAGTAGAAGCAGTTACCTTACATACCATCAAAGGATCCATACAGGGGAGAAGCCATATAAATGCATGGAGTGTGGAAAGAGCTTCAGCAAAAGCAGTAAACTTACACGCCATCAAAGGATCCATACAAGCGAGAAGCCACATAAATGCATGGAATGTGGAAAGGGCTTCAGCAAGCCCCATAGTCTTATTTACCATAGTATGATTCATAGACTGGAGAATCCCCAAAACAAATATACATTTGAGTAAGAATCTATGCTAATTATTGATTTAATGGGTTCTATGTATGGGTTTCCGATTTACAGAGTGAACTCTGAAAAGGGGTTTTTCTGTGATTCACCCTCCTGACAGCCGTAGAGAGATGAATTTAGTAATGAAAATAAAAACAGTGAGCATGTGTCATTATAATTATTATTTATACTTCTTTGAATGTAGCTGTATAGAAAGTATATAGGAATGTTAAACTGGTGGCTCATGGGCCAGTTGTGTCACATGCACATACCCCAGCTCCACGAATGGGGAAACCGTCGCAATGCGTCACGTGATGGCAACGTCACGCGGGGAGTTTGAAGCCCGTGGTGTATAGGTTCATTTTATTTTATTGTTTAGAAATGAGCTTCCTGTTCCCCAACTGCCATCATTCCCCCAGTTAGTCATAACTCTCAGAGGGATGCGAAGACATCTAACAGATGCTGTTTCTCTAAGCCCAAAAGGAAAATATCAAAAAAATAATCAAATTGCACCCATGGTGTAGAACTGGGATCCCCAAAAGTAATTAAATTTGCATCCTCGGTGTAGAACTGAGACCTGAGTCAGCTGGTATTTATGGAGAAACATTGAACATTATTCAGTCAAAGGCCTCATGATATGAGGAAATTGTCACATGGAGGTCAATGTAGATGGGAAGAGCTGAAAGGATGAACAATTCCTCTCTCACAAAAGGAGCCAGAAGCGCCCAAGTGCTTGTGTAAATTTCTTTTCAAGCATTATGGCCATATTTTGCTCTTCTGTAGTGTGGTGAGGGCTAGGAAGTCCACCTTTGATTTAAATAAGATTAATTAAATATCAATGGTGTGGTTTTGTTCTAGTCATGTATTATACTCATCTATTAAACTCTTAGTTGCTTTAAAAATGTATTAACACAGGATTTTTGGAAGGATTTGGAGGGGGCATATTTCAGGATTTGAGAGGCTCATGTTGGTTTGAAGCTCAATTGTCAGTAATAGTTCTGGATCAAGCTGAACAATAAAGAGACCGAAAAGAGCAGAGAGGTTAACTCAGTTTTTTAAACCCCTTTTTTTCTTTCCATGTACACCCTTTCTTTCACTAATTGTAGCTAAATCTCTTTTTTTCCCCTTGCATTGTCACCTCCATATGCAGAGGAATCTCTTCAAAACATTGGAATCTTCAGGTCTTGTGGTTGGAATGTTTTTCTCTGTTTATTTTGTAGATCATGAATGAATCCCAGTATCATTGCTCAGGCTGGTCCAGGTTCTTTCTTGCCCCCCAAAGGCATTTTTGGGTCATAGAGGTAAGCCAGAAGGGATAAGACTTGTCACAAGCAGAACGATCATGTAGAAAGAAAAAGAATTATGCGTAGCATGGGTGAATAAAGGAGATGCGTGGGAAGACAAGATAGAAAGTGGATAAGAGAAACAAGGAGATTACAGATAGTTCATGGGAGGACTGTAATTAAATGATCATCAAATAAATTTATATCAGGGTTTCCTGCAGAAATTAAATCCAGAAAGCACACACAGACTGATTCAGCAGGATTGATTTAAATAAGAAACTTCTTTATATACAAGAATATATATACAATACCAACAGCAGAGAACAATTTCTTTCAACGTAATAGAAGTTACAGGCAGAGCACAAGGCAGGAGAGAACAGTTACTTTCATTTCAGCAGAGCAGACAAGCATGCACAGACTGCTTAGTTTCAGATTCAGTTCTCTGCACAGATGCAGAAGCTGCAGACTAAGACACGCCCTGGCTCCAGTCTGTCTCAGCTCCGAATTGGCTGACTTAGTTGCTATGCCTATTCATTGGCTCACCTTGTTACCATGTCTCTGAATCATGCATACATCACTATCAAAGATGAATTTTTCCTAGAATCATAAGGCCTGTTCTGTCCTCATTCAACATTACTCTGTGTGCAGCTTGACATGCACCCACCTCTCCTCCAATAAAACAGACCGTCTGCATAGATCTGGATGCTTTATTAAAGGAACAGGTTGGGTGAAACTGGAAAAATAGAAATACAGGTATTCCTCAAGGTACGAACCTAATGGATCAAAAAATGTGTCAAATGAATCACATTCAATTTTACAAATTTTTACAATCAAATTCATTAATTGAATCAAATGGCTTGTTAAATGAATGAAGATCTGACCTACTTCCTGGGGGCTGCTGATCAGTTATTTTCACTGCTGATCAGCTGATTCCGGTGCAGTTGAAGGAGGAACTAAATTGCCTCCAAGCTGGCTCACAGAGCTCTCCGTTTGCAGTTTTAAAAAAATCCACTTGCTGCTCATCAGCTCAAGCATCTTCAGACAGCTGCCCAGATGGGGTTTGGTGGTAATTTACAGTACTCTCAGATTGCAGTTACTTTAAACAAAAAAAACAACAACCTCCCACTACAGTAATTAGCTTAAGAGTCTCCAGCCAGGCTCCCAGAGTGAGATGGGGGAGGAATTTACAGAACTCTTGGCTTGGAACAGTAACAGAGATGGAAGAGACCTTGAGGTCCTGTAGTCTAACCCACTGCTCTCAGGCCAGACTCTCCATACAGTCCATGTATGAAGAAAAGTCAGGATTCATAGAAAAGGATCAAAAACTCATATAAATAGCTTGCAAATTTGAAAACCAGGAGTTTAGAGAAGAGATACAGCACACCACATTATAGAATGCTTTGTGTAGATGCTGGCTAGCATTTCTACAAGCAGTTTCAAAGCAAATGCAAACAAACTTTATCTTTGCAAAGAACTGTACTTACAAACACGATACTGTAGTTTGCACACTACAGTACAGTGCTTAAAAAGAAGCAGAGCAGTTCCCAAAATGCTTACAAACAAGCAGTACAGTACTATAGAGTAACAAAAAAGAATATTTTAAAATACTTAACAGAATTCCTGAATGCGAAATAACATCATAACTATATAGTATGATGGACTTTCAGGGTCGGTGCAACATGTAACATGTTCACATGGGTACAATAGGACTGAGTGGTTGTTAATATGATTTATTGGGTTAGGGATTTTCTGTCTTCACATTGAGTTGTATTGTGTTGGGGGGGTGCATTGAGGGAGCTCAGCCAATCTCACTGTACATTGTGCACTGACAATAAAGATTTGAATTTAGAAGCAATTCTAGCACTCTAGATCTCAAGCCCAGGAGCAGCAGATCCTCCATGCAGCACCAGAAAAACAAAACCTTGGTGCTGCCCTGGCTGCAAAATCCACCGGATCTTGGTTGGCCATGAAGGGTAAGGTGGGTTTAAACTCCATATGCAGCTTTGGTCACTTAGATATCTCTACGCTGTTGGTGTCGATATTCAAAGAAACATGCAGTTCTTTGGCTGCCCCCCCAAAAGTTGGTGCCTCTGTCTGAACGAATGTATTTAAAGGGCCTCGGATAGCAATAAAATATCTGAGGGCATTTATGAAGGTAGAAGCGTCCATAATAACTTCAATGAGGAGAGCTCTAATGGTCATACAGGTGAATAAGGCTGCCCACCTCTTACTGTTTGCCTGACACCCTCTAGTGTGACGCGTGGTCACAGACCAGGAGCCAAAGACATCAAGGCCAACGTTAGTGAAAGGAGGATTTGTACTGAGTCTGTCGGCTGGTAGATCAGCCATCTTTTGTGTTTGTAACCCACCATGGAGCTTGCGACAAGAAATACACCTGAAGATTGCCTACTCACACATCTTTTAGCTCCAACTGTCCACAAACCAGCAATTCTTATAACTCCGTGATGGCAAACCTATGGCACTTCTCCAAATTCTAAAGAAAATGGGAGTCTGGCTTCCCAGCATGCACTTGATTTGAGAGTGCAGGCTGATGGTTAAATGGGTAGGATCAGCTTCAAACAATATACTTGGGGCATGTTTGTCTCTCTGGCCACTAGATGGGGCTAGAGCATTGGTGGGTTGTCCCCAGTTCAGACCGGTTCTATAGAACTGGTAATAAAACTGGAGGGAGGCTCCGCCCACCAACCCCGACATCATCAGAATGCTTCTGTGTGGCCCCGTTGCGAACCGGTAGTAAAGGTAAGTAGAATCCACCCCTGGGCTAGAGGGCAACAACAGTATATAAAGAGAGTATGTTAGGGCATGTTTGTCCCTCCGGCCACTAGATGGGGCTAGAGAGTCACCACAGTCTATAAAGTTATATGTAAGAAGAAATCAAACCCACATTATCCCAAATAAAATATTAACCATAAGAAAAAAAGCCCTTAGAAATATTATCCATAAAGAAAAGCCTCAGAAAAGCCAAAAGACCAAGGCGCTAATAAAAACCGCCTGAAGCCCAATCCATATTCCAGCCAGATGCCTAAAGAAAACATTGTAACAAGAAGCTAGCTGCTAAGGGATGCAGGCACTTAAGGAGATAAGGAGCTTATTGAAAGAGCAATCCAACTATCTAGATGGCTCCATTCATAAGCAAAGCAAATGCTGCCTGCAGAAGTCCACTCATGACAGGATATTTCAAAACCCCTTACAGCAATTTTGACAGCTAACAAAAGCAGAGTGATAGGATTAGAGCAAGCAGTCCCTCACCCTAAAATCTAACACAGGACAGAGCCATCAGCCACAATAAGAATTACCTAACTCCCTTTCAGAACACAAAGCCCATATTGCATAAATCCCAAACTTCAAAGTTACAGAATCATATAAGAACCCTTCCACTCACCCAGCTTGTTGGTCAGCTGCCCCAGAACTGCATGCTGTGTACATCCAGATACAATCATTTGCATATTGGGAGTGGAGACCTCCAGATCCCATGTTTCCCTACCACCCAGTTCAATGATGCTAACAGGCAGAGGGGAAAGCAGAACTCCAGACGAGGAATAAATTCAGGTCCCAGAAAAGAAAAGTGGGGGGGAACTGTATAGTCTTTTCTTCGGAAAAGCTCCTTGATTTGGTTGACCTGTTTGTGTTCAGGGCATGTTGTGTGAACTTGCATGGCTGAGTGTAGGAAGAAAGAGAAATGGAGAGTCCTAAAATAGGGTAAGTTGACTGGCATTTCATTTGATGTGGACTAAATTGTCATTATTGTTAAATACAATGAATATTCTAGGTGGAATCATCAATTTACCATCTCAGAAAAGTCCTTCTATGGGGATGAGTGTTGTTGAATGGTTGTTGAGGGATTAATGGCTTGTTCTTGTATTCCCCTGAATACAAGAAAAAGCATTGAAAAGGATGTTCACTAACTAGATTATTATTTCCCTGTCCTTCAGGAAATCGGCTGATGTACATATTGTAGGTAGCGCTCGACTGAGCCCAAAATTTTTGTTGCTAAGTCTCCCTCACAAGGAAGGGTAGGAAGAAGTTGACTTATCTATATGGAAGAGCTGAAATAGTGGTCAACATTCCAACTCACACAAGACGATTTGTATTCTCCCTTTCCTTTGGAAAATCAAGCTGAGGTACATTGTACTGTCACCTTTCCTTTTATCTCTTTTTTTGTTGTTGTTGACTTATTCCTTCCTTCCTCAGCAACAGATTTAAATGAGATTCTTGTTAGGAATTTTTCCCCCTAATACCAGTACTTTAAATACAATGCTATTTACTACAGTAGAACAATGCCAAAAGCTTCCCAAACAAGGAGCCCCTTCCTGGCCCCACATGGGAAATGCACCATTTCTCCGCTCTTTGCAGGAGCACCTTCCGTGCACAGAAAATCCACCAGGGGGGGCACTTCAGCTTTTGGCCCCTGTTACAATTTAGGAAGGAAGTGACATCTTTCAGTTTTTGCCTTTCTAGGATACTGACTCTCACTCTCTTACTTTAACCCTTTGAGCTTTGCAGGAGGTTAAAAAGGCAGCCAGAAAGTCTGGAGGATCCAGAAGTGGAAAAGGTAGGTAGAGGTGTGTGTGCGTGTGTGTGCGTGTTGCCTAGTCCTCATCTAGGTTCAGTTTTTTGAGTTTTGGGAGTGGGAGACTCCCCGACCACCCTTTTCAATGATTCTAACAGGCAGAGGGGAAAGCGGAGCTCCAGAGGAGGAATATATTCTGGTCCCAGATCAGACAGGGGGAGGGGGGGACTGGATAGTCTTTTCTGCCCCATTTCTTCGGAACAGCTCCTGCATAGGGGGAGGTGGGTGAGCTTGCATGGCAAAGACTGAGCAGGAAATCAGAAAGGATTAGCAAGGAACAGATGCAAAAGATTATGCCTGCATTCCCATTATGGGCTGGATGACACTGTTGGAAGAAATATCCTTCTGGGTTCTGCTCCAAGTGGGGAAAAAGACACTGGAAACATGGAGACTGCTTGGAAAGATGGTTTAATGGTGGACAGGATCACATGGCTTGCGTTCCTGAACAGAAAAAGGGCAGATACAGTGAGTCCCTGGGTTTTTATGCTCTCCCTCCCTGGCTTTGAACTTCCTGGGGCCCCGAAAGAGTATCCTGATTGGTTGTCAGATTCCCAGGGGATGGAGGTCTTAGCCAGTGGTGGGATTCAGCCAGTTCACACCACTTCGGGAGAACCGGTTGTTAACTTTCTGAACAGTTTGCCAAAGTGGTTGTTGGAAGAAATCATTAGGGCAGAGAACCAGTTGTTAAATTACTTGAATCCCCCCACTGGTCTTAGCTAGCCTTGCTGGCTGATGTAATCTTCCCAGGTGCCATGTGGTGAGCTTCTGTTGCTAGATGGGTAGAGGGCTAATCCTATCTTTGTTGGCTCTTTGGCAATTCCTACTATGGCTCTGCCTGAAGGAGGTAGATCTTTGTTATGTAGAATAGACTGGCCCAGGCCTTAATGGCTCATTGACAAAAGGTGGGGGCAGGAAGTTGGGAGCTGCTTCATCTTTAAAACATGCTTCTCCATTTCTCATCCAGGGAAATATAATATTCTGCCTTTTTAATATTTCCTAAAATATTTCACTCTTCCAGGAAAGGGGTGGGTGCTGACTTCCTACAATCCCTACTCTTTTTTTTTCAAAACGTGAGTTTTGAAACAAGTTCTTGGCAAAAGATTAAAATTGATCAGGTCAGGGAACCTTAATGGGTGCTTTTACTTGTTCTAATGCAAAGGGGAAGGCATTGATAGAGGCAACAGAAAAAGGATTCCTTCGGTGGCTTCCAAAAGCTTTCAACCATGAAGGTCTAGCAGCCAGGGGAAAAGTTCTGGAAAGAAATTTACAGTATCCAATTTCCTTGCCAATTAATTTCAGATTTCAGATATCACTTTCTGTGAGCTTCCAGGCAGGTTTCAAGCAAGCAGATCTCCCAAAATTTTTCATAGCCTGTTTTCCTTTAAATTACAGGCTGCCCATTTCATGAGTTGGTTACTGAACCTGCCCCAGCTCTTACTTTAGTGCATCCAGGATTTGTGAGTCCAAATTGAGGTCAGTCAGTGTGCAATCCAGGCTTCCACCCCCCTTTTTTTTTTTTGGTGTTACACACAATGAGCCCTGGGACTTCTACTCATGAGACCACCAGCGCAACATATCATGCTTTACTGGGCAACTGGGCAGCATCATTTGTGAGTCACAGTCAGGGCTTGGGTTTTGGATATCACTTTTCTGCTATCTCTTCAAGTGAGGAAATTGCATGAGGGGGATACCCCCTCCCCCATGAATTAGCAGGGAGATATGACTATTTGGACTTTTAGTGCCACAGAGCAAAAATCAACCTAGGAGAAGCTTTGTGGAGGTAAGTGAAGGGAATAGTTTCAGTCTAATTCTGAATGGTGTGTCTCTCTGTGTGTGCATGTGTATGCAGCTACTTTTACAATACAGGCAATACAAACATTTTGGACATATTTCTCCTCCCCACCAGACAGAAATCTAAAGTGTACATAACTTGCTGTGGCAACCACTCCCAAATACAATTCTTACAGTAAACTGATTACAATATAAATGAGACAAGAAAGAAAACCTTACAATGAATTTCCACCCTTCCCCATAATCTCTCCAGGCTGTCTTCTGGGGGATTGAAAAGAGTCTTTTGGTCTTTACTTGTCCATCTCAGGGTCTTTTCTTTCATGTCTGGTGGGTAGCATGCTTGGTGGTAAGGCTGGTCCGTCAGGCTTGGGAAGGTCTGTTCCACTGTAGTTGCTGTGATGACTTTCAGTGAAGACTGGATTCAAACCCAATTCCTGGCTCAAACAGATGGAAGGTCTCCTCTGGAGGGAATATCTGGATCTATGTGCTCTGCTTCCACAGGTTGCAGAGTCATTTGTGCAAGGCTGAAAGACATTAGAACAGGGTCCCCTCCCCCCTTTCATGGGTAATCTTCCCAGGAAAGGCATTGTAACAGGATTAGAGATGGGGTGGTGGTGGTAGATAGCTTGCAGGCAGAGTTTGAAAAGAAACAACACAGCAGTATTGCAGTTACTAACCAGATAATGCAGTTTCAACAAAATGGAGACACAATAGATAAGAAAAAAACTGGATTCACATGCTTCAGGAAAGAGATGAGCAGGTAAACCCATTTAAACACATACAGTGAGTGCAAGACTGATTTTTTTCTTGTAAATGAACATAAAACGTTTCCTCATAAACTTGAGTTGTTACTTTAAGATACATAGTGAGAAGGAGAAAAAAAACAGAAATCAAATGAAAAGTTCTCTTTACTCTGTTCTTGTTGGCCAGACAAACACAGGGCAAAGGCTCTTTCTTTTTTTCTCTCCCCCCCCCCATTTTTCATTACTTCAATCTTCCTTTTTTTTTAAATTTCTCTAACAATTTCAAATTCTTGTCTCTCGGGATCAGATACATTTTACAGTTACAATTACCTCGAGGGTGCACAAAGACTTTGACGTACACACATAAAAACGAGGACAAAGAGAGGAAAGCAGAACTCTGAGATTTACACACACACTGATCATTCCCACCATAAATCTCAGTTAAATTAGGGAAGGCACAAATCTTAACAAACATACCACGTGGTTGCATAGAAGACAGAGAAAGAGACAGACAAAACAAACAAAAACCCCAACATTCCTATTTATACATTTCCCTTTTCTTTTATGTACCTTTATTTAGCCAAATTTGTTTCCCAGTGTTATCTCTTAGCATTGCCTATTTTTTGCACAATTTCCTGGCTTTCCTTTTACTCATGCCAGGTAACAGTGGTGTCTGCCTGGCGTCCCAGGCCACAATCAATTCCTCCAGGGGATTTCCCACGACCCTCGAGCTACTGCTTCCCATGTTCCTTGGAATGTAAGGCTGTAGCCGGGCAACACTCTTACGGTTTTCAGAAAAAAGGTACGGGCCCCTTCCTATTTAGGGAATTCGTCTAGGTTTTTGGATCAAAAAGGGATCCGGGAGGACCTCACTGCCCCTATAGTTAGTACTAGCACCTCCCTCACTTCAATACTCAATATTCACATATACACTGGGCTGCTTTCTGGAATATACCAGGGACTCTCTTTACTTTTTATAACCCATTTCACTTTCGCTTAGCATTCGCTCGGCTTCCGTTCCTTTTAAACACAAAGTTCCACGTTCAGCGACCCCCCACTTGCTTTCTCTATCCTACCGGTCATGGCTCGGTGGAACTAGCGGTAAGCAGAGGTGTGGCTAGAGGTCACTCAAAGAGGTGAAATCAGACTGTTTTCCGGGTGGAATCCCACACACACACTTCCTCCTTCCCTAACAGAAGGTCCTGTGCTCTGGCAAAACCCCCATGCTCTCTAGACTGTTGGTCTTTCTGCGGTTAGGAAATGCACACAGGAAGCAAGATACAGCTGTGATTGGGAGAAGGGCCTTCACTCACACACATGCAGGCATACACATTTTTCCCATGCTTTTCCATGCTTTAAAATTAAAATTTAGAGGTACTCGCCTTCTTTCCAAGCAGCCTTTGAGCTCAACACTCAAAACCCCTTTAAAACCTAGTTCCAAATGGCCAAGGTCCACAAAAACATACCCACAGACTCAATGGGTCTGTTGTTAGCAAGGGAGGCTTACCTGGGCCTGGTCCATTGGTTAGGTTAGCTTGGAGTCCCATCTGGGGTGCCAAATTGTAGGAAGAAATATCCTTCTGGGTTCAGCTCCAAGTGGGGAAAAAGACACTGGAAACATGGAAACTGTTTGGAAAGATGGTTTAATGGTGGACAGGATCACATGGCTTGAGTTCCTGAACAGAAAAGGGCAGATACAGTGAGTCCCTGGGTTTTTATGCTCTCCCTGGCTTTGAACTTCCTGGGGCCCCGAAAGAGTATCCTGATTGGTTGTCAGAGGTACACAAATTTCCTTGCACTAATTTAGAATTGTGTTATAGGACAGAGAAAGAACGGCAATCCTTCCTTTAGCAAGTGGGAGAACTGGAAAAGGCCCTTCTGGTGCTGAGTCTGGAATCCATGGGGAGTTCTGGGCAAGAACTGGGCAGAAGATGCTGAAAGAAGGAACCATCATTTCACATGTTCATGCCTGGAACTTCAGGAGCATCCAATATCAGGAGGATGAAGGTCCCCGAGGTCTTTGCAGCCAACTCCACTACTTTTGTAGTCGATGGTTGAGACCAGAAAAGCACACAAAAGCACAGATGCTGGACCTGGTGGTTCTGGAGCAGTTCCTGGCCCTTCTGCCCCTGCAGATGGAGAGCTGGGTGCGGGAGTGTGGAGCAGAGACCAGCTCTCAGGCGGTGGCCCTGGTGGAAGGCTTCCTCCTGAGCCAGGCGGAGGAGAAGAAGGAGCAGGTTGAGTTGCAGGTGAGAGGACTTCCTCCTGGGACTCCAGAAAAAATTGAATATAATAAACAAGAAGTTCACATTTTTTGTATCCTTTTCATAGTTTTATTAAGCTTATCAAAATATAAAATACAAAAAAATGAAAATAGTAGGAAATGGTGGGTGGGAAGGGAAGGGAAAGAAGTGTAGGGGAAAGGGGGGAAAAAAAGAAAACCATTGACTTTTTTTTTTAAGAAAAAAAGTTTTTATTTTATGATCAAACAAATGTACAATATAGTCAATCATTCAATATATCAAAATACATCTTATCATTTAATGTAACACTTTTGCTTATCTGTTAATACATTTATCTATCTCTAAACCCAACCTTCAACCCCCCCTCCCCACCCCCACCCCCGACTTCCCAGAGCAAAAACAGGGTATAAGATTTACGAAACATACGCCAAAATATGCTAACTTACTGCAAGATTTAAAACTCCCTAGACCCCTTAACTCCCCTTTTACAAATTATTCATCAACCTCCATTTTATAAGCTCAAAATAACATATAGTCCATTAATCCTTAGGGTTTTAAAAACATTAACAAGCACTAATAAATCATTCAAACCCTAAAAATCTCTTAATACATCTGTAAAGTATTCTTAATTCATTTACTTAATCATTTTACTCTTCCTCCTACTTTTATTCTCAAGATTCAAATATTTTAAAATCTTAATACAACAATAATTAGACCTTAAAAAAAACTAATCTTCCATTCTTTCTTTCTTTCTATATTTTTCTTAATTCATTTAGTTAATCATTAATACATCAATAATTGAACCAGAAAAAGTTAATCTTCCATTCTTCCTTTCTTTCTGTATTTTTTCCAGTCTTTCTTCCTCCCTCCTACTTTTATTTTGAAGAGGTTTTGAATTTTGATTTGAGCTTGATGTATCTTTAAAGCTCGTTCCTTTCTTAGAACTGTTTCCTCTGATTTAGAGCCCCCATATCGACTCTTCTTGCTTATATAATCAATCAGTTCATTCCTTCGTCTGTAGAACTAGAAATTCTCTCGATAAGATTTATCAGTTTGCAAAGAAGAGTCTAGTTGTTGCTTTTCGATTAATTGTGATTAATTGTGTGAAAGCCTCTGCCAAATCTTCTTTGTCCTCCAAAATCTCATTAGACTGACCAATTTCTGCTTCTCTCTGCTCCAGATTATATTTTTGAAAAGTTCTGTCAATTAATTCCATAAGAGCAGGAATAAGAAAGTTTGAAAGTTCTTGAGAGCCAGCCAGTTCCACCTTCTCTGTTTTGGTCATAATGTCTCCTGCATTGTCATTGTGCTTTCCTTCAAAAGCATCTTTAATTGCTTTTATATCCTCCACCAGTTCTTTAAATTTCCCTTCCATGATTGCTGTTTGGTTATTCATAGCTGCAGTTTGGTTATTCATGGCTTCCTTTATAAATTCTGTAAATTCTCTACAAGAATCCTCCTGGCTCTGTGAATCAATTGGGAATTGTATTTTCTGTGTCATTTATGACACCACTGGAGAGCCTCCACCACTTTTAGGAACTCCTAACTTAACTTGCTTGGGAGCCATCTTATTTTTAAAAAAATTTTCTTTTCACAGCCATAAAGTCTCTTGAACAGCTTTCACAAATTTATTTGTAATTTATCAAGCAAAATAGTCTTTTCTCCACCCAGCTCTCAAATCCCAGCAGCTTTAATCCAGTCTCTGAGCGCAGATCTGTTAACAAGCACTTTCATTTCTAACTTTCACTTTTACGCCCGCAACAAAGATGCCATTTCCACCTCCAGCTCAAAAAATTTCAAGTAGAAACAATGTATCCCTGGAGTTAAGCATAATACTTGCAAGGCTTGTCCTCCTGCTTCCATTCTGTCTGCTTTTGAATTCAATTAATCTCCTTTTTGAGAGCAGAGTTGGTCGCGACATCTGGCTCTGTTTAAAACAGAGTCGTCCCGGATCCGGAACTTCAGTGGGCTGACCGGGGAGCTCTCACCCTCCAAGCCCCTGGAGTTGTTCCAGGGGCTTACGGGGAGCTCTACCCTCACCCACCGGCTTTCCTCTCCTTCTTCCCCCAAAGGAGAAGTTTTCAAGCCGTCTGACAGCTGATTAGCGCTGTCAGAACGGCTCCAACGGAGTCGTGAGGCTGGCGGTCCGAAAAGACCGTCCATGACGCCAGCAGTGCCAACCGGAAGTCCAATATTCTCTCTTCTGTTGAGTTAATCCAATCACTAATTGCTGAAAGGGCAGCTGCCTCATAATACAATCTTAAATTGGGCATTTTGAGACCTCCTCTCTCACATATATCTTGCATTATTTTTTGCTTTATTCTCGGTCTCTTTCCTGCCCAAACAAAGTTACTGATACCCTTCTGCCATTCCTTCAAATTTGCATCTTTTTTAAGTATTGGTATCATTTGAAAAAGAAATAAAAACTTTGGTAAAACATTCATTTTTACTGCTGCTATTCTTCCCAACAAAGACAGTTGTAGTTTTCCATCTCTTTCTGTATTTTTGCCACAACGATTCGTAATTATACCTGTATAATTTTACATTTGAAGTCACAATATAAACCCCTAAATATTTAACCTTCTTTACTATTTCAAATCCTGTTACTCTTTTTGATTTATAGTCATATTTTTAGTCATTATCTTTGTTTTCCCTGCATTTATTTTAAATCCAGATACTTGTCCATATTAATTATATCCATTAAACCTATAACTGATTGCACTGGTTGGGTTAAAGTAACAACCAAGTCATCTGCAAATGCTCGTAATCTATAATCATAATGCCTAATTTTAATTCCCTTTATTTTATCCCAACCACGTATTTTATTCAGCAAAAATTCCAAAGTCAAAATAAACAGTAATGGAGACAAGGGACATCCTTGTCTTGTTCCTTTTTCAATATTAAAAGTTTCTGTTAAACTACCATTAATTATTATTTGTGCTGTTTGTTTCTGGTATATTGCCTTAATAGATTGTGTAAAATACTCTCCAAACTGCATCTTTTCTATTATTTTCAATAAAAAATTCCAATTCAATCAGTCAAATGCCTTCTCCACATCCAAAAATATAAGCGCCGCAGGGACTTGGTTGTTCTTCCCCAAATATTCCAATATGTTAACTATTTGCCTTACGTTACTTTTCATTTGTCTCCCATTTATAAAACCAGTTTGATCATTATGAATCGTTTGTTGCATAACTAGCATTAACCTATTTGCTAATATTTTAGCAAAAATCTTGTAATCTGTATCTAAAAGCAATATAGGCCTATAGTTCTTTGGCTGACTATGATTTTGATCCTCTTTTGGAATTAAAGAAATAAATGCTGTTCTCCAAGATGAGGGTACATCTCCTCCAGATTGTATTTTAATAAATAATTCCTTAAGTGGTTCCACCATTTCTAACTGAGCTTTACCCACTTTCAACTATTTAATTGCTAAGACAATTTCTTCCGAGGTTATTGTTTGATTCAAACCTTCCCTTTGCTCTTCTGTAACTATAGAAATGTTCTCCTTCTGTAGATATCTATCTATATCTATACCTTGAATTTTATCACTAGCATACAATCTCATGTAAAATTCTAAAAATGCTTTTTTAATCATGTTTTGCTGATACACCTCTTTACCTTTATATTCTATTTTCTCTATAGTACGTAGCTTTTGTTTTTTCCTTAACAAATATGCTAACCATCTACCTGGTTTGTTAGCATTACAGAAAGTATTATGTTTAGCATATTGCAGACTAATTGCAGCCTGATCTGCCATCAACATATTAAATTGCCCTCACAATAAATTAATTGCTTCTTTTGTTTTCTTATCTGCTGGGTTCAATGTTAATACTTGCTCTCTCTTTTTTATTTCCTCTTCTAAATCAATCCGTTTTTTTCCTGTCTACCTCTGTGTTTATTATTCAAATATATTAAAATACCTCTCATATATGCTTTGCATCCCATACCACTTCCATAGATGTACCTTTATACATATTCATAACAAAAAATTCTTTCAAAAATTTTTTACATTCTTTCACATTTTCCTCATATCTAAACAAATTTTCATTTAACCTCCAGGACCTCCTGGGTCCCTTTTCATGTTCCAGTTCCATCCAAACCGGGCTATGATCTGTTAATGTTCTTGGACATATCTTCGTCTTCTTCACCCTAGAAAGAAAATCATTAGTAATTAATATAAAGTCAATCCTAGAAAGGGATTGGTGTCTATCAGAAAAAAAGTAAAGTCTTTTTCTTCAACATTCCGTTCTCGCCAGATATTTCTCAACTCCATATCTTCCATCATATCAAAGAAAGATTTAGGTAATCTAGCGTGCACTTGAATATTTTGCGAAGGTCCTTTTTTGTCTTTTTTAGTATCCAAACCTCCATTCCAATCACCCAATAATATACACGATTTGTAATCCTATTGTATTAGTTTAGTATGTAAAAGCTTGTAAAATTTTTCTTGTTGGTTAGGTGCATATACTCCAATTAAAAGTATTTTCCCCCTCTATTAAAATTTCAATTGCTATATATCTTCCTTGATCATCTGCTTCAATTAGTCTAGCTATTAAGTCTTTTTTTAAGTATATAACTATGCCATTTTTCTTTTCTGGTGCAGATGCTACAAAATGTGTTCCCAATCTTGCGTTTATCAAACAGTTTTGATCTTTCATTCTAATATGTGTCTCTTGCAAACAAATTACTTCATTTTTGTACTGTTTCAGATAATGAAATATTTTCCTCCTCTTTTGCGGTGAATTTAAACCATTGACATTCCAATTTAAAAATCTAGTTGCCATTCTTGGCACCTTGAAGCTTTTGGAGCATCAGCTGAAAATCTTCCTGCATTTTCCTCTTCGACCTTGCTTCTCCCACTGCTTCTGTTTTTGTGATTTCTTGAGTTTTCATCTGAATTTGCTCCACCTTTAATTCTTCTCTGCACTTAATTGCCACTCGGGTCTGTCTCTGATCCTTTAGTTCCTCTATTTTTTCCAATAACACCGGAGCTTGAACAGTGCCCAAGTGTTGTATTAAGTCTTCTTGAGTAATCAAAACCCCTCCTTGGGCCTGTGCCTGCATTTCTTCTTTCTCGCCCTTTCTTGCCTCCTCTGCTTCCTTCTTCTAGCTTCTGGGGACGGTGGGCATCCAACCTTTAATACATTTGTGTAAAAGTCTCTTGCCTTCCAAACTGTATTGAGACGATATCTTTCTCCTGAGTAATTCACCACTAATCCAACTGGAACCTCCCATCTGTACTGTATCTGGTGATTTCTAAGTTCTTCCACCAAAAAAGCATAGTTCTTTCTGGTTCTCAGCATTTTGGGGGGAATTTCTTTCAATATTAAAACCTCCTGCCCTACCACTTGAAATTTATTTTTGTAGGAAGCTTGTAAAATTTCATTTCGTATCCTCCTTGTTGTAAAGTAGATTACAATATCTCTTGGTAAATGTTTCTGTCTGGCAACCCATGAGTTAACACGATAAATTTTGTCAAGTTGCCATTCAAGATCTGCCTTTTGTTCTCCAATTATCTGTGCAAAGGCTTCTGCAAAGATCTCTCACAAGTTCTCTTGATTATTTTCTCTCAGGCCTCTTACTCTCAGGGCAAACTCCATCGCCCTATATTGTATCATTGTCACTTCTAAGTCTGCCCTCTCCATCTTTGTCTGGACCTTGCCCATTTTTTTTCCCAAATCCACATTAGATTGATTAAGTTCTTCCACTTTTTCATCCAGCCCTTCAATATGGCTTGCCAGACCCTGAAATGCAAAAACAATATCTTCTCTGATTTCCTTATTTCGAATTTGAATTACCTCTTTAATTTCTGCCATCTCTTCAGCCACATCCCATATTTTTTTCTTCAAAGACCGAAGTAATTTTTTCCTCTAAAACCGAGGCTTGTGTCTTTAAAGCTTCCTGCAAAGCTTCCAGTGTTAATATTTGTGGTTCCATTGGAGCTGACAAAGATTGCAATTTAGATAGTTGGGCTGGTGATCCCCCAGCACTTTTAGCCGCAACAGTTTTATTTGCCTTGAAGCCATTTTCTAATTTTCAATTTTAATTTTAAACTTTTGCAACAGCCAAAACAATAAGTCCACTAAATCAAGTTAATTTCCAGTCCTCGGTAAATTTTTTGATTCATCTAAAGTCAATTTTAAATCTTCATTCTTTTAAAGTAAAATCCAATACTTTTGAACAGGGGCTGTCAGCACTAGACGATACTTTGTAATTATGATCACTCCTGCCTTTGCTCTGCCTGCTTTTGTATCCAGTATTTTGAAAGATTGTTGCAGGGGTGGTCGAGGAGTCTTGTTCTGCTTAAAGCAGATGTCTTCTTACCAGCCTTTCCTGGCATTCATACTATGTGGAGATGCTTCACTAATCTTTGTGTAGTTCCCTTATCCATTCTAGAAGAAAGATTTTGCACAGGGATTTCTTTCTTCCTTCCCAACCTAATTGATCGACACTGAATGATTTGCATTGGTGTTCACTGGAAAAGAAACCACTTCATGATGTGTGATGACCATTAATTCTTTTCTCCTACTTCAAGCCCTTCGCAATGGAGATCAGAGATCCTGAGAGAAAGAGGCATCCGTCAAATCTCCCTGAAGAACTGTTTTTCAGGGGAATCCCTCAGGGAGATCCAATTCAGGACACCTCAGGAGGTAATATAAGGTCCTTCCACTCCTTTGATCAATCTTAACTTTCTCATCTTCTCGGTGTCCTCTCCTCTATAGCATTCCTCCTCCCATTTTACTCATGATGCTTTTTGAAATTCTGTCTCCCTCACAGAGAAGAATAGAAGGAAGTTGACTCTTTGTTTTGGGGGAGCAGAAACCAGGATTGAACCTCCAACTCGGGTAAGAGAAGAACATTCATTTACTAGATTTTTATTTTCCATTTCCCTCAGGAAATCAGAGGATGTGGACCAGGGGTGGGTTCTACTTACCTTTAGTACCGGTTCGCAGCGGAGCCGCACGTGCGTGCTTGCTTCGGTCATGTGAGCGTGTGTTGTTCTGCGCATGCGCAGAAGCATTTTGATTACGTCGGGGTCAGTGGGCGGGGCCTCCGGCCGGCTTTACTACCAGTTCTATAGAACCGGTGCGAACCGGGGGCAAACCACCACTGATGTGGACAGCATAGGTCCGTGATGGCGAACTTATGGCACGGGTGCCACAGGTGGCACGCGGAGCCATATTGGTGGGCACGCAAGTGTTGCCCTAGCTCAGCTCCAGCGCGCATGCCCCCACCGGCCAACTGATTTTCAGGCCTTCTGGTCCCACTGGAAGTCGGGAAACTTGCTGTTTCTGGCCTCCGGAAGGCCTCCGGGGGGATGGGGAAGGTTGTTTTTGCCCTCCCCAGGCTCTTAGAAAGCCTCTGGAGCCTGCGGAGGTGGAAAAACGGGCCTACCAGGCCCACCGTACCATTGCGTGCCAAAAGCAGGGGGAAGTGTGCAGGGGTCACGTGCGCATGCGCAGGAGGGCGGGGTGCATTGAATTATGGATGTGGGCACCTGCACCCGCAACCCCTCCCGGCTCCCCCTGCTTTTGGCACTCGATGGCAAAAAGGTTAGCCATCACTGGTATAGGTAGTACTCGTAAATGTGAAAAATGGGCATGCTGGCAAAGGGGCTCTGGCAGGCTGGCGGTGGGAGGTCATAGATCTCAACCGATTCGCCCTGCTCCAGGCAGGAGCAGCCAATCTGGGTGGCCGAGAGCAGTGCTGCGAGGAGGACAAAGAGCTCCCGTGAAGACAGCAACAGCACAGGCAGTCGCTCATGCCAGTTGCTGCAAGGGAGTGGCGAGTTCATCAAAAGGGAAAAGCAGGACTCAGTTTACAGCAGCTGCCTGAAATGTGTTTGCAGCGACTGCTGGACAGGAAGTGGGCAACCCCAATGCTCTGACCTCCACCTGCTGCCAGTGCTGCCCCTGCATGTTTTGGAAGGGAAATTAAAAAGAAAAATCCTGCAGGGATTTGATCCCATGCTGGGATGTGATCTGAATAAGACTGTCTTGTCCTACTGTTGAAACGCCCCCAGGCTCTTTCCCGAAGGGAGGGTGGCTCTTCTCTGCCTTTCGCCATCATGCGCAGTGCAAGGGGCAGTGCAGAAGTCCACTTTTTGTTTTTGATGCGCTCACCACTCACAGCAACTGGGACCACTGAGGGGTGGGGGGATGCACTGGCAGCAGGCAGAGGCCTGCTTCTCCCCCCCCCCCCATTCTTTTCTCCTCTGCTTCAGCCCAGCCCTCCACCCAGCAGCTAAGGATGAGGTGCTCACCCACCTCTCCATGAGGCCTCTCAGGGAACACATCATACAAATTAAAAGAAAGCGCTGCGAGTCCAGGTGTCCTTTCCGTTTGTTCCCCTCGCCTCTCTCTCTTGCCCCCCCCCTCTAGCAACAACTAGAGGTGTGGGGGTAAGTGGGGAAGGCATGTGATCTGGCCTACAGCTGCGGGCAAACAAGGACAGGCAGAGTGGCAGAGGGTTCACATGGCCCATCTGGTAGGCCAGATTGCGTACCTCCCCCACCCCACCTTCGCCTCTGCCAGTGCCGCTGCAATGAGGCAAAGCAAGTGGTGGGGTGGGGGATGGCGCCAAGGCGTAGCCCCTGCATTCTCAGCCCCCGCCGTCCAGCCTGGTCCTCCACTTCCATCGCACACTCCACACAAGCAAAGACAGTTGGTGGGACAGATCACATGCCTCCCCCCACCCCCCGTGCTGGCTGCAGTTGCTTCCAGACACCATCTGGCCCCTCCATGCCCACTGCCCCACCCTCACATGCTTTTTGTTCTGTCCATTTTGTCATCTGAA
Organism: Pantherophis guttatus; assembly: GCF_059756535.1. Taxonomy (NCBI): domain Eukaryota; kingdom Metazoa; phylum Chordata; class Lepidosauria; order Squamata; family Colubridae; genus Pantherophis; species Pantherophis guttatus. The sequence continues at coordinate 248,127,488 of NC_142064.1, forward strand.
CCACGGATTCCTACTAAGCAAAGCTATTTCCCTTAGTGTATATGTTTGCTTTGAGAATTTCTAAATAATAGGAAAGATGCTGTTCTGTACTTTTTTTCCCTTTCAGGAGAGTCTTGTGTCCTTTGAGGAGGTGGCTGTTGATTTCTCCGAGGAGGAGTGGTCTCAGCTGGATCCTCACCAAAGAGCTCTGCATTGGGAAGTCATGCTGGAGAATTATAAGAACGTGGTCTCTCTTGGTAAGGGTTTCCTACTCTCCAGTCAGAGAGTCCAGGAAGACATTTTGTAGTTAGAGGCCATTAGTTAGTTCTTCTGAAAACATCTTGAAATAGATATCCCCTCTTCAGAGGGAGAAGGAAAAATTATGTTTTTCTACTGCTCCTAGGAAGGAAATGGGTGTATGGCATTCTGCTTAGAGGTATCCGATCCAATTTGCTTTTGTCTTTCTATTTAAACTTTTTAGTGACAAAGTAATTCCTTAGTTTGAGGTAATGCCAAAGTCCATCACACAGATTTCAACTATTTTGGCCCAGATGCTTCTATATCATTCAAGTTTTTTGACTTAATGTCTTTTTCAAGGTTTTATGTCTCATCAATAGAGATATTATCATTTCAATACCATGCTATTATAAGGATACAGATATGCGGTATATATTAGAATTTGGCACAATATCTGAAGGCAATTAATATGACTTCTAACAGAGTGATCTTTTTCCCTAACCTTTCTCCCACTTTCATTTCTTTTTCCCTTTGAAGGTGAGAATGACAATGACAATAAAGACTCTGGAGAACCAATCAAAGTCTTTAGACAAGGAGACGTAATGAAGAAACCTGCAATTCAAACAGAATTCCAAAGGCAGGAGAGAAACCTGTCAAATAACTGGAATAAGGAAAGCTCATCTTCAATTGTTGCTCAGATGCAGGACTTCATTGATCAACGAGGAAAACTAAAGAAGAAATATATTGGGAAAGGTGTAAGACTCTTCAGAGACACATTAGATGTAAATGGACCCTGTCCATCACAAGCCAAAGAACCAGCCAATATATGGAAAGATGAAGGAAAAAATTACAGTTGGATATCCACACTTTCTCAAGAAAATGGATCTCTTGAGTCACAGAAAAGTTTCCACATGGGAGAGAACTCAAACATATGTAATGAACATGGAAACAAGATTCTTAATAAAAGGACATGCATAAGAGAGAAGCCATATAAATGCATGGAGTGTGGAAAGGGCTTTACCCAAAAGAGTATCCTTATTACCCATCAAAGTATCCACACAGGGGAAAAGCCATATAAATGCATGGAGTGTGGAAAGGACTTCACCCAACGTGATCATCTTACTGCCCATGGAAGGATCCACACAGGGGAGAAGCCATTTAAATGCATGGAGTGTGGAAAGGGCTTTAGCCAAAAGGGTAACCTTATTACCCATCAAAGGATCCACACAGGGGAGAAGCCTTATAAATGCATGGAGTGTGGAAAGGACTTCAGTACAAGCGGTTACCTTACATGCCATCAAAGGATCCATACAGGGGAGAAGCCCTATAAATGCATGGAATGTGGAAAGGGCTTCAGAACAAGCAATGAACTTGCATCCCATCAAAGGATCCACACAGGGGAGAAGCCTTATAAATGCATGGGGTGTGGAAAGGGCTTCAGTACAAGCAGTTACCTTACATGCCATCAAAGGATCCACACAGGGGAGAAGTCATATAAATGCATGGAGTGTGGAAAGGACTTCAAAAGAAGCGATGAACTTACATCCCATCAAAGGATCCATACAGGGGAGAAGCCCTATAAATGCATGGAGTGTGGAAAGGGCTTTAGAACAAGCAGTTACCTTATATGCCATCGAAGGATCCACACAGGGGAGAAGCCCTATAAATGCATGGAGTGTGGAAAGGACTTCAAAAGAAGCAGTTACCTTACATACCATCGAAGGATCCACACAGGGGAGAAGCCCTATAAATGCATGGAGTGTGGAAAGGACTTCAAAAGAAACAATGAACTTGCATCCCATCAAAGGATCCACACAGGGGAGAAGCCATATAAATGCATGGAGTGTGGAAAGGACTTCAAAAGAAGCAATGAACTTACATCCCATCAAAGGATCCACACAGGGGAGAAGCCATATAAATGCATGGAGTGTGGAAAGGGCTTCAGTAGAAGCAGTTACCTTACATGCCATCAAAGGATCCACACAGGGGAGAAGTCATATAAATGCATGGAGTGTGGAAAGAGCTTCAGCAAAAGCAGTAAACTTACACGCCATCAAAGGATCCATACAAGCGAGAAGCCACATAAATGCATGGAATGTGGAAAGGGCTTCAGCAAGCCCCATAGTCTTATTTACCATAGTATGATTCATAGACTGGAGAATCCCCAAAACAAATATACATTTGAGTAAGAATCTATGCTAATTATTGATTTAATGGGTTCTATGTATGGATTTCCGATTTATAGAGTGAACTCTGAAAAGGGTTTTTTCTGTGATTCACCCTCCTGACAGCCGTAGACATGAATTTAGTAATGAAAATAAAAACAGTGAGCATGTGTCATTATAATTATTATTTATACTTCTTTGAATGTAGCTGTATATAAAGTATATAGGAATGTTAAACTGGTGGCTCATGGGCCAGTTGTGTCACATGCACATACCCCAGCTCCACGAATGGGGAAACCGTCGCAATGCGTCACGTGATGGCAATGTCACGCGGGGAATTTGAAACCCGTGGTGTATAGGTTCATTTTATTTTATTGTTTAGAAATGAGCTTCCTGTTCCCCAACTGCCATCATTCCCCCAGTTAGTCATAGCTCTCAGAGGGATGCGAAGACATCTAACAGATGCTGTTTCTCTAAGCCCAAAAGGAAAATATCCAAAAAATAATCAAATTGCACCCATGGTATAGAACTGGGATCCCCAAAAGTAATTAAATTTGCATCCTCGGTGTAGAACCGAGACCTGAGTCAGCCGGTATTTATGGAGAAACATTGAACATTATTCAGTCAAAGGCCTCATGATATGAGGAAATTGTCACATGGAGATCAATGTAGATGAGAAGAGCTGAAAGGATGAACAATTCCTCTCTCACAAAAGGAGCCAGAAGCGCCCAAGTGCTTGTGTAAATTTCTTTTCAAGCATTATGGCCATATTTTGCTCTTCTGTAGTGTGGTGAGGGCTAGGAAGTCCACCTTTGATTTAAATAAGATTAATTAAATATCAATGGTGTGGTTTTGTTCTAGTCATGTATTATACTCATCTGTTAAAACTCTTAGTTGCTTTAAAAATGTATTAACACAGGATATTTGGAAGGATTTGGAGGGGGCATATTTCAGGATTTGAGAGGCTCATGTTGGTTTGAAGCTCAATTGTCAGTAATAGTTCTGGATCAAGCTGAACAATAAAGAGACCGAAAAGAGCAGAGAGGTTAACTCAGTTTTTTAAACCCCTTTTTTCTTTCCATGTACACCCTTTCTTTCACTAATTGTAGCTAAATCTCTTTTTTTCCCCTTGCATTGTCACCTCCATATGCAGAGGAATCTCTTCAAAACATTGGAATCTTCAGGTCTTGTGGTTGGAATGTTTTTCTCTGTTTATTTTGTAGATCATGAATGAATCCCAGTATCATTGCTCAGGCTGGTCCAGGTTCTTTCTTGCCCCCCAAAGGCATTTTTGGGTCATAGAGGTAAGCCAGAAGGGATAAGACTTGTCACAAGCAGAACGATCATGTAGAAAGAAAAAGAATTATGCGTAGCATGGGTGAATAAAGGAGATGCGTGGGAAGACAAGATAGAAAGTGGATAAGAGAAACAAGGAGATTACAGATAGTTCATGGGAGGACTGTAATTAAATGATCATCAAATAAATTTATATCAGGGTTTCCTGCAGAAATTAAATCCAGAAAGCACGCACAGACTGATTCAGCAGGATTGATTTAAATAAGAAACTTCTTTATATACAAGAATATATATACAATACCAACAGCAGAGTACAATTTCTTTCAACGTAATAGAAGTTACAGGCAGAGCACAAGGCAGGAGAGAACAGTTACTTTCATTTCAGCAGAGCAGACAAGCATCCCCAGACTGCTTAGTTTCAGATTCAGTTCTCTGCACAGATGCAGAAGCTGCAGACTAAGACGCCCTGGCTCCAGTCTGTCTCAGCTCCGAATTGGCTGACTTAGTTGCTATGCCTATTCATTGGCTCACCTTGTTACCATGTCTCTGAATCATGCATACATCACTATCAAAGATGCTAGAATCATAAGGTCTGTTCTGTCCTCATTCAACATTACTCTGTGTGCAGCTTGACATGCACCCACCTATCCTCCAATAAAACAGACCGTCTGCATAGATCTGGATGCTTTACTAAAGGAATAGGATGGGTGAAACTGGAAAAATAGAAATACAGGTATTCCTCAAGGTACGAACCTAATGGATCAAAAAATGTGTCAAATGAATCACATTCAATTTTACAAATTTTTACAATCAAATTCATTAATTGAATCAAATGGCTTGTTAAATGAATGAAGATCTGACCTACTTCCTGGGGGCTGCTGATCAGTTATTTTCACTGCTGATCAGCTGATTCCGGTGCAGTTGAAGGAGGAACTAAATTGCCTCCAAGCTGGCTCACAGAGCTCTCCGTTTGCAGTTTTAAAAAAATCCACTTGCTGCTCATCAGCTCAAGCATCTTCAGACAGCTGCCCAGATGGGGTTTGGTGGTAATTTACAGTACTCTCAGATTGCAGTTACTTTAAACAAAAAAAACAACAACCTGCCACTACAGTAATTAGCTTAAGAGTCTCCAGCCAGGCTCCCAGAGTGAGATGGGGGAGGAATTTACAGAACTCTTGGCTTGGAACAGTAACAGAGATGGAAGAGACCTTGAGGTCCTGTAGTCTAACCCACTGCTCTCAGGCCAGACTCTCCATACAGTCCATGTAGCATTTCTACAAGCAGTTTCAAAGCAAATGCAAACAAACTTTATCTTTGCAAAGAACTGTACTTACAAACACGATACTGTAGTTTGCACACTACAGTACAGTGCTTAAAAAGAAGCAGAGCAGTTCCCAAAATGCTTACAAACAAGCAGTACAGTACTATAGAGTAACAAAAAAGAATATTTTAAAATACTTAACAGAATTCCTGAATGCGAAATAACATCATAACTATATAGTATGATGGACTTTCAGGGCCAGTGCAACATGTAACATGTTCACATGGGTACAATAGGACTGAGTGGTTGTTAATATGATTTATTGGGTTAGGGATTTTCTGTCTTCACATTGAGTTGTATTGTGTTGGGGGGGTGCATGGAGGGAGCTCAGCCAATCTCACTGTACATTGTGCACTGACAATAAAGGTTTGAATTTAGAAGCAATTCTAGCACTCTAGATCTCAAGCCCAGGAGCAGCAGATCCTCCATGCAGCACCAGAAAAACAAAAACTTGGTGCTGCCCTGGCTGCAAAATCCACCGGATCTTGTTTGGCCATGAAGAGTAAGGTGGGTTTAAACTCCATATGCAGCTTTGGTCACTTAGATATCTCTACGCTGTTGGTGTCGATATTCAAAGAAACATGCAGTTCTTTGGCTGCCCCCCCAAAAGTTGGTACATTCGTCTGAACGAATGTATTTAAAGGGCCTCGGATAGCAATAAAATATCTGAGGGCATTTATGAAGCTAGAAGCATCCATAATAACTTCAATGTGGAGAGCTCTAATGGTCATACAGGTGAATAGGGCTGCCCACCTCTTACTGTTTGCCTGACACCCTCTAGTGTGACGCGTGGTCACAGACCAGGAGCCAAAGACATCAAGGCCAACGTTAGTGAAAGGAGGATTTGTACTGAGTCTGTCGGCTGGAAGATCAGCCATCTTTTGTGTTTGTAACCTACCATGGAGCTTGCGACAAGAAATACACCTGAAGATTGCCTACTCACACATCTTTTAGCTCCAACTGTCCACAAACCAGCAGTTCTTAAACTCCGTGATGGCAAACCTGTTAAGTTGAGTGAATGAGGACGCAGCAAGCCAGAGTAGTGAGTGACAACAGGTCTTTATTGTATGGTGAGAACCCCAGCGACTGACCCAGGGAGCTAGCTCCCTTTATATACCTTGCAGCTGTGGTGGTCAGCCAATCAGCTGATGGTCAGTTAATTCAAACTTCCTGCCAAACCAAACCTATTTACATAACAAAACCTATGGCACTTCTCCAAATTCTAAATGAAATGGGAGTCTGGCTTCCCAGCATGCACTTGATTTGAGAGTGCAGGAGGATGGTTAAATGGGTAGGATCAGCTTCAAACAATATACTTGGGGCATGTTTGTCTCTCTGGCCACTAGATGGAGCTAGAGCAGTGGTGGGTTGTCCCCAGTTCAGACCGGTTCTATAGAACTGGTAATAAAACCGGAGGGAGGCTCCGCCCACCAACCCTGACATCATCAGAATGCTTCTGTGCGGCCCCGTTGCAAACCGGTAGTGAAGATAAGTAGAATCCACCCCTGGGCTAGAGGGCAACAACAGAATATAAAGAGAGTATGTTAGGGCATGTTTGTCCCTCCGGCCACTAGATGGGGCTAGAGAGTCACCACAGTATATAAAGTTATATGGTGTGGGATGATACTCCCTGCCTGGTATCAACCGATACCACTATTTGAGTTCTGAGATGATAGCATTAGGTGAGCTGCTATTGCTTTTTTGCTGATATGGTCATCGATGAGGTGGTGCCACTGCAGTTTCCAATGAGCTTTTGGGAACTTGACTGTGATCTAAGTCAGTAGTGAAATCTGAACTGGTTTGCTACTGGTTCGCTGGCCACGCATGCACGCTACACACATGCATGTGCTGTAAGGAGGCTTGGGAAGGTAAGTAGAACAGCGCAGGGGGGAATCAGCTGTGGCGCACAATCTTGGGAACCTTTTAAAAAACTTTTTAAAAGCATTTTTTACTACCGGTTCGGGCAAATAGGTAGTAAAAAATGCTTTAAAAAAGGTTCCAATGATCACAGCTGTGCTGCGCAATTATCAGAACCTTTTTTAAAAACTTTTTAAAAGCATTTTTTACTACTCATTCGCCAAAACGGTAGTTTTTAGCGCTACCGGTTGGCCCGAACCAGAGTGAATCGGTAGCATTTCACCCCTGCTCTAAGTCCGGAATATAACATCCCATTGCTAGCTTCTCCCTTAGGCTTGCTGAGATCCTCTGACATATATCCAGCATCCTTCTGTTGAACAGATATTGTGGGAGACATTGCAGAAGACTGGTTCAATTGCTTTTTGAAGCTTGCTGTTCTTTGTGGTGTGGCTGAGGGCTGCTGTGCCATTTGAGCTATGGTGTTGTCCACACATTCTGAGATATGAATGGCACAGATGGACTCTGGAGACTGTGGCAAAGAGCATGCTACAGCTTGTTCTTTATTGTAAGGTAGGCATCGTCTCTGTGATCTGAAGGGAAGAGGGGTGACCCAGTTGTCACTATCTTCTTTGACTAATGCCTGCTCTGTCTTTTCTAAAGGGAGTTTGTCCTCAGTAGATGTTGCCACCTGATTGTCATCTTCCATTTTTTGAAAGACTGTGCACTTTAAATGACCTTGGTCACCATCACAGGGGAGGTTGTCACTAAAGTAGCCTATGAAGGGACAAGGCAAATGGGTAATGTGCAGTGAATTCTGTAAGAGGAATTGGTTGAACTTGTGGCTTGGCTGAAAAATAGAAGGATGTCTGTGTCTCTAATGTACTTGTCAGCATGCTGCTAACAGAGGTTGGTTTGTCCCAATATAACTTCTTCTTTTTTAAATATTTTTTATTGTTTTATATCATACATCTCCTTTCTATGTTGAGCAGTGTCCTCTCTAGGTGTCCAAGATGTTAACATGCGAATGTACAAACATCATCATCATCATCATTATAGTCATATATATATTAACAAATGTGCAGTAACATATAAACATATATGATAACATCCATCGTATTATAACATATATTGTCTTCCATTAGGGTGCCGATTATATTACCATCAAGTAAAAGAAAAAAAAATTACCCCTCTGTTTTTCTTTCTCATATTCACCATATTTCACCCAATTTTACAACGACAATCCATCTCTTTCCGTCTTCCTTCTCCTTCCCTCCCTTCCCTTCTCCCCTCTCCTTCCCTCTCCTTCCCTCTCTCCTTCTCCTCTCCCCTCTCTACTTTCCTCTCCTCCCTTTTCCTCCCCTCCTCCCCCTTCTCTTTACTCTTCTCCACCTCCCTCTCTCCTTTCCCCTCTCTCTTTCCCTCTTCTTCCATCTCCTTCCTTCTCCTCTTCCCCCAACCTTTCTCCCCTCCTCTCCCCTCCTCCACCCCACTCCACTCCCCTGTCTCCCGTCATCTCTCCACTTCTCTTTCCTTCCATCTTTTTCTCTTCGTTGTTGCATATAGATTCCCAATTCCCTACAGAATACGGTGCATTTTCCAAATACCATCTCTTTCAAATATAACTATACATTTTCTTGAAATTACATTAGAAGAAAACAGACTTAATATCTACATAAACAGTGTGTTGATGGCAGTGATAATCATGATTATAGTAACATAATAATAATTATTCTTCATATTAATAATTTTACAAACATTATCATCATTATGATCATATATATATAAACAAATATGCAGTAATATATAAACAAATATGCAATAATATCAATCATATTATAACATATATTATCTTCCATTATAGTATCGTTTATATAACCGTCAAAAATATTTACTCATCTGTTTTTCTTTCTCCTATAAACCATATTTCACCTAATTACCCCTGATCACCCTGATCAAAAGTTTTAAACTACCTCAAAAACTCCACTAATATCCTCTACCTCACTAGGAAACAATCTGGCTAGACATTCAAGCAAATAAGAAAACTCCAAAAGCCAAAACAAAAAAAAATTCATTATTGACCCAGATGCCATTAAAACAAAATACATGGCTTTAAGGAAAAACAAAGGAGAGATCCCAGCGTGTGAGTGAGATCGCAATATTATCGGATCATCTTCCCACTGCAAAATCAAGGCAGAGCTTCATCCCCAGCACCAAGGCAAGGCTTCAGCTACAAAAATACCCGATACCCCTAACACCGACTCACTGATTTCTGATCGATTGATTAATATAATAGATTGATAGTACTTGAGTAATTGTCCAGTAAACTAATATATTAGCTTAACTGAGAAGACTAACTTTAATTACTGATTTATTGTATAACTGTAATTACTGCAATGAGTGCAGCATTGATTGACTATCATATTGAAAAATTAGTGTTATTGATTAGTGTTGCATTGATTACCAATAAATAAATTACCAGGAAGAAATCTAGCTAGAAATTCAAACAAAATCAAAAATTTAATTAATTATTTGACTGGTTAAGTAATACTAATTAATCACACACTGATTGTCAATAAATTTGATTAATTAATTTGCTAAAACACTGATTTATTATTGACATTACTTAATTAATTTGTAATTTATTTATTTTTTATTGACATTGATTAATTAATTTGTTTGCTGATTAATTACTTGCTAGATATTGATTTATTATTGATATTGACAAATTAATTTTGTCAAACATTGACTGATCATTGACCATGCCAGGCAAAAACTCAAAAAATCGACCACCAAACACCCACAAATGATAGATATCACTATCAATGATGACCCCAACAATTCCAGAACATGCTATAAATGAAATGAATCTATCAACAAATATGATGAATTCGAGAAATGCTGTTTATGTACCAAATATGCCCACCGCACTTGCCTGAAAATAAACAAATAGGTAGCCAATTTCCTACAAGCATATCCTACATTTCTCCATCTATGTCCATCTTCTTTGCCAAAGTTCAGCAACTTAATTGCCATGTCTGATAGGGTCCATACCAGGGGTGAAATCCAGCAGGTTCTGACAGGTTCTGGAGAACTGGTAGCAGAGGTGAGTTTCAGCAGGTTCTGATCAGTTCTGGAGAACCAGTAGCGGAAATTTTGAGTAGTTTGGAGAACTGATAGTAAAAATTCTGACTGGCCTTCCCCACATCTATTCTCTGCCTTCCAAGTCCCAGATATTGGGAAGAAATGGGGATTTTGCAGTAACCTTCCCCTGGAATGGAGTGGGAATGGAGATTTTGCAGTATCCTTCCCCTGCCATGCCCACCAAGCCATACCACGCCCACCAAACCACGCCCACAGAACCAGTAGTAAAAAATTTTGGATTTCACCACTGGATTGACCTAGCTATCATGATGGCCACAGTTGCAAATACAGCTTGTGGTTGAAGCTGAAGTAGTCATTGAGAGGTAGGATATTGTAGCAGATGATTTTATGAGCTATGCTTAGGTCATACCAAAGGTGGCATAGTTCTAAATTTTCTAAGCCCAGAATTTCAAGTCTGGTGGCATAAGGTATTTTGTTGCGAGCAGAGGACTCTTCTTGTGAAATATTTCTGGATATGTTCAATTGTATTAATGTCCGATATGCAGTGTGGGTTCCAGACAGATGAACTGTATTCGAGAATTGGTCTAGCAAATGTTTTGTATGCTCTGGTTAGTAGTGTAATATTACTGGAGAAGAAGCTATGCAAGATTAGGTTTACAACCCTTAATGCCTTTTTGGCGATGTTGTTACAGTGGGCTTTGGCACTTAGATCATTTGATACAGGGGTGAAATTCAAAAATTTTTCCTACCAGTTCTGTGGGCGTGGCTTGGTGGGTGTGGCAGGGGAAGGATATTGCAAAATCTCCATTCCCACCCCAACTGAAAGAGCCTTGATAGTACAGTGGTCTAAAGTACCCTGTTATTAACACAGCTGCCTGCAATTACTGCAGGTTCGAATCTCACCAAGGCTCAAGGTTGACTCAGCCTTCCATCCTTTCTAAGGTAGGTTAAATGAGGACCCAGTTTGTGGGGGCAATAAGCTGACTTTGTATAAATATACAAAAGTATGAAGGCTATTGCTTAACGCACTGTAAGCCGCCCTGAGTCTCCGGAGAAGGGCGGCATATAAATCAAATTAAAAAAAAACAAAAACCTGGGGCCAGCCAGAAGTGATATTTGCCAGTTCTCTGAACTACTCAAAAGTTCCACTACCAGTTCTCCAGAGCCTGTTAGAACCTGCTGGATTTCACCCCTGATTTGATATGAGTACTCCAAGGTCCTTGACAGAGTGAGGGTCATCTACAAGGTTGAATCCACTCAGCTTGTATTTTGTGTTCTGATTCTTTTTGCCAATGTGTAAGACAGAGCATTTGTTGATTTGAGATTTGGAGTTTCCAATTTTTTGACCATTCCGACACAAAGTCGAGCATTGTTAAATAGTTTTACATCATCGGCAAAGAGAGTGCAGTTACTTATAATATGATCACAAAGGTCATTTATGTATAGTATGAAGAGTGTTGGTCCTAGAATGCTGCCTTGGGGGACACAGCTATTAACAGGTGCAGGATTTGATAGGGCGCTTTCTATTTTGACACTTGTTATCTGTTTGACAGGAACGCGGTTATCCAATTATGGAGGGGTCCAGAGATGCCATAGGATTTTAGTTTTAGAAGTAGTTTGTCACGTACCACTGAATCAAAGGCTTTACAGAAGTCTATGTAAATTGCATCTATTACTTTGCCCTGATCAATATTTTTAGTCCATATGTTTTTGCAGTGTAGAAGTTGTAGATTACAGGATAATTTTTTTCTGAAACCAAATTGTTTATTAGAGAGTAGGTTGTTTGTTTCTAGGTGGAGGGTAATGGCTTGGTTGATGATTGATTCCATGACTTTGCAGGTGACGCAGCATAAAGAGATTGGTCTGTAGTTTTTGACTAGGCTGGGGTCTCCCTTTTTGAAGATAGGGATGAGCATGGCTAGTGACCATAGGTTGGATAGGGAGTTGGTCCTGAAAGATTTTTCAAAGATTATGCTTAGGGGTTCTGCTATAGCAGTGTAAAGCTTTTTTAAGAAGTATGCACACATAGTCCATCAGGCCCAATAGATAGAGATGGTTTTAGTCTACGTAGTGCCTTTTCAACGTTATGTTCTGTGAAATGTATTTGTGTTAGTTATTAGAGGTACGACTAGGGAATGTTGGGCATGAGCCATTGCTGTTTACAAAGACTGAGCCAAAGAATGTGTTAAAGAGGTTTGCTTTAACTGCTTCATCACTGCATTCTTTACCATTAGGTCCTTTTAGGGGTGGGATAGATCTAGAATCTTTAAGATTGTTGTTTACAAAATTATAGAAGGTGCGGTTAGTTAGTTATATAACTATCTTTTTTGTATATTAATCAATATGAACATGAATATTCCAATTATTTCCATGCAATCCAATTTCTTACAAATCAATTAATTATATTTACCAATAATAATAAACCAAATAATTTCCCCCATCTATTCCTCCAAACCACAACATAACCATTTCTGCTTTCAACACAATATACAATTAATATTATCTCAATTATTACAATTTCCTAGTTAAATAGAGCTTTTTTTCTTTTGTGTTTTAAAATCTTGAACTCTCCTCTTTTGCCCTAAATTTCCCATTGTTTGCACCTACCTTTTTTGGTGAGGAAAAAGAAAAGAAATCTGCTGCCTAATTTTCCAACGTTGCAGCAAACAAGCCAACAGCCTGTTTCACTTTCAGTTTCGTTTTGAGCTTGGTTTGCACAAGGAGAAAAAAAAATCTGCTCGAGCAATTTAGCAAGCAGCAAGAGCCCTGCGCAAAACAGCTGAGAGCAAATCAGCTGAGAGTGGGGAAGCCGAGCTAATCAACGTGCTAATTAACCTACACGGAAGCTGTAAGGGGCTGTTTTTTCTATTTTTGCAGGCATTGGTCTACTTATTTGTTTTCTTTTAACACAGAACAGCTGTAGGGCAGCCCTTTGAAGCCCCGCGGCAAGAGTTTAAACAGTTTTTTTTCCTCTAGCCATCAGCTGGGACTCAGGAGGCAGCTGGGACTCAGGAGGCAGAATGAAAAATTGGGACTTTTTTAAAACGCCACGGGACACGGGACAAATTACTAAAAATCGGGACTGTCCGTCTGGTCACCTTAATGTAATCCCTACACAAATCAGTGGTGATTCCCCCCCCATACAATATTTATGTTCACTTTTCATTATTTGAGTTTCCTCATTTTATACCTTTTCTCAAGGCACATATGAGATGCGAACTCCCCTAAAAGTCCTAAGTGTCTTAAACCTAGGGTTTTGTTCCTGTTATTTGTGACAGTTGTTTCTTACTTTGCAGCCTCACTGATGGACATTGGGGGGTTTCAAGTGTTTTTTGACAGAACAACACGTCATGATATATCATGTCCATTTCTTCTTTTCTTTTGCCCCTCATTTCAACTCCTTCACTGTGTGGATTGGAGATCCTGAGGGAAGGAGGCTTCCATCAAATCTCCCTCTGTTTTCTTGAGGAGGATTTCTCAGGAGGTAATATAAAGTCCTCCTATTCCCAATAGAGATCTATAGAATACTTCTTCCTATTTTATTATTTATGTATTTTAAAATTGGTTCTCCCTTGAATGGAAGTGTAGAAAGATGTTGACTCTTCTTTATTGTGGAGCTGAAATGGTGGTTAAAATTCCAATTCAAGTAAGAGGATGTAGGAAGTTAGCACCCATCCCTCTCCTAGAAAAATGAAATATTCTAGGAAATATTAAAAAGGCAGAATATTATATTTCCCTGGATGAGAAATGGAGAAACATGTTTTTAGGCAGGAAGCAGACTCACTCTTAATAGCCCCCACCATCCTCAATAGCCCACAGCAGATGTCCACACTTAAGAGGTAAAGAGATAGCTCGTTGTATTAATAGGCAAATGCCCTCACCCAAGATCCAACAAAGGTAGGATTAGCCCTCTACCCATCTCACCACATGGCACCTGGAAAGATTACATTACCCAGCAAGGCTCAACCAAGCCTGGGACTCAGGACAGCCTACAGAGGTGCCCCTGTATGGCCCCATGGGAGTCTGAAAACCAATCAGAATACAAGCTCAAATTCAAAAGCGCAGAGAGGGCATAAAACTAGGGCACTCTCAGCATCTCTCCCCCTTTTTTTTTGTCCTTCACCCAACATCTTCAAGGCATGTGATCCTGTCCACCATTAAAACCTTCTTTCCAACCAACTTCCATGAATCCAGTGTCTTTTTCCCCACTTGGAACTGAACCCAGAAGGACATTTCTTACAACAAGGAGGAAACTTATTAGATTTGTATTCTCTCTTCAGAAAGTCCAGCTAGTCTAGATAGTACTGTCACCTTTCATTTTTCCTTCTTGTTTGGGTTGAGTAATTCTTTTACAGAATAGCAACAGCAACAGCACTTAGATTTATATACCGCTTCATAGTGCTCTTACAGCCCTCTCTAAGCGGTTTACAGTCATCCTATTGTCCTCAACAATCTGGGTCCTCATTTTACCCACCTCAGAAGGATGGAAGGCTGAGTCAACCTCGACCGGGTGAGATTTGAACTGCTGAACTGCAGCTAGCAGTCAGCTGAGGTAGCCTGCGGTGCAGTACTCTAACCTCTCGGCTCTTACAAAATAACAGAGTTGAAGATCTCCTAGTCCACCCCTCTGCTCAGGCAGGAAACCCTATACCGTTTCAGACAAACGTTTGTCCAATCTCTTCTTTAAAAAAGTGTTCTGAAGGCAAGTTATTCCACTGATCTATTGTTCTAACCGTCAGGAAAATGGTTAATTCTAAGCAACGAAAATTTAAGAGAGATTCTTATTAGGAAATGTTATTTTTTAAAACTAGTACTTTTGAATACAATACTCTTTACTGCAGCATAACACTGTCAAAAGCAGTTGGATTGTGAAGGCTTCCTGATCAAGGGGAGCATGACTGCCCTCTCTTGGTTTCCCATGGGAAATGCACCATTCTCCACTTCTTCCCTCAGCATCTTTGGCCCACAGAAAACCCACCAGGGTGTTGACTCTGCAAAGAGAAGGGGGGAACACCATGTACTTCAGCATTGGGCCACTGTTGCAGATTCGGAAAGTAGTGAGTTCATAAGGCTTGCCTCCTTAGGATGCTGGACTCCCTCTCTTTAACCCTTTGAGCTTCGCAGGCAGTTAAAAAGGCCACAAGAACATCTTAAAGGGAAGCGAGCCAGAGGTGGAAAGGGCTGGTGTGTGTATGTGGGTGTGTGGAGGTTCTTTCCATATGTAAGAAGAAATCAAACCCACGTTATCCCAAATAAAATATTAACCGTAAGAAAAAAAGCCCTTAGAATTATTATCCATAAAGAAAAGCCTCAGAAAAGCCAAAAGACCACGGCGCTAATAAAAACCGCCTGAAGCCCAATCCATATTCCAGCCAGATGCCTAAAGAAAACATTGTAACAAGAAGCTAACTGCAAAGGGATGCAGGCACTTAAGGCGATAAGGAGCTTATTGAAAGAGCAACCCAACTATCTAGATGGCTCCATTCATAAGCAAAGCAAATACTGCCTGCAGAAGTCCACTCATGACAGGATATTTCAAAACCCCTTACAGCAATTTTGACAGCTAACAAAAGTAGAGTGATAGGATTAGAGCAAGCAGTCCCTCACCCTAAAATCTAACACAGGACAGAGCCATCAGCCACAATAAGAATTACCTAACTCCCTTTCAGAACACAAAGCCCATATTGCATAAATCCCAAACTTCAAAGTTACAGAATCATATAAAAACCCTTCCACTCACCCAGCTTGTTGGTCAGCTGCCCCAGAACTGCATGCTGTGTACATCCAGATACAATCATTTGCATATTGGGAGTGGAGACCTCCAGATCCCATGTTTCCCTACCACCCTATTCAATGATACTAACAGGTAGAGGGGAAAGCAGAGCTCCAGATGAGGAATAAATTCAGGTCCCAGAAAAGAAAATGGGGGGGGACTGTATAGTCTTTTCTGCCCCATTTCTTCGGAAAAGCTCCTAGATAGGGGGAGTGGGTAAGCTTGCATGGCAAAGGTTGAGCAGGAAATCAGAAAAGATTAGCAAGGAAGATTGCAAAAGATTATGCCTGCATTTTCATTATGCACTGGATGGCACTAAACTAGGTTTGGTGCCTCTGCAGTTCAATTTGTCACAGGAGGGTAGTGAACCAGATCATCATGTTAAGCCTTAATGTTTCATGTGAACTGAGCCCCTCAATTTGGTTGACCTGTTTGTGTTCAGGGCATGTTGTGTGAACTTGCATGGCTGAGCGTAGGAAGAAAGAGAAATGGAGCGTCCTAAAAGTAGGGTAAATTGACTGGCATGTCATTTGCTGTGGGCTGAATTTTCATCATTTGCTAAATACACTGAATATTCTAGGTGGAAGTCATCAATTTACCATCTCAGAAAAGCCCTTCTATGGGGATGAGTTTTGTTGAATGGTTGTTGAGGGATTAATGGCTTGTTCTTGTATTCTAGACTAGAATGAACATTGCTATACTTGGAAAAGCATTGAAAAGGACGTTCAGTAACTAGATTATTATTTCCCTTTCCCTCAGGAAATCGGCTGACGTACATATTATAGGTAGTCCTCAACTGAGCATGGAAGGGTAGGAAGAAGTTGACTCATCCATATGGTAGAGCTGAGATAGTGGTCAAAATTCCAACTCAATGCAAGATGAGGAAATTTATTAGATTTGTATTCTCCCTTTCCTTTGGAAAATCAAGCTGGAGTACATTGTACAGTCACCTTTTCTTCTTGTTTCGGTTGACTTATTCCTTTCTTCCTCAGCAACAGATTTAAATGAGATTCTTGTTAAGAAATTTTTCCCCTAATACCAGTACTTTAAATACAATGCTATTTACTACAGTAGAACATTGCCAAAAGCTTCCCAATCAAGGAGCCCCTTCCTAGGGGAGTGCACCATTTCTCCGCTCTTTCCATGAGCACCTTCCGTGCACAGAAAATCCACCAGGGGGGGCACTTCAGCTTTGGGCCCCTGTTAAAATAGGAAGAAAGTAAAATAGGAAGAAAATCTTTCAGTTTTTGCCTTTCTAGGATCCTGGAGTCTCTCTCACTTTAACCCTTTGAGCTTTGCAGGAAGTTATAAAGGCGGCCAGAAAGTCTTAAGGATCCAGAGGTGGAGAAGGTAGGGGTGTGTGTGTGTGTGTGTTCTTCTTATAGAAAGGGAGGCAGAGGATTCTCACTCTAAAAAAAAGGGAAGAGAAACCTTCCTAGTCCTCATCCAGGTTCAGTTTTAGGGGGTTTGAGGAGTGGGAGATCCCTTCCTGAGACCCCCTGTTTCCCTCCCTCCTAACCTCCCTTTCCCGTGGTTGTAAGAGGCATGGGGGAAAGCAGAGACCACGCACGCTGCCCTGGGGAATAAATCCAGATCCTCGGAAAGGAAAGTGGGGGGAACCTGAGAGTCCTTCGCACCCCATTTCCTGGTGAAGGCTCCTGTGTAAGGGGAGAGCTTGCATGGGAAATCTCAAGACGGAAATAAGAAATATATTTGCAAGGAAGAGAGGCAGATTGTTGTCCCCAATTCGGGTCTGAGCCTGGTGCAGAAGCCAATGATGGACGCCAGATACGAAGTGCAGGTTTTCCTATTGCTCTTTATTGGAGCACTCCAAGGAAAAGGGCTCCTGGCAGTGGTGAAATCCATTTTTTTTTTACTACCGGCTCTGTGGGCGTGGCTTGGTGGGCGTGGCAGGGGAAGGATACTGCAAAATCCCCATTCCCATCCCACTCCTGGGGCCAGACGGAGGTAGTATTTGCTGGTTCTCTGAACTACTCAAAATTTCCGCTACCGGTTCTCCAGAACCTCTCAGAATCTGCTTGATTTCACCCCTGGCTCCTGGCCAAAATGCCAAGAACCAGGAACAAAGGATTAAGAAAGCTTTATACATTAAAGAAATGAAAAAACATTTGGAGGTACACAACTTTCCTTCCACTAATTTAGAATTGTTTTATAGGACAGAGAAAGAATGGCAAGCCGTCCTTTAGCAAGTGGGGGAAGTGGAAAAGGCCCTTCCGGTGCTCAGTCTGGAATCCATGGGGAGATCTGGGCAAGAACTGGGCAGAAGATCCTGGAGGAGAAAACCACCCTTTCAGAAGTTCAGCCCTGGAACTTCAGGAGCTTCCAATACAAGGAGGATGAGGGTCCCCGAGGACTTTGCAGCCGACTCCATTCCTTTTGTAGTCGATGGTTGAGATCAGAAAAGCACACAAAAGCGCAGGTGCTGGACCTGGTGGTTCTGGAGCAGTTCCTGGCGCTTCTGCCCCTGCAGATGGAGAGCTGGGTGCGGGAGTGTGGAGCAGAAACCAGCTCCCAGGCGGTGGCCCTGGTGGAAGGCTTCCTCCTGAGCCAGGCGGAGGAGGAGAAGGAGAAGGTTGAGTTGCAGGTGAGAGGACGTCCTCTCGGGACTCCAGAAAAAGTTGAATATAATAAACAAGAAGTTCACATTTTTGTATCCTTTTCATAGTATCTTATCAAGATATAAAATACAAAAAAATGAAAATAGTAGGAAATGGTGGGTGGGAAGGGAAGGGAAAGAAGTTTAGGGGAAAGGGGGAAAAAAGAAACAAAACCATTGACTTTTTTTTAGCAAAGTCACATAAAATGAAAACATTACAGTTTCAGTGTTTTACTTTTACATATTTAATATGTACTAGCAAATTCTGTAAAAACAAACTTACATAATCAGAAAAACTCAAAGTTTCATTTTTTTTTTCATTTTTTTTCCATCTCAAAAACAAAATCCAGCAATGGTTCCAAAGAAACAAGGTTCGGTGTGGTCTTTTCTTTAACTAAAGCAGTTAATTTTTCCATCTCTGCTAATTCCATCAGTTTTTCCAACCACTTCTCCATTTGGCAATTAAAGTATCCTTCCCTTTTATGCATAAAGCATTCTTGCTGCTCTCAACATAGATAACAGCAAAATTCATGATTGTTTTTCAATCTCTTTGTCTATTAAACCTAAAAGAAAAGTCTCTGAGTCCCACTTTGAGAATCTTCTGCAGTAAAATATAAATCTTACCCCAGTATTTCTTTGCTTTGTCACAAGTCCAGCAGAGATGGTAAAAAGGTCTTTTTTTACATTTAAATTTCAAACATGTATTTGAAATTTCTTTATATATCTTTGGTAGTTTATCAGTGTTAACTAGAAGGATACATCATTTTATAAAAGATTTATTTTAAATTATAATTTAATACAAATATTAAACTCTTCAACTACATCTTCCCCTTGTTGAGGCATTATATTATACACAAAAATCTTTGCCTTTGGATCAATGTATTCAAATTTTGATGTCTTCTTACCAGACTTTCCTGGTACTTTGCATACTATGTGGAGATGCTTCACTGATCTTTGTGTAGTTCCCTTATCCATTCTAGAAGAAAGATTTTGCACAGGGATTTCTTTCTTTCTTCCCAGCCTTATTGATCGACACCGAGTAATTTGCAGTGGTATTCACTGGAAAAGAAACCACTTCATGATGTGTGATGTCCATTAATTCTTTTCTCCTATTTCAAGTCCTTCGAAATGGAGATCAGAGATCCTGAGAGAAAGAGGCATCTGTCAAATCTCCCTCAAGAACTGTCTTTCAGGGGGATCCCTCAGGGAGATCCAATTCAGGACACCTCAGGAGGTAATATAAGGTCCTTCCACTCGTTTGATCAATCCTAATTTTCTCATCTTCTCAGTGTTCTC
This sequence comes from Pantherophis guttatus, assembly GCF_059756535.1. NCBI lineage: Eukaryota > Metazoa > Chordata > Lepidosauria > Squamata > Colubridae > Pantherophis > Pantherophis guttatus. Next base: position 248,147,131 of record NC_142064.1, read on the forward strand.
TCCTCTATAGCATTCCTCCACCCACTTTACTAATGATGCTTTTTGAAATTCTGTCTCCCTTACAGGGAAGAATAGAAGGAAGTTGACTCTTTGTTCTGGGGGAGCAGAAACCAGGATTGAACCTCCAACTCAGGCAAGAGAACTACATTCATTTACTAGATTTTCATTTTCCATTTCCCTCAGGAAATCAGAGGATGTGGACAGCATAGGTAGTAGTCTTAAGTATGAAAAATGGGCATATCACTGCTGTGTAACTTTGAACAGTCACTAAAAACTAAAAGCTGTTGTTAGTCGGGAACTACATGTAGTGTCGTCTGCCATTTTGCCCTCTGCTTTTGGTTGGAGATTCTTTTTAGGAATTTTTTTTAAGACTAGTATTTTAAAAACAAAACTCTTTTGCTAATTACCATGTTTACCCCAAAATAAGACCCGGTCTTATATTCTCTTAGGCCCTGAAATAAGCACTCAGGCTTATTTTTGGGGGTGTCTTATTTTTTTCACATAAGGAGGTGGCGAGCTCGTTGGCCCAGCCCTCTCCATCCCACCGCCTGCCTGCCTTCGGCCACAGTGGCCCAACCTTTCAGCACACCCCGGTCTCCACCTGCCCTGCTTCTTGGGCCTGCTGCTGCTGGGACACTTTTGGCCCCTGACTGCCAAGGGGCTGCCTGTGCTGTGTAGGCCTCCTGGCAGTGCTGCTTTCGGCCATCTTGCTGGGTTGCTCCTGCCTGCTCCAGGATGAGTCATCCCAGATCTATGACTTATGGAGCCCCACTGCTGAAGGTGGAGCTGCGACACCCACGCTGCCTCGCACAGCCAGCACGAGAGGTAGCACCCACCAGGGCCAGGGCAAAAACAGTGCCAGGCTCAACTCATAGCCCGGCGCTTGCGTAAACCTGCAGGAAGGCGCTCAGCAGTCCAAAGGTGGCAGTGGGTAAGGCGGCGTGGTTCCACCAGTGGCCATTGGCAAAGGGGTCTCTGGCAGGCTGGCGATTGGAGGGTGCTCGGAGGTCGTAGATCTCGGCCGACTTGCCCCGCCCCAGGCAGGAGCAGCCCAACGCAGTGGCCAAGAGTAGCGCTGCCAGGAGGGCAAAGAGCTCCCGTGGAGCCAGCAGCAGCACAGGCAGTCACTCATGCCATCCGGGATCCTCCGTATCTCTGGGGGGAGCTCGTTCCAGTTAGTAGGTGCCCCCACAGAGAAGGCTCTCCCCCTGGGGGCCGCCAGTCGGCATTGTTTGGCCAACGGCACCCGGAGGAGCCCCTCTCTATGTTAGCGTACCAGCCTGTGGGAGGCTATTGGTGGTAGTAGGCGGTCCCGCAAGTACCCAGGTCCTAAGCCATGGAGCGCTTTAAAGGTGGTAACCAAAACCTTGAAGCACACCCGGAAGACCACCGGGAGCCAGTGCAGCTCGCGCAGGAGAGGTGTTACATGGGAACGCCATGTCGCTCCCATTACCACCCGCACGGCCGCACTCTGCGCCAATTGGAGCCTCCGGGTGCTCCTCAAGGGGAGCCCCATGTAGAGAGCGTTGCAATAGTCCAGGCGGGAGGTGACAAGGGCATGAGTGACCATGCGTAACGAGTCCCAATCCAGAAAGGGACGCAACTGGCGAATCAGGCGAACCTGATGAAAAATCCTATGGCAAGTTGCGCGCTCTCTCCGTGGGGGCCAATGATTCGCCCCCAATAGTCAGTGATGGCACCAACTGACTATATCGGAACGTCGGAAACCACAGCCACTCGGTCTTGGATGGGTTGAGCCTGAGCCGATTCCTCCCCATCCAGATCCGCACGGCCTCCAGGCACCGGGACATCACTTCAAGGGCATCGTTGGGGTGGTCTGGGGTGGAGATGTACAGCTGGGTGTCATCAGCGTACTGGTGGTACTTCACCCCAAAACCACGGATGATCTCGCCCAGCGGCTTCACATAAATGTTGAACAGGAGGGGCGAGAGGACCGACCCTTGCGGCACCCTGCATATGAGGGGCCTCGGGGTTGGCCTCTGCCCCCCTGTCAACACAGACTGCAACCGGTCAGAGAGAAAGGTGGAGAACCACTGCAACTCAGTGCCTTCCACCCCTAACTTTTCCAGCCGGTGCAGCATGATACCATGGTCGATGGTATCAAAAGCCGCTGAGAGAACTAACAGGACCAGGACAGAGGAGCATCCCCTGTCCCGAGCTCTCCAGAGATCATCTACCAACGCGACCAATGCCGTTTCCGTGCTGTACCCGGGCCTGAAGCCTGACTAGAACGGATCTAGATACGTCGTTTCATCCAGGTGCTGGGGGAGCTGTTGCGTGACCACACTCTCAACAACCTTCGCCACGAAGCGAAAGTTGGAGACCGGACGATAATTTACCAACATTGCCGGGTCCAGGGAAGGCTTCTTGAGGAGGGGCCTCACCATCGCCTCTTTCAAGGCAGCGGGAAAGTCACCCTCACCCAGCAAAGCATTTATAATCCCCTGTAGCCAGCCTCGTGTGACTTCCTGGGAAGCCAGTACTAACCAGGAAGGACACGGGTCCAATAAACAAGTGGTCGGGTTCAGTCTACCCAGAATCCTGTCCACGTCCTCAGAGGTCACAGGATCAAACTCATCCCAGATAACATTCTCAAGACCTGCCCCTGTCTCTCCCCCTGAGACTACCCAGTCGGAGTCCAAATCTATATAAATCTAATAAAACACACAAACAAACAAACAAACAAACAAGGCAGTGGCGAGTGCGTCAGAAGGGAAAAACAGGACTCGGCTTACAGCAGCTGCCTGAAATGTGCTTGCAGTGACTGCTGGACACAAAGTGGGCAACCCTCTGCCTCCACCGGCTGCCGGTGCTGTCGCTGCATGTTTTCAAAGGGGGAAAAAAAAATCCTGCAGTCTCTCACCATTGCTGTGCAAAGCCGAGCATAGGCAACAACAGCTGTACCTTCTCCCTTTGAAATCATGCTGGGATGTGACCTAAGTAAGACCGGCTTGACTTACTGTTGAAATGCCTCGTGGCTCTTTCCTGAAGGGAGGGTGGCTCTTCTCTGTGTTTCGCCATCATGTGCAGTGCAAGGGGCAGTGCACAAGTCTACTTTTTGTTTTTGATGCACTCGCCATTCGCAGCAACTGGGACTGCTGCAGAGGGCACCAGCAGCAGGCGGACTCTTGCTTCTCCCCCCATTCTTTTCTCCTCTGCTTCAGCCCAGGCCAGCCCTCCACCCAGCAGCTAAGGATGAGGGGCTCGCCCACCTCTCCATGAGGCCCCTCAGGGAATTTGGCGTGCAAATCAAAAGAAAGCGCTGCAAGTCTGGGCGTCCTTTCCGTTTGTTCCCCCCTCCTCTCTCTCTTGCCCCCTCTCCTTCCCTGGGAACTGTGTGGGGAGAGGGGAAGGCCATCAAGGGGACGCTGGCAAGACACTCTTGGCAAAGCGTCCCAACTGCCAGAGCCCAGAATTTTAAGGCAGAAAAGTGAAAGGGGGGGGGGTGGATTTCAAAGGCCCTGGAGAAAAAGAGCAAAGCTCTTCTGTTTGCTGTCCGAAGCAGATGCCGAGGCTGACCCTGCGGGAAGCAATCTGCTTCTCCACGCAAAACCTCATGGGCGTTGCAGAACCATAGGGGAAGGGGAGCCTGGCCTTCTTTGCTTGCGGAGTGTGTGGCAGAACTGGAGGACTAGGTTGGACCATGGGGGCTGAACAAGCACGGGCTACGGCGTGGCACCATCCCGGCCTGCCCCTTGGCTTCAATCGTCTCACGGAGGCACCAGCAACAACTAGAGGTGTGGGGGTGAGTGGGAAAGGCACGTTATCCGGCCCGCAGCTGTGGGCAAGCAAATACGGACAGAGTGGCAGAGGGTCCACATGGCGCATCTGGTAGGTCAGATTGTGAACCTTCCCACCCACCCGCACCTCTGCCAGTGCCGCTGCTATGAGGCGAGGCAAGTGGTGGGGCGGGGATGGCGCCACGGCGTAGCCCCTGCATTCTCAGCCCCCGCCATCCAACCTGGTCTTCCAGTTCCACCACACACTCCGCAGAAAGACATGCCTCTCCCCACGCCCCCACGCAGGCTGCAGTTGCTTCCACACACCATCTGGCCCCACGCACGTGCTCGGCACTTCCTGTGATGGCCATGCCCATTGCCCCACCCTCCCTGATGACACTCTGAACTCGGGCTTATTTCAGGGTAGGGTTTATATTAGGAGCAGCAGTAAAAATCATGCTAGGTCTTATTATCGGGGTGGGTCGTATTTCCTGGGAATCACGGTATTCAGGCTTTTCAATAAAAAATGTTTTATAGAATTCTTCATGGTGCTCTTCTTTTATGTAATTCGTTGAGTGGGATTTCTGCAAGGATCCTCAAAAATATTTAAATATTCAAACTGGCAAATTACCGTTTTTGAAAAGAATGTTTACCATATTCATAAGAAAAGGATGTGGTTAATAGCTGAGATTAAATTCTAAGACTGTGGTCATATAGACATGTCTCCAAGTAAAACTTGTTCTGAAAGAGAATATAAATTTCGCTTTCAAAGTAAATATTAATCCCCTGATTTTTGCCTGGATTTGAGGCCAAACAATCCACCTTTGGATTAATAGATCCAGAAGGAAGAGTATTTTGATGATGGTTGGCTGGCTGGCTGGCTGTTTGGTAGATCAATTGATCAAGGAGGAAACTGGGCTTATATAACCTGAATGGCACCGAAAGTTCTACAGAATCATTCAAATTGATAAAACCTGCCTAAAATATTTTTTTAGTAAAATGCTTTTTGTTCTGTCCATTTTATCATCTAAACCATGGATTCCTACTAAGTATAGCTACTTCCCTTAGTGTATATGTTTGCTTTGGGAATTTCTAAACAATAGGAAAGATCCTGCAGTCCCTCCTTGGTCTCTTCTGTACTTTTTTTGTTCCCTTTCAGGAGAGTCTTGTGTCCTTTGAGGAGGTGGCTGTGTATTTCTCCGAGGAGGAGTGGTCTCAGCTAGATCCTCACCAAAGAGCTCTGCATTGGGAAGTCATGCTGGAGAATTATAAGAACGTGTAAGGATAACATATGCAGTATATATTAGAATTTGGCACAATACCTGAAGACAATTAATATGACTTCTGACAGAGTGATCTTTTCCCCTAACCTTTCACTCACTTTCATTTCTCTTTCCTTTTGAAGGTGAGAATGAGACTGACAATAAAGACGCTGGAGAATCAATCAAAGTATTTAGACAAGGAGAAGTAATGAAGAAACCTGCAATTCAAACAGAATTCCAAAGGCAGGAGAGAAACCTGTCAAATATCTGGAATAAGGAAAGCTCATCATCTTTGATTGTTGCTCAGATGCAGGAGTTTATTGATCAACGAGAAAAACTAAAGAAGACATATATTGGGAACAGTATAAGACTCTTCAAAGACACATTAGATGTAAATGGACCCTGTCCATCACAAGCCAAAGGACCAGCCAATATATGCAATGAACATGGAAACAAGACTATTAATGAAAGGACATGCACAAGGGAGAAGCCGTATAAATGCATGGAACGTGGAAAGGGCTTTACCAAAAAGAGTACCCTTATTACCCATCAAAGGATCTACACAGGGGAGATGCCATATCAATGCATGGAGTGTGGAAAGGACTTCAGAACAAGCAATGAACTTGTATCCCATCAAAAGATCCACACAGGAGAGAAGCCATATAAATGCATGGAGTGTGGAAAGGACTTCAAAAGAAACAGTCATCTTAAATGCCATAGACAGATCCACACAGGGGAGAAGCCATATAAATGCTTGGAGTGTGGAAAGGGCTTCAAAACAAACAGTCATCTTAAATGCCATAGACAGATCCACACAGGGGAGAAGCCGTATAAATGCAAGGAGTGTGGAAAGGACTTCAAAACAAACAGTCATCTTAAATGCCATAGACAGATCCACACAGGGGAGAAGCCATATAAATGCTTGGAGTGTGGAAAGGGCTTCAGAACAAGCAATGAACTTGCATCCCATCAAAGGATCCACACAAGGGAGAAGCCTTATAAATGCAAGGAGTGTGGAAAGAGCTTCAGAACAAGCAGTAATTGTACACGCCATCAAAGGATCCACACAGGGGAGATGCCATATCAATGCATGGAGTGTGGAAAGGACTTCAGAACAAGCAATGAACTTGCATCCCATCAAAGGATTCACACAGGAGAGAAGCCATATAAATGCATGGAGTGTGGAAAGGACTTCAAAAGAAACAGTCATCTTAAATGCCATAGACAGATCCACACAGGGGAGAAGCCATATAAATGCTTGGAGTGTGGAAAGGGCTTCAGAACAAGCAATGAACTTGCATCCCATCAACGGATCCACACAGGAGAGAAGCCATATAAATGCATGGAGTGTGGAAAGGGCTTTAGAAGAAGCAGTAATCTTAAATGCCATAGACAGATCCACACAGGGGAGAGGCCATATAAATGCAAGGAGTGTGGAAAGAGCTTCAGCGCAAGCAGTAATTGTACACGCCATCAAAGGATCCACACAGGGGAGATGCCATATCAATGCATGGAGTGTGGAAAGGACTTCAGAACAAGCAATGAACTTGCATCGCATCAAAGGATCCACACAGGAGAGAAGCCATATAAATGCAAGGAGTGGGGAAAGGACTTCAAAAGAAACAGGCATCTTAAATGCCCTAGACAGATCCACACAGGGGAGAAGCCATATAAATGCTTGGAGTGTGGAAAGGACTTCACAAAAAGCAGTGATCTTACATGCCATAGACGGATTCACATAGGGGAGAAGCCATATAAATGCATGGAGTGTGGAAAGGACTTCATAAAAAACAGTGAGCTTACATACCATAGACGGATCCACACAGGGGAGAAGCCATATAAATGCATGGAGTGTGGAAAGGACTTCAGAACAAGCAGTGATCTTACATGTCATACACGGATCCACACAGGGGAGAAGCCATATAAATGCATGGAATGTGGAAAGAGCTTCAGAATAAGCAATGACCTTACATGCCATCAAAGGATCCACACAGGGGAGAAACCATATAAATGCATGGAGTGTGGAAAGGACTTCAGAACAAGCAGTGAGCTTACATGTCATACACGGATCCATACAGGGGGAAGCCATATAAATGCATGGAATATGGAAAGGGCTTCAGCACACCCCATAGTCTTATTTCCCATAACGTAATTCATAGACTGGAGAATCCCCAAAACAAAGATATATTTGGGTGAGAATGTATGCTAATTATTGATTTAATGGGTTCTATGTATGGATTTACAATTTCCGGACTGAACTGTGAAAAGGGGTTTTGAATGTATCTGTATATACAGAACAATTCCTCTCTCACAAAAGGAGCCAGAAGCACCCCAAGTGCTTGTGCAATTTCCTTTTCAAGCATTATGGCCATAGTTTGCTCTTCTGTAGTGTGGTGTGGGCTAGGAAGTCCACCTTTGGTTTAAATAAAATTAATTAAATATCAACTGTGTTGTTTTGTTATTTCCCTTTGCATTGTTACCTCCATAGTCAGAGGAATCTCTTCAAACCATTGGAATCTTCAGGTCTTGTGGTTGGAACGTTTTTCTCTGTTTATTCGTGATCTGTAGATCATGAATGAATCCTAGTATCATTGCTCAGTCTGGTCCAGGTTTCTTTCTTGCCTCTCAAAGGCATTTTTGGGTCATAGAGATAAACGAGAAGGATTAAGACCTGTCACAAGCCAGAACGATCATCTAGGGGGAAAAAAAGAATTATGTGTAGCATGGATGAATAAAGGAGATGCATGGGAAGACAAGATAGAATGTAGATAAGAGAAACAAGGAGATTACAGATAGTTCATGGGAGGACTGTAATTAAATGATCACCAAAGAAATTTATATCAGGGTTTCCTGCAGAAATTAAATCCAGAAAGCACACACAGGTAGACTGATTCAGCGGGACTGATTTAAATAAGAAACTTCTTTATATACAAGAATATATATACAATACCAACAGCAGAGAACAATTTCTTTCAACGTAGTAGAAGTTACAGGCAGAGTACAAGGCAGGAGAGAACAGTTAGTTTCATTTCAGCAGAGCAGACAAGCATCCCCAGACTGCTTAGTTTCAGTTTCAATTCTCTGCACAGATACAGAAGCTGCAGACTAAGACACGCCCTTGCTCCAGTCTGTCTCAGCTCCCAATTGGCTGACATAGTTGCTATGACTATTCATTGGCTCACCTTGTTACTATGTCTTTGCCAATTCATGAATAATCTGACAATTTAATAGTTGAAACTTGCAGTTATATTGAGAAGCTTACTCGGGTTTCAACCAAGGTCTAAAAACTTTTCTGCAGCTTGTTCTTCTTGCCTAGTTTGTTTTTTGTTTTTGTTTTTGTTTTTGTTTTTGTTTTTGGTCCTGCTGTGTAGTTTTATGTGTCTCCCAGGTTTCTTTCACCTACCTCCCTGAAGACAGAGGAGTAGCTTCTGACAGATTTCCTTTTCACCTTCGTGCAGCCTAACTTCTGTTAAGAATCATGTTGCAATTAGCTAAAAAATGGTGAGCAGGACCACCTAGTGAATGTAGGCTAAATTCTGAATCATGCATACATCACTATCAAAGATGAATTTTTCCTAGAATCATAAGGTCTGTTCTGTCCTCATTCAACGTTACTCTGTGTGCAGCTTGACATGCACCCAACTATCCTCCAATAAAACAGACCGTCTGCATAGATCTGGATGCTTTACTAAAGGAATAGGACGGGTGAAACTGGAAAAATAGAAATACAGGTATTCCTCAAGGTACGAACCTAATGGATCAAAAAATGTGTCGAATCAGATTCAATTTTACAAATTTTTAAAATCAAATTCATTAATTGAATCAAATGGCTTGTTAAATGAATGAAGATCTCACTTCCTGCCTGTCGCTGATCGGTTGTTCCCACGGGCGATCAGCTGATTCCGGTGCAGCTGAAGGAGGAACTAAATTGGCTCCAAGCAGGCTCACAGAGTTCTCCGTTTGCAGTTTAAAAAAAATCCACTTGCTGCTCATCAGCTCAAGCATCTTCGGACAGCTGCCCAGATGGGGTTTGGTGGTAATTTACAGTACTCTCAGATTGTAGTTACTTTTTAAAAAAAAAAAAACTTGCCACTATAGTAATTAGCTTAAGAGTCTCCAGCCAGGCTACCAGAGGGAGATGGGGGAGGAATTTACAGAATTCCCCTATCAGCGCAGCAGAGCTGAACTGGGGCAACAGCTCACGTGCCTTCAGAGAGGGTCCTGGGTGCCACCTCTGGCACACGTGCCATAGGTTCACCATATGGATATAGGGCAGTGACGGTGAACCTTTTTGGCTTTGCGTGCCAAAAGTCCAAGCGCGCTCGCACTATCATGCTTGTGGGTGCCAGTGGCTGTCAATGGCATGGCCGGTGCACATTCGTGCTGAGAGAAGCTGCCCAGTGGGCATGCGTGTGCTGGGAAATAAACTTCTGGTTTCAGGTGCACGCATGCGCATCAGCCACCTAGTCTTCTGGTTACTGGCAAGCATGCATGTGGGATGATCAGCTGGTCAGTTGATCTTCTGGTTTCTGGCACAGCCCCATGCGTGAAGTCCTGCTGATCGTCACACACGCATGTGCACCAGTAACCAGAAGACTAGCTGGCCGGTGTGCATGCGTGCGCCAGAAATCCGGAAGGTGACTAGGCACCACTGTGCATGCCAGGCAACATGCCACCTATGGGACCCGTGCCATAGGTTCACCATCACGGGCCTATACATTCTTTCTGGCAGCCCCTTAAAAACCTGTTGCTTATCACACTCTTGGACAAAGCATGTGAGCCATTTCCTCCTTTCAGTGGTCCATGAAAGTACATCTATAGTATGTAGATAATAAAGTTGAAAAAAGGTGAACAACGTTTTTACAGAACTATAGATACATTCAGGCTGTATGTGACAAGGAATGGCTCAGAGGGGAGGGGCCAGTCAAGGGACCCCTTGACGTGAGTGACATTGAGTTGGCCACCCCCACCCAGTCACATGACTATGAAGCCACTCCTACCCTCACATGACCAAGCCACGCCCAGAAAATAAGTCACGCCCACAGAACAGTAGTAGTACAAAATTTTAGAACGCATCGCTGGTCCATACTCAGTAACTTCAATGTGGAGAGCTCTAATGGTCATACAGGTGAATAGGGCTGCCCACCTCTTACTGTTTGCATGAAAAACCTCTAGTGTGACGCATGATCACAGGCCAGGAGCCAAAGACATCAAGGCCAACGTTAGTGAAAGGAGAATTTGTACTGAGTTTGTCGGCTGGTAGATCAGCCATCTTTTGTGTTTGTAATCTACCATGGAGCTTGCGACAAGAAATACACCTGGAGATTACCTACTCACACATCTTTTAGCTCCAACTATCCACAAACCAGCAGTTCTTATAACTCCGTGATGGCAAACCTATGGCACTTCTCCAAATTCTAAAGGAAATGGAGTCTGGCTTCCCAGCATGCACTTGATTTGAGAGTGCAGGAGGATGGTTAAATAGGTAGGATCAGCTTCAAACAATATACTTGGGGCATGTTTGTCTCTCTGGCCACTAGATGGGGCTAGAGCATTGGTGGGTTGCCCCCGGTTCGGACCGGTTCTATAGAACTGGTAATAAAACTGGAGGGAGGCTCCGCCCACTGACCCCGACATCATCAGAATGCTTCTGTGCGGCCCTGTTGCGAACCGGTAGTAAAGGTAAGTAGAATCCACCCCTGGGCTAGAGGGCAACAACAGTATATAAAGAGAGTATGTTAGGGCATGTTTGTCCCTCCGGCCACTAGATGGGGCTAGAGAGCCACCACAGTATATAAAGTTATACGGTGTGGCATGACACTCCCTGCCTAGTATCAACCAATACCACTATTTGAGTTCTGAGATGATAGCATTAGGTGAGCTGCTATTGCTTTTTTGCTGACATAGTCATCGATGAGGTGGTGCCACTGCAGTTTCCAATGAGCTTCTGGGAACTTGACGGTGATCTAAGTCAGTAGTGAAATCTGAACTGGTTTGCTACTGATTCACTGGCCACGCATGCACGCTACACACACACATGTACTGTACGCGCCAAAAGGAGGCTTCGGAAGGTAAGTAGAACAGCACGGGGGAATCAGCTGTGGCGCACAATCTTGGGAACCTTTTAAAAACTTTTAAAAGCATTTTTTACTACCGGTTTGGGCAAATAGGTAATAAAAAATGCTTTAAAAAAGGTTCCAACGATCACAGCTGTGCTGCGCGATCATCGGAACCTTTTTTTTTTCTTTTTTAAAACATTTTTTTAATACCTATTTGCCTGATCTGGTAGTAAAAAATACTTTAAAAAGTTTTTAAAAAGGCTCCCAAGATTGCGCGCCACAGCTGTGATCGTGAGAACCTCTTTTTTACTTTTTAAAAGCATTTTTTACTACTGGTTCGCCAAACCGGTAGTTTTTAGCGCTACCGGTTGGCCCGAACCAGAGCGAACCGGTAGCATTTCACCCCTGCTCTAAGTCCGGAATATAACATCCCATTGCTAGCTTCTCCCTTAGGCTTGCTGAGATCCTCTGATATATATCCAGCATCGTTCTGTTGAACAGATATTGTGGGAGACATTGCAGAAGACTGGTTCAATTGCTTTTTGAAGCTTGCTGTTCTTTGTGGTGTGGCTGAGGGCTGCTGTGCCATTTGAGCTATGGTGTTATCCACACGTTCTGAGATATGAATGGCACAGATGGACTCTGGAGTCTGTGGCAAAGAGCATGCTACAGCTTGTTCTTTATTGTAAGGTAGGCATCGTCTCTGTGGTCTGAAGGGAAGAGGGGTGACCCAGTTGTCACTATCTTCTTTGAGTAATCCCTGCTCTGTCTTTTCTAAAGGGAGTTTGTCCTCAGTAGATGTTGCCACCTGATTGTCATCTTCCGTTTTTTGAAAGACTGTGCACCTTAAATAGTTACAGTATTTACAGTAATCCCGTTACAGTAGTCCCGTCTGGACTACTGTAAAGCTCTCTACATAGGGCTCCCCTTGAAGGGCACTCGAAGGCTCCAACTGGTCCAGAACGTAGCTGCGCGGGTGATTACGGGAGCGACTTGACGCACCCACGTGACACCTCTCCTGCGCGAGCTGCACTGGCTCCCAGTGGTCTTCCGGGTGAAGTTCAAGGTGTTGGTTACCACCTTTAAAGCGCTCCATGGCTTAGGACCTGGATACTTACGGGATTGCCTTCTGCCACCAATAGCCTCCAACACGCTCCCACAGAGAGGGACTCCTCAGGGTGCCGTCGATTAAACAATGTAGACTGGCGACCCCCAGGGGGAGAGCCTTCTCTGTGGGGTCACCCGCCCTCTGGAATGAACTGCCCCCAGGGATACGTATGATTCCCAACCTGCGTACCTTTCGCCATGCCCTTAAGACTCTGCTATTTCAACAGGGTGGACTGGCTTAAAAAGAATTTGGATGGGGGTGTTTTAAACTTGTGGGTTTTTAACGGAAGGGCCAAAAGTATTTAATTTGTTTTAATTGTTTTTAAATTTTGTATCTTACATTGTTTTATCGTGGCTGTACACCACCCTGAGTCCTTTGGGAGAAGGGCAGTATAAAAATTGAATAAATAAATAAATAAATAAATAAATAATAAATAAATAAATAAATGACCTTGGTTGCCATCACAGGGGAGGTTGTCACTAAAGTAGCCTATGAAGGGACAAGGCAAATGGGTAATGTGCAGTGAATTCTGTGAGAGGAATTGGTTGAACTTGTGGCTTGGCTGAAAAATAGAAGGATGTCTGTTCTCTAATGTACTTGTCAGCATGCTGCTAACAGAGGTTGGTTTGTCCCAAGATAACTTCTTCTTCTTTTTAAAATATTTTTTTATTGTTTTATATCATACATCTCCTTTCTATGTTGAGCAGTGTCCTCTCTAGGTGTCCAAGATGTTAACATGTGAATGTACAAACATCATCATCATCATCATCATTATAGTCATATATATATTAACAAATATGCAGTAACATATAAACAGATATACAATAACATCCATCATACTATAACATATATTGTCTTCCATTAGGGTGTCAGAATATTAGGCAGAATATTATATTTCCCTGGATGAGAAATGGAGAAGCATATTTTACAGACAAAGCAGCTCCCACCTTCCTGCCCCCCACCCCTTGTCAATGGGCCATTAAGGCCTGGGCCAGTCTATGCTACATAACAAAGATCTGCCTCCTTCAGGCAGAGCCATAGTAGGAATTGCCAAAGATCCAACAAAGATAGGATTAGCCCTCTACACAATAGCAGCAGAAACTCACCACATGTGACCTGGGAAGCACATGTGACCATCAGCCAGCAAGGCTAGCTAAGACCCCCACCCCCTGGGAGTCTGACAACCAATCAGGATACTCTTTCAGGGCCCCAAGAAATGCAGAGCCAGAGAGAGCATAAAAACCTGAGGATTTACTGTATCTGCCCCTTTTCTGTTCAGGAACTCAAGCCATGTGATCCTGTCCACCATTAAACCATCTTTCCAAGCAGTCTCCATGTTTCCAGTGTCTTTTTCCCCACTTGGAGCAGAATCTAGAAGGAGATTTCTTCCAACAGAGATGAGTGTTGTTGAATGTTTATTGAGGGATTAATGGCTTGTTCTTGTATTCTAGACTAGAATGAACATTGCTATACTTGAAAAAGCATTGAAAAGGACGTTCAGTAACTAGATTACTATTTCCCTTTCCCTCAGGAAATCGGCTGACGTACATATTATAGATAGTCCTTGACTGAGCATGGAAGGGTAGGAAGAAGTTGACTCATCCATATGGTAGAGCTGAAATAGTGGTCAAAATTCCAACTCACGCAGGACAAGGACATTTTTTAGATTTGTATTCTCCCTTTCTTTTGGAAAGTCAAGCTGGGGTACATTGTACAGTCACCTTTCCTTCTTGTTTCGGTTGACTTATTCCTTTCTTCTGTAGGAGGTTAGCACCCACCCCTTTCCTAGAAGAATGGAATATTTTAGGAAATATTAAAAAGGCAGAATATTATGTTTCCCTGGTTGAGAAATGGAGAAACATTCGGAGCCTGAGTGGCATAGGAGGCTAATGCCTCCTACTAAGGCAGCATTTAACATCCAGCTGCCTGTAATTACTGCAGGCTCACCAGGCTCAAGGTCGACTCAGCCTTCCATCCTTTGTAAGGTGGGTAAAATGAGGACCCGGTTTGTGAGGGCAATAAGCTGACTTTGTATAAAATATACAAAAGTATGAAGGCTATTGCTTAACGCATTTTAAGCTGCCCTGAGTCTCCGGAGAAGGCTGGCATATAAAAATAAATAAGTAAATAAATTAAAAAAAAAACATGTTTTAAAGACAAAGCAGCTCCCACCTTCCTGCCCCCACCCTTTTGTTAATGGGCCAGAGGCAGAAACTCAACTTTTGTCAAAGGACATCTGCAATACAATAGCAACAGAAACTCACCACGTGACCTGGGAAGATTACATCAGCCAGCAGGGCTAGCTAAGACCCCCACCCCTTGGGAGTCTGACAACCAATCAGGATACTCTTTCTGGGCCCCAGGAAGTTCAAAGCCAGAGAGAGCATAAAACCCGGAGACTCGCTGTATCTGCTCCTTTTCTGTTCAGGAACTCAAGCCATGTGATCCTGTCCACCATTAAACCATCTTTCCAAGCAGTCTCCATGTTTCCAGTGTCTTTTTCCCCACTTGGAGCTGAACCCAGAAGGATATTTCTTCCAACACTTCCTCAGCAACAGATTTAAATGAGATTCTTGTAAGGAAATTTTTCCCCTAATACCAGTACTTTAAATACAAGGCTATTTACTACAGTAGAACATTGCCAAAAGCTTCTCAATCAAGGAGCCCCTTCCTGGCCCCACATGGGAAATGCACCATTTCTCCTCTCTTTGCAGGAGCCCCTTCCGTGCACAGAAAATCCACCAGGGGGGGCACTTCAGCTTTGGGCCCCTGTTAAAATAGGAAGAAAGTGATATCTTTCAGTTTTTGCCTTTCTAGGATACTAGACTCTCTCACTTTAACCCTTTGAGCTTTGCAGGAAGTTATAAAGGCGGCCAGAAAGTCCTAAGGATCCAGAAGTGGAAAAGGTAGGGGTGTGTGTGTCTGTGTGTTCTTCTTATAGAAAGGGAGGCAGAGGATTCTCACTCTAAAAAAGGGAAGAGAAACCTTCCTAGTCCTCATCCAGGTTCAGTTTTAGGGGGTTTGAGGAGTGGGAGATCCCTTCCTGAGACCCCCTGTTTCCCTCCCTCCTAACCCCGCTTTCCCATGGTTGTAAGAGGCATGGGGGAAAGCAGAGACCACGCACGCTGCCCTGGGGAATAAATCCAGATCCTCGGAAAGGAAAGTGGGGGAACCTGGAGAGTCCTTCGCACCCCATTTCCTGGTGAAGGCTCCTGTGTAAGGGGAGAGCTTGCATGGGAAATCTCACGACGGAAATAAGAAATATATTTGCAAGGAAGAGAGGCAGATTGTTGTCCCCAATTCGGGTCTGAGCCTGGTGCAGAAGCCAATGATGGACGCCAGACACAAAGCACAGTTTTCCTATTGCTCTTTATTGGAGTACTCCAAGGAAAAGGGCTCCTGGCAGTGGTGAAATCCAATTTTTTTTACTACCAGTTCTTTGGGCGTGGCTTGGGCCTGGTGTGGCTTGGTGGGCGTGGCAGGGGAAGGATACTGCAAAATCCCCATTCCCACCCTACTCCTGGAGCCAGCCAGAGGTGGTATTTGCTGGTTCTCTGAACTACTCAAAATTTCCGCTACCGGTTCTCCAGAACCTCTCAGAACCTGCTGGATTTCACCTCTGGGTCCTGGCCAAAATGCCCAGAACCAGGAACAAAGGATTAAGAAAGCTTTATACATTAAAGAAATGAAAAAGCATTTGGAGGTACAGAACTTTCCTTCCACTAATTTAGAATTGTGTTTTAGGACCGAGAAGAATGGGAAGCCTTCCTTTAGCAAGTGGGGGAACTGGAAAAGGCCCTTCCGGTGCTCAGTCTGGAATCCACGGGGAGATCTGGGCAAGAACTGGGCAGAAGATGCTGGAAGAAGGAACCATCGTTTCACAAGTTCACGCCTGGAACTTCAGGAGCGTCCAATATCGGGAGGATGAAGGTCCCCGAGGACTTTGCAGCCGACTCCACTACTTTTGTAGTAGATGGTTGAGACCAGAAAAGCACACAAAAGCGCAGATGCTGGACCTGGTGGTTCTGGAGCAGTTCCTGGCGCTTCTGCCCCTGCAGATGGAGAGCTGGGTGCGGGAGTGTGGAGCAGAGACCAGCTCCCAGGCGGTGGCCCTGGTGGAAGGCTTCCTCCTGAGCCAGGCGGAGGAGGAGAAGGAGCAGGCTGAGTTTCAGGTGAGAAGATTTCCTCTTGGGATTCCTTGAAAAAGTTAAATATAATAAGCAAGAAGTTCATATTTTTGTATCCATTTCATAGTTTTATTAAGCTTATCAAGATATAAAATATAAAAAAATGAAAATAGTAGGAAATGGGTGGGAAGGGAAGGGAAAGAAGTGTAGGGGAAAGGGGGGGAAAGAAAGAAAACCATTGACTTTTTTAGCGCAGTCACATAAAATGATAACATTACAGCTTCAATGTTTTATTTTTACATATTTATTTGAACATGTATTTGAATTTTTTTATATATATCTTTGGTAGTTTATCATTGTTAACAAGAAGGATACATCATTTTATAAAAGATTTATTTTAAATTATAATTTAATACAAATATTAAACTCTTCAACTACATCTTTGGATCAATGTATTCAAATTTTGAAGTCTTCTTACCAGACTTTCCTGGTACTTTGCATACTATGTGGAGATGCTTCACTGATCTTTGTGTAGTTCCCTTATCCATTCTAGAAGAAAGATTTTGCACAGGGATTTCTTTCTTTCTTCCCCGCCTAATTGATCAACACCGAGTAATTTGCAGTGGTGTTCACTGGAAAAGAAACCACTTCATGATGTGTGATGTCCATTAATTCTTTTCTCCTATTTCAAGTCCTTTGCAATGGAGATCAGAGATCCTGAGAGAAAGAGGCATCCGTCAAATCTCCCTCAAGAACTGTTTTTCAGGGGAATCCCTCTGGGAGACCCAATTCAGGACACCTCAGGAGGTAATATAAGGGCCTTACACTCCTTTGATCAATCCTTTTTTTTTAAAACAAACTTTATTAAACATAAAAAGGTAAAATCATACAAAATACATTTATATACAAAATAAAACAGTAAAAATAATAAAAAACCAAACAAACAGACTCAATATATATAACTATATGTATGTATATAGAAAGTGACTTATTATATCATTTATCTTGTTGACAGTGCCTGTTTGTTATTTTTATTTTCATACGAGCTTTTACATTTGCTCTCTCTCTCTTTTTTGACTTATCCAGTCATTTGATCAATCCTAACTTTCTCATCTTCTCGGTGTCCTCTCCTCTATAGCATTCCTCCTCCCATTTTACTCATGATGCTTTTTGAAATTCTGTCTCCCTCACAGGGAAGAATAGAAGGAAGTTGACTCTTTGTTTTGGGGGAGCAGAAACCAGGATTGAACCTCCAACTCGGGTAAGAGAAGAACATTCATTTACTAGATTTTTATTTCCTCTGCTTTTGGTAGGAGATTCTTTTCAGGAATTTTTTTAAGACTAGTATTTTAAAAACAAAACTCTTTTGCTAATTACTATGTTTACCCAAAAATAAGACCTGGTCTTATAGTCTCTTAGGCCACGAAATAGCACTCAGGCTTATTTTCGGGGGTGTCTTATTTTTTTCACATAAGGAGGTGGCGAGTCCACCAACCCTGCCCTCTCCATCCCACCGTCTGCTTGCCTTCGGCCGTAGTGGCCCAACTTTTTGGCACACCCTGGTCTCCTCCTGCCCTGCTTGCTGGGCCTGCTGCTGGCAGTACACTTTTGGCCACTGGTTGCCAAGCAGCTGCCACTTCTGCTGTTGGCCTCCTGGCAGTGGTTCTTTCGGCCGTCCTGCTGGGCTGCTCCTGCCTGCTGCAAGGTCAGTAATCCCAGATCTATGACTTCCGGAATGCCCCCCTGCTGCAGGTGGAGCTGTGACGCCCATTCTGCCTCGCGCAGCCAGCACAAGGCAGTGTGGTTCCACCTGTGGCTGCTGGCAAAGGGGCTCTGGCAGGCCGGTGGTGGGAGGGTGCTCTGGAGGTCGTAGATCTCGGCCGATTCGCCCTGCGCCAGGCTGGAGCAGCCAAGCAGGGTGGCCAAGCGCAGTGCTGACAGGAGGGCAAAGAGCTCCTGTGAAGCCAGCAGCAGCACGGGCAGTCGCTCATGCCAGTTGCTGCAAGGGAGTGGTGAGTTCGTCAAAAGGGAAAAGCAGGACTCGGCTTACAGCAGCTGCCTGAAATGTGCTTGCAGCCACTGCTGGACACGAAGTGGGCAACCCCATGGCTCTGCCTCTGCCTGCTGCCACTGCTGCCCCTGCATGTTTTGGAAGGGAAATAAAAAAATAAATCCTGTAATCTTTCACCTTTGCTGCGCAAAGCCAAGCATGGGAAACAGCAGCTGTGCCTTCTCCCTTCCAAAACATGCCAGGATGTAATCTGAATAACATCACTGGTGATGAAATGCTTCCTAAAAGCGGAGCAACCAATGGGAAGGGCGCACGGACTCGCAGTGCTTTGTTTTGATTTTGGCGCTGCTGCTGACTTGGAAAGAATGCCTTTTACACTTTAGTTTTTGCATGCCATGTTACCAGAGAGGTCCCATGGAGAGGCAGGCGAGCCCCTTGTCCTTCACTGTGCGGCTTCTCTCCCATGTTTCTTCTGTGCTTTAGCCCAGCCTTGCCCTCTAACACCCTCTGAAGAGGGAGGCCAAGGTTCAAAGGGCCTGGTGGCGCAGCAGACTAATAGCCTGTTATTAACATTCAGCTGCCTGCAATTACTGCAAGTTCGAATCTCCCCAGGCTCAAGGTTGACTCAGCCTTCCATCCTTTCTAAGGTAGGCAAATTGAGGACCCAGTTTGTGGGGGCAATAAGCTGACTTTGTATAAATATACAAAAGGATGAAGGCTATTGCTTAACGCATTTTAAGCCGCTCTGAGTCTCCAGAGAAGGGCGGCATATAAATCAAATTTTTAAAAAACGGGGGGGGGGATGGGAGGGCCGGGACAAATCTGAAAGAAACAGACTGGCAAAGAGGCAGCCCTCAAGTGACTGCTCTCCTTCCTTCTGAAGTGAGGGTTGAAAAGCCCCATCGTTTCCAGCCACTATCCCACCGCCTGTCTTTGCTTGCGGAGTGTGAGGCAGAGCAACTTGCCCCACCACTTGTCGCTGGTGCCTCCACAAGGTGAGGGAAGACAACTAGAGGTGTGGGGGTGAGTGCGGAAGGCATGCGATCCGGCCTACTAGATGTTCTGTGAGGCTGCCTGCTTGGTTGCAGCTGTGGGCAAGCAAAGATGGACAGAGTGGGTGGAGGGTCCACAACAGCCCTTCTGGTAGGCCTGATCACGTACACCCCGTCAGTGCCACTGCTATGAGGCGAGGTAAGTGTTGGGGTGGGTGGGGGGGCACCACAGCGCAATCCCTGCATTCTCAGCCCCCATTTTCCACCCTGGTCCTCCAGCTCCACCGCACACACTGTGCAAACAAAGACAGACGGTGGGATGGATTGCATGCCTCCCCTCACCCCCACGCGGGCTAAAGTTCCTTCCAGACACCATCTGGCCCCGTGCACATGCGAGACACCTCCTATGACAGCAATGCCCACTGCCCCACCCTCCCTGATGACGCAGAATCAGTCAAGTTGATAAAGCCTGCCTAAAATATTTTTTTAGTCACATGCCTTTTGTTCTGTCCATTTTGTCATCTAAAACACGGATTCCTACTAAGCATAACTACTTTCCTTAGTGTATATGTTTGCTTTGTGAATTTCTAAATAATAGGAAAGATCCTGCAGTCCCTCCTTGGTCTCTTCTGTACTTTTTTTTTCCCCTTTCAGGAGAGTCTTGTGTCCTTTGAGGAGGTGGCTGTTGATTTCCCCGAGGAGGAGTGGTCTCAGCTGGATCCTCACCAAAGAGCTCTGCATTGGGAAGTCATGCTGGAGAATTATAAGAACGTGGTCTCTCTTGGTAAGGGTTTCCTACTCTCCAATCAGAGAGTTCAGGAAGACATTTTGTAGTTAGATGCCATTAGTTAGTTCTTTTGAAAATATCTCTAAATAGATATCCCCTCTTCAGAGGGAGAAGGAAAAGTTCTGTTTTTCTACTGCTCCTAGGAAGGAGATGGGTCTATGGCAGCGGTTCTCAACCTGGGGGTCGCGACCCCTTTGGGGGTCGAACGGCCATTTCACAGGGGTCGCCAAAGCCCTCTCTCGCCCCCCCCATGCCTTCACTCACCCTCACCCTCTGCCTCTGTTGGATCGCCCGGTTGCCGCCGCCCACTCCCAATCTATTGCTGCCTCTGGAGTCCAAGCTGATGGCTAGAGGGAAAAAAACTTTAAATTCTTGCTGCGGGGCTTCAAAGAGCTAGCTGCAAAGAGATAAATTCCTGGAGCAAATTTTTTTCCCTCTAGCTATGCTGAAAAGAGAAAGCGAAAGCAGGGTCTTTGCTGCAACATGACAAAATGAGGCAGAGAGATTTCTTTTTCTTTTTCCTCACCAAAAAAGGTAGGTACAAAACTGCAAACAATGGGAAATTTAGGGCAAGAGGAGGTTCAAGATTTTAAAACACAAAAGAAAAAAAGCTCTATTTAACTAGGGAATTGTAATAATTGAGATACTATTAATTGTATATTGTGTTGAAAGCAGAAATGGTTAAGTTGTGGTTTGGAGGAATATATGGGGGAAATTATTTGGTTTATTATTATTGGTAAATATAATTAATGGATTTGTAAGAAATTGGATTGCATGGAAATAATTGGAATATTCATGTTCATATTGATTAATATACAAAAAAGATAGTTATATAACTAATTGATTTATATTAAAATGTTGAATTTGTATTAAACAACTGTATTACATAATTAACCAATGTGAGGATGGATATAAAAATAGATGACAATGCGAAGGGGTATAATATAGAAGAGAAAAATTGAATTTGATTAAGATTAGAGATGAGGATGAAGGGTAATATTGGTTTTTTTTAAAAATAGATGAGGAATAAATATGGTAAAAAGGAAATATAGAAATTGTAAATTTAATTGAAATGATTAAATACTGTGTTGGAAGAAATATCCTTCAGGGTTCTGCTCCAAGTGGGGAAAAAGACACTGGAAACATGGAGACTGCTTGGAAAGATGGTTTAATGGTGGACAGGATCACATGGCTTGATGGGGTCCATTGTGTTAGTTTCTGTTGCTATTGTGTTGCAAATGTCCTTTGACAAATGATTGACTTTCTGCCTCTGGCCCATTAACAAAGGGTGGGGGGCAGGAAGGTGCGAGCTGCTTTGTCTGTAAAATATGCTTCTCCATTTCTCATCCAGGGAAATATAATATTCTGCCTTTTTAATATTTCCCAAAATATTTCATTCTTCTAGGAAAGGGGTGGGTGCTAACCTCCTACAACTGTTTAAATTTGTGGACCGGCCAAATACTCTGTTCAAAAAAAATACGTTGTATATTTGTATGTGTGTTTCTAATTATTGCTATTTATTCCTATTTGTTCTCTTTTATTCTTTAAAGTTTAACAATTCATTCTTTATCTTAATATCTTTATATTTGTTTGGGGTTGGCTTTCTTCCCTTTCATCTTTTTTATTGTACAGCAATCTTTCTCCTCAAACCTACCACCTCTGTCTTTTCTTTCTTACTTACTTTCTCTTCCCCCCCTCTTTTTCTTCTCCCTACTTCCTCTTTCTCCTTCTCCTCCTCTCTTCCTCCCTCTCTTACCTTCACTCCTATTCTAATTTCCCTTCCCTTCCTTCATCCCTCTCTATTGCTGTATCCTTTTATGCATATGGACTACTCAGAGGGCTGAAAAAGTTATTTTTGACTGGTCCTCGCACTTTTGACCAGTCCTCGAATTTACGACTGTCGTCACATTTTCTGTTTTTTGCCCTATCTTATACCATGTTGAAGAGAAGCAGTTGTGAAATGAGTGACATGGTTGTTAAGAATGCTACACAGGCATAAATGTGAGGATGGTCATAAGTGTGAGGACCACTCAAAAGTGTGAGGACCTGTCAGAAATGACTTTTTTCAGCCCTCTGAGTAGTCCCTATACACATAGCCATGGCCACCCGGTCACATGACCAGCTAGACACGCCCACCCGGTCACATGACCTCCAAGCCATGCCCACAAAATAAGCCACACCCACAGAACCGGTAGTAAAAAAAATTTAGAACCCACCCCTGGTTCGGGGTCACCACAACATGAGGAACTGTATTAAAGGGTCGCGGCATTAGGAAGGTTGAGAACCACTGGTCTATGGCATTCTGCTTAGATGTATCCAATCCCATCTGTTTTTGTGTTTCTATTTAAACTTTTTAGTGACAAAGTAATTCCTTAGTTTGAGGTAATGCCAAACTCCATCACACAGATTTCAACTATTTCGGCCCAGATCCTTCTATATCATTCAAGTTTTTTGACTTAATGTCTTTTTCAAGGTTTTATGCCTCATCAGTAGAGATATTATCATTTCTATGATAATGATAACATGCCACTGTTAAGGATACAAATATGCAGTATATATTAGAATTTGGCACAATACCTGAAGGCAATTAATATAACTTCTGACAGAGTGATCTTTTTCCCTAAACTTTCTCTCACTTTCATTTCTCTTTCCCTTTGAAGGTGAGAATGAGAATGACAATAAAGACTCTGGAGAACTAATCAAAGTGTTTAGACAAGGAGACGTAATGGAGAAACCTGCAATTCAAATAGAATTCCAAAGGCAGGAGAGAAACCTGTCAAATAACTGGAATAACGAAAGCTCATCATCTTCGATTGATGCTCAGATGCAGGGCTTTATTGATCAACGAGGAAAACTAAAGAAGCAATATATTGGGAAAAGTGTAAGTCTCTTCAAAGACACATTAGATGTAAATGGACCCTGTCCATCACAAACCAAAGAACCAGCCAATATATGGAAAGATGAAGGAAAAAATTACAGTTGGATATTCCCACTTTCTCAAGAAAATGGGTCTCTTGAGTCACAGAAAAATTTCCACATTGGAGAGAAGTCAAATAAATGTAATGAACATGGAAACAAGATTGTTAATAAAAGGACATGCACGAGGGAGAAGTCATATAATTGCATGGAGTGTGGAAAGGGCTTCAGGACAAGGAATGAACTTTTATCCCATCAAAGGATCCACACAGGGGAGAAGCCATATAAATGCATGGAGTGCGGAAAGGGCTTCAGAAGAAACAGTCATCTTAAATCCCATCAAAGGATCCACACAGGGGAGAAGCCATATAAATGCATGGAGTGTGGAAAGGGTTTCAGAAGAAACAGTCATCTTAAATCCCATCAAAGGATCCACACAAGGGAGAAGCCATATAAATGCATGGAGTGTGAAAAGGGCTTCAGAACAAGCAATGAACTTGCATCCCATCAATGGATCCACACAGGGGAGAAGCCATGTAAATGCATGGAGTGTGGAAAGGGCTTCAGAACAAGGAATGGAGTTGCATCCCATCAAAGGATCCACACAGGAGAGAAGCCATATAATTGCATGGAGTGTGGAAAAGGCTTCAGAACATGGAATGGAGTTGCATCCCATCAAAGGATCCACACAGGGGAGAAGCCATATAAATGCATGGAGTGTGGAAAGGGCTTCAGAAGAAACAGTCAACTTACAACCCATCAAAGGATCCACACAGGAGAGAAGCCATATAATTGCATGGAGTGTGGAAAGGGCTTCAGAACAAGGAATGGAGTTGCATCCCATCAAAGGATCCACACAGGGGAGAAGCCATATAAATGCATGGAGTGTGGAAAGGGCTTCAGAAGAAACAGTCAACTTACAACCCATCAAAGGATCCACACAGGGGAGAAGCCATATAAATGCATGGAGTGTGGAAAGGGCTTCAGAAGAAACAGTCATCTTATATGCCATCAAAGGATCCACACAGGGGAGAAGCCATATAAATGCATTGAGTGTGGAAAGGGCTTCGGAAGAAGCAGTCAACTTACATCCCATCAATGGATCCACACAGGGGAGAAGCCATATAATTGCATGGAGTGTGGAAAGGGCTTCAGAACAAGGAATGAACTTGCATCCCATCAAAGGATCCACACAGGGGAGAAGCCATATAAATGCATGGAGTGTGGAAAGGGCTTCAGAACAAGCAGTGAACTTGCATCCCATCAAAGGATCCACACAGGGGAGAAGCCATATAAATGCATGGAGTGTGGAAAGGGCTTCAGAAGAAACAGTCAACTTACATCCCATCAATGGATCCACACAGGGGAGAAGCCATATAAATGCATGGAGTGTGGAAAGGGCTTCAGAACAAGCAGTGAACTTGCATCCCATCAAAGGATCCACACAGGGGAGAAGCCATATAAATGCATGGAGTGTGGAAAGGGCTTCAGAAGAAACAGTCAACTTACATCCCATCAATGGATCCACACAGGGGAGAAGCCATATAAATGCATGGAGTGTGGAAAGAGCTTCAGAAGAAACAGTCAACTTACATCCCATCAATGGATCCACACAGGGGAGAAGCCATATAAATGCGTAGAGTAGAGTAGAGTAGAGTAGAGTAGAGTAGAGTAGAGTAGAGTAGAGTAGAGTAGAGTAGAGTAGAATAGAGTAGAATTGGAATGGAATGGAATGGAATGGAATGGAATGGAATGGAATGGAATGGAATGGAATGGAATGGAATGGAATAGAATAGAATAACAGAGTTGGAAAGGACCTTGGAGGTCTTCTAGTCCAACCCCCTGCCCAGGCAGGAAACCCTGCACCACTTCAGGGAAATGGTTATCCAATATCTTCTTAAAAATTTCCAGTATTGGGGCATTCACAACTTCTGCAGGCAAGTTGTTCCATTTATTAATTGTTCTAATTGTCAGGAAATTTCTCCTTACCGTATTTTCCGGCGTATAAGACGACTTTTTAACCCAGGAAAATCATCTCAAAAGTCGGGGGTCGTCTTATACGCCGGGTACCCGAATCTGAGTTGCTGGCGCTGACCGATGACACTTTGGGAGCGCCGGCAACATTGAGGGGAAGCTGTACTCTGAATTAGTTCCAACCTACAAGAGGTGCCAGGCAGTGCGCGGCCCACGAGAAAGGAACGCGTCCCCACTCTACCCCGGAATTCGGGTCACCTTCCTTCCTTTCCCAGCAGTCCACGGTGAAAGCGGCGGCGCGGTCGACCTGGGCCAGTGCCTTGCACACCTGGCTCTGAGTCTCCATTATGAGAAGCTCCATGCGACTTCGCATGTCTCTGCCCCAGTCGCGCAGCTCTCGCAATCCGCTCACTGGAGGAGCCATGAAGTGCTCGCACCGCCTTGCCAGATCTTCCTCGTCCTCCTTTCCCCACGGCTTTTCCCGTTGTAATTGGTGCTGCTGCTGCCGCCGAGGCTGCTCCTTCATCTCCGCCCACCGCACCAGACCCAGCCCGGCCAGCACCGCCGTGGCTCCCGCAGTCCAAGAAGATTGGCACCTGGGCTCGCAGGCGAAGGGTGGGAGTGCGCAGTGATCGACGCTGATCGCAGCCACCCACCATCGCCCCAACGGGAAGAACCGCCCGGCAGCGATTCCAAGGAGCCCGAAGCGAACATCCTGGAGCAGCACGGGCTGGCCCAGAGGCTTAAACCCCGGGAGCCCAGGTGCCGAATCCCGCACAGCAGAAAAGACATGACAGCCGGTGCCCAGTTCCTTCTGCAGCCATCCGGATCAGCGTCCGGGCTCGCAGGCAAAGGGTGGGAGTGCGCAGCGCATTTTCCTGGCTTGGCGCCGATCCGGACGGCTGCAGAACGAACTGGGCACCGGCTGTCATGTCTTTTCTGCTGTGCGGGGTTCGGCACCTATGCTCCCGGGGTTTAAGCCTCCGGGCCAGCCCGTGCTGCTCCAGGATGTTAGCTTCAGGCTCCTTGGAATCGCTGCCGGGTGGTTCTTCCCGTTGGGGCGATGGTGGGTGGCTGCGAGCCTGGAAGAGGTGGTGAAATGCAGAGCAATACCTCGTGGGGAAGGAGTCCGCCGTGGCTCCCGCAGTCCAAGCGACGCCGATCGCTGCCACCCACCATCGCCCCAACGGGAAGAACCGCCTGGCAGCGATTCCAAGGAGCCCGAAGTGAACATCCTGGAGCAGCACGGGCTGGCCCAGAGGCTTAAACCCCGGGAGCCCAGGTGCCAAACCCCGCACAGCAGAAAAGACATGACAGCCGGTGCCCAGTTCATTCTGCAGCCGTCCGGATCAGCGTCCGGGCTCGCAGGCAAAGGGTGGGAGTGCGCAGCGCATTTTCCTGGCTTGCTTACCTTAGCTCAGTGGTTGGGGGGTCAAACAACCCTTTCACAGGGGTTTTGATGGTGGTGCAATACAGAAAAACGAGCGCAGCCCTCGCCATCCGGAATGAATGGTGCTGTTGTGGCGGTGGGGGAGGGGGCGGCAGAAGCGGGAAGAAGCGGCGTTTGCGATGGCTGGAAGCTGTGGGAGTGAAGCACAACTTTCATTTGTACGGCAGCAGCATTCCGCCTTGGTATATTTGTGTCAGGAGTGGCGCAAGGCAGCCTTTGTTTCCTGCTGCCTGGGACTCAGAGTGGTAAATGGCGTCTGATCCGGAGAGCTGCTGGATTTTGCTCTCTAATCCGGATGCCAAATCGGGCCCCTGCAAACTCTCGTCTCTCGAGGAGCGCTCCCTGAAGCGGGGCTGGAAACTTTGGTTGGACTGCTTGAGAGAGGAGAGCTTGCAGGGGGGCGATCTGATGTCTGCAATGGAGAGCGGCATCCGGTTTTTTCTCTCCGCTGTAAGAGCGCTGTAAGAGTGGCAGCCCTCATCTCCTAATGCTTGGGACTGCAAAATCCAGCTGCTCCCTGGACCAGTCACCATTTACCGCTCCGAGTCCCAAACATTAGGAGATGAGGGCTGCCGTTCTTACAGCGCTCTTACAGCGGAGAGAAAAAGCCGGATGCCGCTCTCCATTGCAGACACCAGATCGCCCCCCTGCAAGCTCTCCTCTCAAGCAGTCCAACCAAAGTTTCCAGCCCCGCTTCAGGGAGCGCTCCTCGAGAGACGAGAGTTTGCAGAGGGCCGATTTGGCATCCGGATTAGAGAGCAAAATCCAGCAGCTCTCCGGATCAGACGCTATTTACCGCTCTGAGTCCCAAGCAGCAGGAAACAAAGGCTGCCTTGCGCCACAAATATAGCAAGGCAGAATCCTGATGCTGCACTTTCAGCAGACAGATGAGGGCTGCCTTGGCCATCGGCTGGCGCAAATATACCAAGGCGAATGCTCATGCCGCACAAGTTCAAGTAGTGCTTCGCTCCCACACTTCTTCCGGCCCTCAGTCTCTCAGGGAGATGCTTGACTTCCTCTCAGCCCCAAGACACTGGCTGGCCCATGAGATGAGAGAGAGAGAGAATGAGAGAGAAAGAGAGAATCAGAATAAGACAGAGAGAGAAAGAGACAAAGAATGAAAGAGAGAGAAAGACAGAATGAAAGAGAATGAGAGAGACAGAGAGAATCAGAGAGAGAGAGTGAGAGAGAGAGAATGAGAGACAGAGAAAGAGACAGAATCAAAGAGAACCAAAGAATCAGAGAGAGAATGAGAGAGAGGGAGAGAAAATGAAAGAGAATCAGAGTGAGAGAATCAGAATGAGAGAGAAAGAGTGGGAGAGAGAGAAAGAGAAAGAGCAGGAGGGAGAAAGAGAAAGGGGGGGAGAGAAAGGGGGACAGAGAGAAAGAGAGAATGAGAGAGAGTGGGGGGGAGAGAAAGAGAGTGGGAGAAAGAGAGAGAGAAAGGGGGGAGAAAGAGAATGAGAGAGAAAGAGTGGGAGAGAGAGAGAAAGAATGAGAAAGAGGGGAGAGAAAGGGAAAGAGTGGGGGAAAGAAAGAATGAGAAAGAGGGGGAGAGAGAAAGAGAATGAGAGAGGGGGAGAGAGAAAGAGAGAATGAGAAAGAGTGGGAGAGAAAGAAAGAGGGAGAGAGAGAGAAAGCAAAAATGAGAGAGAGAGAAAGAGAGAATGAGAGAGAAAGAGTGGGAGACAGAGAGAGAGAGAGACAGAGAGGATGGAGAGTGCCTGAAGGACCCCATCCCGTACTGGGAGTCCAGGTGCTTCAGCAAGCGGGGCACTGGATTCGTATTAGTGGTCTGCGAAATTTAAAATTATGAAGTTGGTGGTCCCTGAGGTCCAAAAGGTTGGGGACCCCTGGCCTAAGACCATCGGAAAACACATATTTTTGATGGTTTTAGGAATAACTTTATTGTTGAGGGTCACCACAACATGAGGAACTGTATTAAAGGGTCGCGGCATTAGGAAGGTTGAGAACCACTGCCTTAGCTGCTTGCCTTGCTTCGCTTGCCTGAATCCATTCCATCAGCAAGCAACTCCCTGCCTACAACCAAGCAGGCAGGGAGTTGTGGACTTCAACTCCCAGAATTCCTCAGCCAACAAAGCTGGCTGAGGAATTGTGGGAGTTGAAGTCTACAAGTCTTAAAGTTGCCAAGGTTGGAGACCCCTGTTCTATTGGGTACGTAAGTTTTTTTCCCCTTTGGGATCTTTAAAAAAAAATAGTTAATTGGGTTTTTTTTAAGTTCTTTTTTAGACCTAGCCATTTAAAGTTTAGGAAGTTTTAAATTTAGCTTTCATATAAAAATAAAATAAAATAAAATAAAATAATATTTGTGCAGCTTTCTGAGATTTAGTGTGTTTCTGTAGTGTTTCACTCTAACTACACAAAAACACAAAATCTCACAAAGCTGTATGTGGAATTTTGTGTGTGTAAAGTGTGAAAGTTGGGTTTTTGGGCTTTTTGTGGCTGTGTGAAGTTCCTGCTTGTTGCAGGGGCCATTTTGGGTCTAGCACAGCTACTTTTACATTGTGGATGAGCCAGTTGTGTTGTATTGTGTTGTGTTGTGTGTGTGTAAAGCGTGAAAGTTGTTTTTTGGGGCTTTTGGGGGCTGTGTGAGGTTCCTGCTTGTTTCAGGGGCCATTTTGGGTCTAGCACAGCTGCTTTTATATTGTGGGTGAGCCAGTTGATGTTTTTTTCATTTTTATTTGGTGTGCGTTGGAAGAGGGATAGTCTTATACGGCGAGTATAGCCCAAACCCTATATTTTAACAGGAAAAGTAGGGGGTCGTCTTATACGCCCAGTCGTCTTATACGCCGGAAAATACGGTAGTTCTTAACTTGCTTCTCTCCTTGATTAGTTTCCACCCATTGCTTCTTGTTCTACCCTCAGGTGCTTTGAAGAATAGTTTGACTCCCTCTTCTTTGTGGCAACCCCTGAGATATCGGAACATTGCTATCATATATCCCCTAGTCCTTCTTTTCATTAAACTAGACATACCCAGCCGTTCTTCATATGTTTTAGCCTCCAGTCCCCTAGTCATCTTTGTTGCTCTTCTCTGCACTCTTTCTAGAGTCTCCACATCTTTTTTACATCATGGCAACCAAAACTGAATGCAATATTCCAAGTGTGGCCTTACCAAGTCATTATAAAGTGGTATTAACACCACATGATCTTGATTCTATCCCTCTGTTTATGCAGCCCAGAACTGTGTTGCCTTTTTTGGCAGCTGCTGCACACTGCTGGCTCATATTTAAATGGTTGTCCACTAGGACTCCAAGATCCCTCTCACAGTTACTACTATTGAGCAAGGTACCACATATATGGTACCTGTGCATTTTGTTTTTCTTCCCTAAATGTAGAACTTTGCTTTTTTTCACTGTTGAATTTCATTTTGTTAGATAGCGCCCAATGTTTGTCAAGATCCTTCTGTATCTTGAGCCTATCTTCTGGAGTGTTGGGTATTCCTGCCAGCTTGGTGTCATCTGCAAATTTGATGAGTTCTCCATCTATCCCCTCATCCAATTCATCGATGAAGATGTTAAAGAGCATGGAAAGAATGTGGAAAGGACTTCAGTACAAGCAGTCATCTTACACGCCATTGAAGGATCCACACAAGGGAGAATCCATATAGATGCTTGGAATGTGGAAAGGGCTTCAGCACCCCCCATAGTCTTTTTTCCCATAGTATGATTCATAGACTGGAGAATCCCCAAAACAAAGATACATTTGGGTGAGAATGTGTGCTAACTATTGATTTAATGGGTTCTATGTATGGATTTCCAATTTACGGACTGAACTCTGAAAAAGGGTTTTGAATGTATCTGTATATACAGTATATAGCAGTGTTAAACTGGCGGCTCACGGGCTGATTGCATCACATGCAGGACACGCCCATCTCCCAGCTCCGCGAATAGGGAATGCAATGCATCACATAATGGTAATGTCATGCGGGGAGTTTGAAACCCGTGGTATATAGGTTCATTTTATTTATTTTTTAGAAATGAGCTTCCTGTTCCCCAACTGTCATCATTCCCCCAGTTAGTCATAGCTCTCAGAGTGATGCGAAGACGTCTAACAGATGCTGCTTCCCTAAGCCCAAAAGGAAAATATCAAAAAATAATCAAATTGCACCCATGGTGTAGAACTGGGATCCCCAAAAGTAATTAAATTTGCATCCTCAGTGTAGAACTGAAACCTGAGTCAGCCGGTATATATGCAGAAACATTGAACATTATTCAGTCAAAGGCCTCATGATATGAGGGAATTGTCACATGGAGATCAATCTAGAGTGTGTGGGAAGAGCTGAAAGGATGAACAATTAAAAGAAATTTAATAGTTGAAAGTTGCAGTTATATTGAGAAGCTTACTCGGGTTTCAACCAAGGTTTAAAAACTTTTATGCAGCTTGTTTTACTTGCTTAGGTTTTTTTTAGCCTGCTGTGTAGTTTTATGTCTCTCCCAGGTTTGTTTCACCTACCTCCCTGAACACAGAGGTGTAGCTTCTGACGGATTTCCTTTTCACTTTCGTGCAGCCTAACTTCTGATAAGAACCATGTTGCAATTAGCTAAAAAGTGGTGAGCAGGACCACCCAGTGAGTGTAGGTGAAATCCTAAATTCTGAATCATGCATACATCACTCTCAAAGGTGAAATTTTCCTAGAATCATAAGGTCTGTTCTGTCTTCATTATACGTTACATGTTGCTCTGTGTGCAGCTAAACCCAACTATCCTCCAATAAAACAGACCATGTGCGTAAATCTGGATGCTTTATTAAAGGAACAGGATGGGTGAAACTGGAAAAATAGAAATACAGGTATTCCTTGAGGTACGAACCTAATGGAGCCTGCCCATTAGGTTCGTACCTCAAAAAATGTGTCAAATGAATCAGATTCAATTTTACAAATTTTTAAAATCAAATTCATTAATTGAATCCAATGGCTTGTTAAATGAATGACGATCTGACTTACTTCCTGCAGGCCGCTGATCAGTTGTTTCCACCGCCGATCAGCTGATTCTGGTTCAGGTGAAAGAATAACTAAACTTCCAAGCAGACTCGCAGAGCTCTCCGTTTGTAGTTTTAAAAAAATCCACTTGCTGCTCATCAGCTCAAGCGTCTTCAGACAGCTGCCCAGATGGGTTTTGGTGGTAATTTACAGAACTCTCACATTGCAGTTTTTTAAAAAAAAAAACCTCCTGCCACTGCAGTAATTAGTTTAAGAGTCTCCAGCCAGGCTCCCAGAGGAAGATGGGGGAGGAATTTATAGAACTCTTGGCTGAAATCTTGAAAACCAGCAGTTTAGAGTAGAGATACAGCACACCACATTATGGAATGCTTTCTGTAGATGCTGGCTAGCATTTCTACAAGCAGTTTCAAAGCAAATGCAAACAAACTTTATCTTTTCAAAGAACTGTACTTACAAGTTCTACTTACCTTTACTACTGGTTCACAACGGGGCCACGTGTATATTTCTTTTTATCGCCGCATTTAGTCCATTTACATTTAGTGATATTGCTCTTAATTCCTTCTTCCATGGTTTACTTGTTACTAGTTTTTCGCCCTTGTCTCTCTTTGTTCCATTGGATCTTTAGATCTTGCCCCCTCTCTTAATGCTCTTTCTTCTTTTGTTTTTTCATCTTTATCTTTCTCTTCATCTCTCTGTTTTGTCTCGCCTACTGCACCCTGATCTTTCTCTAACGGTCCACAAAATTGTTTATGAAACAACTTTGCTTTTTCAATGGAATCAAGTCTGTGTCTTTGTTCTTGCCATGTCACCATAATTCCTTCAGGTATTAACCATCTAAAACTCACTCCTTTAAATATTAAATATTTTGTTAGGAATTGATATTCTCTCCTCAGATCCCTAACTCTTCTGGGTATTTGTTGTAGAACCACAAGTTCTTTATTTTTATGTTTCAATGGTGTAATTCTTGCTGCTTGTAGAATCTTTCCTTCTTTGTGAATTTTACATGTACTTCTCTTGGTAATTTATTCCTCATTGCATATCTTGTATATACTCTAAACGCTTCCTCAATCTCATTTAAAATATTTTCCTTGGGTTGTTCCAAAGCTTCTGACAAAATCTCAGCAATTAGCTTGGGTAAATTTTCTCATTTTTCTTCCTCTATATTTTGAAATCTTAAGTAGAATTCAGAACATTCCATTTCAAATGAGATAATTGGTTTTTCTTGTAATTTGTCCGTTGACGCTTATTGTCAGGTATGCTTCCTTCAAAATCCAGGAAAGAATGATCCAAACTCCATTATTTATAGAGATTAATACTTTTACTGAAAATGAAGCGATCGCAACCCAGGTAAAGCTGGAACTAAGCAAAACGCGTGAAATTGCATCTAGAAAGCATCTCCCCCCCCCTTGTCCATCGTCCATCATCCAATCCAAAGGTTTCCCAAAGGTCAGGTGGAATCACGTCTGGCAATGTCATCCATCAGGAATGTAATGATGGTTGGTCTGACGGCTCCTTTGGAGAATCGGTTTCGTTTCTTGGAAAGACTCCTGCGCCCTTCTCCCCCTTCGCCCCCGTTTCCCACCCGTTTCTTATGGCAGCTGAAGCAGTAAAAATGGAGGCTGACATTTAATCTCTCTTCCACAGCTGTACAATTATCATTCAGCCAAAATGTCAAGGTCAGTTATTTATTAAAATTTCTTCAAAGTATATATCTTTTTTTCCCCTTCGCCACTAGATGGCACTACAGGTTAAGTTTTAACATTTAACACAGCACTTTCAGTTCTTTAAGATTTGTTGATTCAAGATTCTTGTAGCAATCTTCCCCATTCTATAATAATTCATTCAAATGGGATTTAAATGAATGTCCCAATTCTTATTATCAATTTTAAAAAGATTCAAAATTCCCCAAGTTCTCTCTTTTTTTTTTTCAATAGCAAAATAGTAAAAAAGCTTCCGGTTTCGCTTTCCGCACTGCCAAATTACTGAATTTGAGAGTGGATACACACCCACTCTCACTCCTCTCTTTCAGCTAGTCTTTTCCACCCTGTGAATTTTCCAGATGGATTTGAAGAGAAACTCTTGGTAAAAAAAATCAAAACACTCTCACCTCCATGTGACATGCTGTCTTAATTCATCCACTTTTGTTGTAGCTGCCCCAGCTTCCTAGTGACATCTAGGTCACTTTCTGTGCTGTCCGATTTGAGGAACTTCTTCCAGTCCTACCAAGGAGTTTGCAGACTCCCTGTGTTGACCAATATATGCTCCTCTTGTTTGTCATCCCTAGAAGATGCTTAGGTCCCTGGGGACCTTCGGACCACGGAGATATCGATGGGTCCTTGAGAGCCCTCAAAAAGCCCGTCGTTCTGCCGTTCACGCCTCCCCTAGCTCAATTTATTGAGGGCTGCATCAGCATTATGGTTGCTCTCAAAGAGCCAGCTGCGAAGCTTTCTGGGCTGGCGGCCCCCTCCCCACCGCCAGTGTCTCCCAAAGCCGCTGGTGGTGTAGCTGTCCATGCCACCACTGCCCTCTCCTGCCACCGCCGCCACCTTTCCTTTGAGGCACATGGAAGCTCTAGAAGGTAAGGCCGACACTGGCGGTGGGAAAGGGAGACTTGATGTGCTTGGCTGAAGACCCGTCTTGGGGGGACATGGCGAGGCTCTCTTGCCTTTTGGGCCTGGTGTGCTTGGCCTCGGGGGACGCCACGTGGCTACAAAACATACTGGGTTGGGCAGCCCCCTTTCCACCAGACAACAGCTCCTGAAGCCGCTGCCTTTGCAGTGGGGGAACTGGGGGGGGGCAGCCTGGCAAGCTTTGCAGCAGCCGCATGGCTACAAAGTTTGCCAGGCCGGGCAGCCCCCTTTCCGCTGGCCAGCAGTTCTCAAAGCCACTGCCTTTGCAGCCACAGTGGGGATGGTGGGGGGACAGCTTGCTGGGCTGGCGGCTTCGCCCTCCCCACCACCATTGCCCCCTTGTGCCAAGGCTGCTACTACCATCTCCTGATACTGCCACCACCACTGCCCCTATCAGTCCTAGCACAGTGGCTGCAGCATCTCCCCGAAGGACCGCCCGCTGTCAGCCTTTTCTTCAGAGGTGCGTGGAAGATCTTCCTTGCCGATGCAGCGGGGGAGGGAGATCTGCTGCGCTTGGCCAAAAAGCTAAGGGGACATGGTGAGGCTCACTCACCTTTTGGGCCTGGTGCGCTTGGCCTCGGGGTACATGCTGCTGTCTTCCTTCTCCTGCCACTGCTGCTGCTCTGGAGCTCACCGGATCACTTCGTCCCCGACCAGGTGTGTGTGTGTGTGTGAGAGAGAGAGAGAGGGAAGAAAGAAAGAGACAAGAAAGAAAGAGGAAGTGTGCGCACGCTTATGTGGGGGCGGGGAGATCACACGCTCATGCTTGGGGGGCTGGGGGGAGCATGCACACCCCCCATGGCCCATTTTTGGTCTCAGGAGGCTGCAGGGAGGCCTGCTAGGGCCAAAATGGGGGTGGGGGTCACGCAAGAATGCATGGGGGAGTGGGGGAGGTCATGCACGCATGCATGGGAGGACGGGGAATTTGGGGGGTCTTGCGTGCATGTGCAGGGGGCCACATTGCATTATGGGTACTGGCACGTGCGCATTTTCAGCACACAACGAGAAAAGGGTTAGCCATCACTGTAATATAAGGTCCTCCTATTCCCAATAGAGATCTATAGAATGCTTCTGCCTACTTTATTCATTATGTATTTTAAAATTGTGTCTCCCTCGCATGGAAGAGTAGAAAGGTGTTTTATTTATTTATTTATTTATTTATTTATTTATTTATTTATTTATTAAATTTATATACCGCCCTATTCCTAAGGGACTCAGGGCGGTGAACAGCGAACGATAAAAATACATGTAATACAAACGTTAATAATAAAAAACCAATTAAAATATACTAAACATTCTGGTCCTAGATAATTCAAGACATCCCAGTTTAAAATAAATCAAAAAGCAATATAAAGGGAAAGTTAGGCCAGGCTGGCCTGCTGAAACAGGAATGTTTTGAGGGCACGGCGGAAAGTGCGCAGATCCGGAATCTTCTGTATCTCTGGGGGGAGTTCGTTCCAGATGGTGGGTGCCCCCACAGAAAAGGCTCTCCCCCTGGGGGCCGCCAGTCGACATTGTTTGGCTGACGGCACCCTGAGAAGCCCCTCTCTATGGGAGCGTACTGGGCGGTGAGAGGCTATTGGTGGCAGAAGGCGGTCTCGTAAGTACCCCGGTCCTAAACCATGGAGCGCTCTAAAGGTGGTAACTAAGACCTTGAAGCGCACCCGGAAGACCACAGGGAGCCAGTGCAGCTCGCGCAGGAGGGGAGCCACATGGGAGCGCCATGCTGCTCCCATAACTACCCGCGCGGCCGCATTCTGGACCAGCTGGAGCCTCCGGGTGCTCCTCAAGGGGAGCCCCATGTAGAGAGCATTACAGTAGTCCAGGCGTGAAGTGACGAGGGCATGAGTGACCGTTTTTAACGAGTCCCGATCCAGAAAGGGACGCAACTGGCGAATCAGGCGAACCTGATAAAAAGACCTCCCGGCCACAGCTGTCAAGTGTTCTTCTAAAGACAGCCGTGAGTCCAAGAGGACGCCTAAGTTGCGAACCCTCTCCGTGGGGGGCAATGACTCATCCCCAATAGTCAGTGATGGCACCAATTGACTATATCGGGACGTCGGAAACCACAGCCACTCGGTCTTGGATGGGTTGAGCCTGAGTCTGTTCCTCCCCATCCAGATCCGTACAGCCTCCAGGCACTGGGACATCACTTTAAGGGCATCATTGGGGTGGTCCGGGGTGGAGATGTATAGCTGAGTATCATCAGCATACTGATGATACTTCACCCCAAAACCACGGATGATCTCACCCAGCGGCTTCACATAAATGTTGAACAGAAGGGGTGAGAGAACCGACCCCTGTGGCACCCCACATATAAGGGGCCTCGGGGTCGACCTCTGCCCCCCTGTCAACACAGACTGCGACCGATCAGATAGAAAGGAGGAGAACCACCGCAACACGGTGCCTCCCACCCCTAACTCCTCCAACCGGTGCAGCATGATACCATGGTCGATGGTATCAAAAGCTGCTGAGAGGTCTAATAGGACCAGGATAGAGGAGCAACCCCTGTCCCGGGCCCTCCAGAGATCATCTACCAATGCGACCAATGCCGTTTCCGTGCTGTATCCAGGCCTGAAGCCCGACTGGAACGGATCTAGATAAGCCGATTCATCCAAGTACTGAGGAAGCTGTCGCGCTACCACACTCTCAACAACCTTTGCAATGAAGCGAAGGTTGGAGACTGGACGGTAATTAGCCAACACTGCTGGGTCCAGAGAAGGCTTCTTGAGGAGAGGCCTCACCACCGCCTCCTTCAAGGCAGCAGGGAAGACACCCTCTCTCAAGGAAGCATTTATAATCCCCTGGAGCCAGCCTCGTGTAACCTCCCGAGAGGCCAGCACCAGCCAGGAGGGACACGGGTCCAATAAACATGTGGCCGCGCCACATAAATAAACAATAAACAATAAACGTGTTGACTCTTCTTTACTGTGGAGCTGAAATGGTTAAAATTCCAATTCAAGTAAGCGGAGGAAACTTATTAGATTTGTATTCTCTCTTCAGAAAGTCAAGCTGATCTATATAGTAATGTCACCTTTCATTTTTCCTTCTTGTTTGGGTTGACTTATTTCTTTACAGAATAATAGAAGTGGATGGGATCTTGGAGATCTTTTAGTCCATGGGTCCTAAAACTATGGCCTGTGAGCCGCATGTGGCCCACCAAAGCCATTAATCCAGCCCACGTAGGACCATGAGGCTGCCCTGCCCACATCGCCCTGCCCACCCTTCAGCCGAGTGTAGGACTTGCCTTCGGGAGCCTTGCAGGGTGGGAATGGAGATTTTGCAATATCCTTCCCTGCCACACTCACGATGCCACGCTCACAGAATTGGTTGGGAAAAATTTTGAATTTCACCCCTGCCCAGGAGGCTAAAAGATGGACTAAAATGGCTTGTTTTTTGCCTTCCCTGCCTCCAGAAGATAAAGAGAGAAAGGCAGAGGAAGAGAGAGACACACACATAGAGACAGAGGGAGGGAAGGACAGGAAGAGAGAAAGAGAAAGAGGGAGAGACAGAGATATAAAGAGAGAAAGAGAAGGAGAGAGAGAAAGAGAGAGAGAAAAGAGAGGTAGAGAGAGATTTCTCAAGATCCTTGGGGCTGACAAGAATTGCTGCAAAACTGAGTTTTCTGAAGTGGACCACTAGACTCCTAAACAACTGAAAAAATTATATGGCAAGGGGAAAAAGCAAGAATAAGCATAAAAATGCTTCAGGACATGAGATTATGTGGAGGATTTGGACTGCCGAATTGGGAATTATATTACCAGGCAGCAGCATTGACTTGGATGAAGGAATAGGTTGAATTAAGAAATACAAGACTATTAACATTGGAAGGTCATGATTTACAACTGGGATGGCATGCATTCTTATGGTATGGTAGAAATAAGATACATACCAGGAGTGAAATGCTCCCGGTTCAGACCAGATCACCTGATCCGGTAGCGATGGAGGCGGGTGGTTCGGAGAACTGGTAGCAAAAATCCCTGCCCCCCCCATGCCCAGCTGAGCCACGCAATCATCAGAGGCTGGTTTTTTTACTTTTAAAAGCAGTTTTTCTACAACCTCTTCAGCCGAAAAAATGCTTTTAAAAGTTTTTAAAAAAAGCCTCTGATGATCGGGCAGCTCAGCTGGGATCGTCAGAGGCTTTTAAAAGCATTTTTTTCTGCAACCTCTTAAGGTTGTAGAAAAAATGCTTTTAAAAATAAAAAAAAAAGTTGGCCACGCCCACCCAGTCACATTACCCCACCACCACCAAGCCACGTCCACAGAACCGGTAGTAACAAATTTTAGATTTCACCCCTGATACATACGTACTTTCATAGACATTATATAAGGAATGCATTGTTATTGGTGTGGGAGAAAGCTAGAGGTAAATACTGTATTATGTAAAAATACCAATATGATTATCAACAATGGAAGCTTTAATACACCCAAATGTTTTTAACTTTGGAAATATTGTTAGATACAAGGATTTATTAACAGATAAGGGGGAATTGAAAGGGAAACGAAAATTGGAACAACGGGATTGAGATGGACTGGTATATGTACATGCAGATACAAACAAGATATGAAAAAGATGCTAAATTATATGGTTTTTATTCTGAAAAGAAAAGAGTTGGATGGGATACTCACAGGAACAGTAGATAAATTAATTAAAAAATTCTATAACTTCTTACTTGGCATTGAACTGTAGGGGGAGTAAGTAAAGGAAACAATGATAGCCTGGGCAAAGAATCTTGGCTATTCAATTGATTTAGATAAATGGCAACAGTTATGGGAAAGGAATTATAAATTAACAATGTCCACTGCATATAAGGAAAATCAATATAAGATGTTATATATAAAGTTTTTTATTTTTAAAATATATAAAATGTTTGATAGATGGCATATGCCCCCTGAGAAACTGTCAAAAATGTTTAAAGATAAATCAGCTAAATGTTGGAAATGTCACCAGTTACCAGGTTCATATTATCATATGTGGTGGACATGTTCAAAAGCTAAAAATTATTGGAATAAAATTAAGATATGGCTGGAAGAAATGATACAACAACGTATTGATTTAAAACCAGAGCTGTTCCTATTGGGTATCCTTCCAGAAAAAAATAGTATAGAAAATATCTATTTGATTATACATGTAATAACAGCTGCAAGAATTGTTTATGCACAACACTGGAAAGCAGAGAAAATACCTTTGGAAGGAGAAGTAATTAAAAAAAAATTAGAGGGTGCAGAAATGAATAGATTGACTTTGATGATTAAAGAAAGAGAAGATTCAGAATACTTTAAGATATGGAATCAATTTTACCATTGGTTAGAAAAGAGATACAAATAAGTAAATTAATAGTTATGTATAAAAATGCTATAATCAGAATATTCTGTTAGTGATGAATTGTTGTAATGGACTTGGCGACAATGAAGATAGAAGAAACAACAAAAAGAACTATTGCAGACAACACCAAGATGTCACATGGAAGGAATGACTGATCTATTAAATTTTTGTTTCTTTTATAAAAAAAAAAAAAAGGATTACCCAACTCCCTTTCAGAACACAAAGCCCATATTGCACAAACCCCAAACTTCAAAGTTACAGAACCATGTAAGAAGCCTTCCACTAACCCAGTTAGTTGGTCAGCTGCCCCCGAACTGCACACTGTGTACATCCAGATACAATCATTTGAGTCTTGGGAGTGGGAGACTCCCAGATCCCATGATCAATGATTCTAACAGGCAGAGGGGAAAGCAGAGCTCCAGATGAGGAATAAATTCAGGTCCCAGAAAAGAAAGGGGTGGAACTGGATAGTCTTTCTTTCCCATTTCTTTGGAAAAGCTCCTGCATAGGGGGAGTGGGTGAGCTTGCGTGGCAAAGGTTGAGCAGGAAACCAGGAACGGTCAGCAAGGAAGAGATGCAAAAGATTATGCCTGCATTCCCATTATGGGCCGGATGACACTAAACTAGGTTTGGTGTGTCTGCAGTTCAATTTACCATGGGAGGGTAGTGAACCAGATCATCATGTTAAGCCTTTGTGTTTCACGTACGTAAACTGAGCCCCTCAATTTGGTTGACCTGTTTGTGTTCAGGGCATGTTGTGCGAACTTGCATGGCTGAGCGTAGGAAAAAAGAGAAATGGAGCGTCCTAAAGTAGGGTAAATTGACTGGCATTTCATTTGATGTGGGTTGAATTTTCATCATTTGATAAATACACTGAATATTCTAGGTGGAAGTCATCAATTTACCATCTCAGAAAAGTCCTCCTATGGGGATGAGTGTTGTTGAATGGTTGTTGAGGAATTAATGGCTTGTTCTCATATTCCCCTGGTTACATGAACATTGCTAGACTTGGAAAAGCATTGAAAAGGACATTCAGTAACTAGATTATTATTTCCCTTTCTCTCAGGAAATCGGCTGATGTACATATTATAGGTAGTCCTCGACTGAGCATGGAAGGGTAGGAAGAAGTTGACTCATCCATATGGTAAAGCTGAGATAGTGGTCAAAATTCCAACTCAATGCAAGATGAGGAAATTTATTAGATTTGTATTCTCCCTTTCCTTTGGAAAATCAAGCTGGAGCACATTGTACAGTCACCTTTTCTTCTTGTTTCGGTTGACTTATTCCTTCCTTCCTCAGCAACAGATTTAAATGAGATTCTTATTAGGGAATGGCTTTTTTTCTAATACCACTACTTTAAATAGAATGCTCTTTACTACAGTAGAACATTGCCAAAAGCTTCCCAGTCAAGGAGTCCCTTCCTGGCCTCCCATGGGAAATGCACCATTTCTCCGCTCTTTCCATGAGCACCTTCCGTGCACAGAAAATGCACCAGGGGGGGCACTTCAGCTTTGGGCCCCTGTTAAAATAGGAAGAAAGTGATATCCTTCAGTTTTTGCCTTTCTAGGATACTGGAGTCTCTCTCACTTTAACCCTTTGAGCTTTGCAGGAAGTTTAAAAAGGCCAGAAAGTCTTAAAGATTCAGAAGTGGAAAAGATAGGTAGAGGTGGAGAAGGCAGGTTTGTGTGTGTGTGTTGCCTAGTCCTCATCCAGGTTCAGTTTTTTGAGTTTGAGGAGTGGGAGATCCCTTCCTGAGACCCCCTGTTTCCCTCCCTCCTAACCCCGCTTTCCCATGATTATAAGAGGCATGGCCAAAAGCTTCCCAGTCAAGGACCCCCTTCCTGCCCCCCCCCCCCATTTCTCTGCTCTTTGCATGAGCACCTTCCGTGCACAGAAAATCCACCAGGGGGGGCACTTCAGCTTTGGACCTTACAAATGGGGAAGCCAGTGAGTCATTTTGCCTTTCCAGGATACTGGACTCTCTCTCACTTTAACCCTTTGAGATCTGCAGGAATTTGAAAGGCGGAAACAAAATCCAGAGGTGGAGACGGTAGGTCTCTCTCTCTCCCTCCCTCTCTCTCTCTCTCCCTCCCTCCCTCCCTCTCTCTCTCCTCCCTCCCTCTCTCTCTCTCTCTCCCTCCCTCCCTCCATCCCTCCCTCTCTCTCTCTCTCCTCCCTCCCTCCCTCTCTCTCTCTCTCTCCCTCCCTCTCTCTCTCTCTCTCTCTTGCCTACTCCTCATCCAGGTTCATTTTTTTGAGTTTGAGGAGGGGGAGATCCCTTCCTGAGACCCCCTGTTTCCCTCCCTCCTAACCCCGCTTTCCCATGATTATAAGAGGCATGGCCAAAAGCTTCCCAGTCAAGGACCCCCTTCCTGCCCCCCCCCATTTCTCTGCTCTTTGCATGAGCACCTTCCGTGCACAGAAAATCCACCAGGGGGGGCACTTCAGCTTTGGACCTTACAAATGGGGAAGCCAGTGAGTCATTTTGCCTTTCCAGGATACTGGACTCTCTCTCACTTTAACCCTTTGAGATCTGCAGGAATTTGAAAGGCGGAAACAAAATCCAGAGGTGGAGACGGTAGGTCTCTCTCTCTCCCTCCCTCCCTCCCTCCCTCTCTCTCTCCCTCCCTCCCTCCCTCCCTCCCTCCCTCTCTCTCTCTCTCTCTCTCTCTCTCTCTCTCTCTCTCTTGCCTACTCCTCATCCAGGTTCAGTTTTTTGAGTTTGAGGAGTGGGAGATCCCTTCCTGAGACCCCCTGTTTCCCTCCCTCCTAACCCCCCTTTCCCATGGTTGTAAGAGGCATGGGGGAAAGCTTCCCAGTCAAGGAGCCCCTAAAAGAAAAGGCGGGACAAGGCGATATAATTGGGGATGTGTGTTGATGAATGGGCCAATCCACTACTTTCTGGTTGTTTGAATATATTCTCTTTTCTATAAGAGAATCGCAAAATGGAACTCATTTGTTCATCTTCTTTAGAGACAACGTTATTTCTTTGGCTAAGAGGACTTTAGGTATTCCCATGGCTAGGTGAACATTGCTATGAATGTGTGGGAAGCCCCTCCCCCCAAGAATGAAATATTTGGGGGAATATTAAAAAGAAGCAGAGTATTATATTTCCCCTAAGGGAGAAATGGAGACACATGCTCTTGAGGGAGGCAGAAACCAGCCTCAGTCTCCCTGCCCCAAGCGGAAACTGAGGAGGCCAGCTTTTAGAAATGGAGATTTTGTAATCCATTCAGAAAGACTGGGTCAGGCAGAAACATCAGATAAGCAACACAATTAAGCCAAAGGTTGACCAAATTAGCTCAGACAAAGACCTAGGATTTGCATTTCCCCATTTGCCTATAGAGCCAACCATGATCCCATAGGAATCCAGAAGGTATAAAATCCACCCACTCTAAACTCCATTTTGTCAGCTGTCCCAGAATCACATGTGGTTGGTGGATCTGCTTCAACAATAAAGGGAACCTTTCTTTCCAATCGGCCTCCAGCCTCCATTTTATTTCCAGCGCCATCCTCCTGTATTGGAAC
This sequence comes from Pantherophis guttatus, assembly GCF_059756535.1. NCBI lineage: Eukaryota > Metazoa > Chordata > Lepidosauria > Squamata > Colubridae > Pantherophis > Pantherophis guttatus. The sequence goes on from NC_142064.1 coordinate 248,190,001, forward strand.
TGAACCAGATGGATATGTAGGAAGTTAGCACCCACCCCTTTCCTGGAAGAGTGAAATATTTTAGAAAATATGAAAAAGGCAGAATATTATATTTCCCTGGATGAGAAATGGAGAAGCATATTTTTCAGACAAAGCAGCTCCCACCTTCCTGCCCCCCACCCTTTGTCAATGGGCCATTAAGGCCTGGGCCAGTCTATTCTACATAACAAAGATCTGCCTCCTTCAGGCAGAGCCAAAGTAGGAATTGCCAAAGATCCAACAAAGATAGGATTAGCCCTCTAGACAATAGCAGCAGAAACTCACCACATGTGACCTGGGAAGCACATGTGACCATCAGCCAGCAAGGCTAGCTAAAACCCCCACCTCCTGGGAGTCCGACAACCAATCAGGATACTCTTTTGGGGCCCCAAGAAATGCAGAGCCAGAGAGAGCATAAAAACCCGAAGACTTTCTGTATCTCCCCTTTTCTGTTCAGGAACTCAAGCCATGTGATCCTGTCCACCATTAAACCATCTTTCCAAGCAGTCTCCATGTTTCCAATGTCTGTTTCCCCACTTGGAGTAGAACCCAGAGGATATTTCTTCCAACAGATATTTCTTCCAAGAAATGAAAAAGCATTTGGAGGTACACAACTTTCCTTCCACTAATTTAGAATTGCATTATAGGACAGAGAAAGAATGGCAAGCCGTCCTTTAGCAAGTGGGGGAAGTGGAATAGGCCCTTCCGGTGCTCAGTCTGGAATCCACGGGGAGAGCTGGACAAGAACTGGGCAGAAGATGCTGGAAGAAGGAACCATCGTTTCACAAGTTCACGCCTGGAACTTCAGGAGCGTCCAATATCGGGAGGATGAGGGTCCCCGAGGACTTTGCAGCCGACTCCATTCCTTTTGTAGCCGATGGTTGAAACCAGAAAAGTACACAAAAGCGCAGGTGCTGGACCTGGTGGTTCTGGAGCAGTTCCTGGCCCTTCTGCCCCTGCAGATGGAGAGCTGGGTGCGGGAGTGTGGAGCAGAGACCAGCTCCCAGGCGGTGGCCCTGGTGGAAGGCTTCCTCCTGAGCCAGGCGGAGGAGAAGAAGGAGCAGGTTGAGTTGCAGGTGAGAGGACGTCCTCTTGGGACTCCAGAAAAAGTTGAATATAATAAACAAGAAGTTCACAGTTTTGTATCCTATTAATAGTTTTATTAAGCTTATCAAGATATAAAATACAAAAAAATGAAAATAGTAGGAAATGGTGGGTGGGAAGGGAAGGGAAAGAAGTGTAGGGGAAAGGGGGGAAAGAAAGAAAACCATTGACTTTTTTTAGCGCAGTCATATAAAATGATAACATTACAGTTTCAATGTTTTACATATTTATTTGAACATGTATTTGAAATTTTATTATATATCTTTGGTAGTTTATCAGCGTTAACTAGAAGGATACATCATTTTATAAAAGATTTATTTTAAATTATAATTTAATACAAATTTTAAACTCTTCAACCACATGTCTTCTCCTTGTTCAGGCATTATATTATACACAAACATCCTTGCCTTTGGATCAATGGATTCAAATTTTGATGTCTTCTTACCAGCCTTTCCTGAAATTCATACTATGTGTAGATGCTTAACTAATCTTTGTGTAGTTCCCTTATCTATTCTAGAAGAGAGATTTTGCACAGGGATTTTTTTCTTCCTTCCCAGTCTAATTGATCGACACCGAGTGATTTGCATTGGTGTTCACTGGAAAAGAAACCACTTCATGTGTGATGTCCATTAATTCTTTTCTCCTATTTCAAGCCCTTCGCAATGGAGATCAGAGATCCTGAGAGAAAGAGGCATCCGTCAAATCTCCCTGAAGAACTGTCTTTCAGGGGGATCCCTCCAGGAGATCCAATTCAGGACACCTCAGGAGGTAATATAAGATCCTTCCACTCCTTTGATGAATCCTAACTTTCTCATCTTCTCGGTGTCCTCTCCTCTATAGCATTCCTCCTCCCATTTCACTAATGATGCTTTTTGAAATTCTGTCTTCCTCACAGGGAAGAATAGAAGGAAGTTGACTCTTTGTTTTGGGGGATTGGAAAGGAGGATTGAACCTCCAACTCAGGTAAGAGAAGAACATTCATTTACTAGATTTTTATTTTCCATTTCCCTCAGGAAATCAGAGGATGTGGACCAGGGGTGAGTTCTACTTACCTTTACTACCGGTTCGCAGCGGAACCACGCGTGCGTGCTTGCTTCGGTCATGTGTGTGTGTGCTCTTCTGCACATGCGCAGAAGCATTTTGATTACGTCAGGGTCAGTGGGCGGGGCCTCCAGCCAGCTTTACTACCAGTTCTATAGAACCGGTGCGAACCGGGGGCAAACCACCACTGATGTGGACAGCATAGGTCCGTGATGGCGAACTTATGGCACGGGTGCCACAGGTGGCACGCGGAGCCTTATTGGTGGGCACGCAAGTGTTGCCCTAGCTCAGCTCCAGCGTGCATGCCCCCACCGGCCAACTGATTTTCAGGCCTTCTGGTCCCACCAGAAGTCGGGAAACTGACTGTTTCTGGCCTCTGTAAGGCCTCCAGGGGGATAGGGAATGTTATTTTTGCCCTCCCCAGGCTCCTAGGAAGCCTCTGGAGTCTGGGGAGGTGGAAAAACGGGCCTACCGGGCCCACCGTACCATTGCAAGCCAAAAGCAGGGGGATGTGTGGGGAGGTCACGTGCGCATGCGCAGGAGGGTGGGGTGCATTGAATTATGGATGTGGGCACCTGCACCAGCAACACCCCCCCCCCCCGGCTTCCCCTGCTTTTGGCACGCGACGGCAAAAAGGTTAGCCATCACTGGCATAGGTAGTAGTTGTAAGTGTGAAAAATGGGCATGCTGGCGAAGGGCCTCTGGCAGGCCGGAGGTGGGAGGTCGTAGATCTCAGCAGATTCGCCCTGCTCCAGGCAGGAGCAGCCAATCTGGGTGGCCGAGAGCAGCACTGCCAGGAGGACAAAGAGCTCCCGTGAAGCCAGCAGCAGCACAGGCAGTTGCTCATGCCAGTTGCTGCAAGGGAGTGGCGAGTTCCTCAAAAGGGAAAAGCAGGACTCAGCTTACAGCAGCTGCCTGAAATGTGTTTGCAGCGACTGCTGGACAGGAAGTGGGCAACCCCATGGCTCTGACCTCCACCTGCTGCCAGTGCTGCCCCTGCATGTTTTGGAAGGGAAATTAAAACAAAAAATCCTGCAGGGATTTGATCCCATGCTGGGATGTGATCTGAATAAGACCGGCTTGTCCTACTGTTGAAACGCCCCCAGGCTCCTTCCCGAAGGGAGGGTGGCTCTTCTCTGCCTTTCGCCATCATGCGCAGTGCAAGGGGCAGTGCAGAAGTCCACTTTTTGTTTTTGATGCGCTCACCACTCACAGCAACTGGGACCACTGAGGGGGGACGCACTGGCAGCAGGCAGAGGCCTGCTTCTTCCCCCATTCTTTTCTCCTCTGCTTCAGCCCAGCCCAGCCCTCCACCCAGCAGCTAAGGATGAGGGGCTCGCCCACCTCTCCATGAGGCCTCTCAGGGAACACGGCATGCAAATCAAAAGAAAGCGCTGCGAGTCCAGGTGTCCTTTCCGTTTGTTCCCCCCTCCTCTCTCTCTTGCCCCCCCTCCCTCCCTGGGAACTGTGTGGGGAGAGGGGAAGACCATCAAGGGGATGCTCGCAAGGCACTCTTGGCAAAAGACGAAGCATCCCAACTGCCAGAGCCCAGAATTTTAAGGTAGAAAAGTGAAAGGGGGGGGGATTTCAAAGGCCCTGGAGAAAAAGAGCAAAGCTCTTCTGTTTGCTGTCTGAAGCAGGTGCCGAGGCCAACCCTGGAGGAAGCAATCTGCTTCTCCACGCAAAACCTCATGGGCGTTGCAGAACCATAGGTCTGCAACAACAGCTACGCCTTCTGCCTTCGAAAACACGCCAGGATGTAATCTGAATGACATCACTGGTGACGAAACGCTTCCCAAAAGTGGGGCAACCGATGGGAAGGGCGCAGTGCTTTGTTTTGAATTAGGCGCTGCTGCTGACTTGGAAAGAATACCTTTAACACTTTAGTTTTGGCATGCCGTGTCACCCGAGAGGTCTCATGGAAAGGCGGGCGAGCCCCTTCTCCTTTGCTGTGCGGCTTCTCTCCCCCGTTTCTCCTGTGCTTTAGCCTAAACTTGCCCCCTATCACCCTCCAAAGAGGGAGGCCAAGGTTTAAAGGGGATGGGAGGGCCGGGACAAATCTGAAAGAAACAGACTGGCAAAGAGGCAGCCCTCAAGCGACTGCTCTCCCTTTTTTCCTTCTCCTTCCTTCTGAAGTGAAGGTTGAAAAGCCCCATCATGTCCAGACACCATCCCACTGCCTATCTTTGCTTGCGGGCAAATGCGGGCAAGCAAGGACAGGGTTCACATGGCACAACTGGTAGGCCAGATTGCGTACTTCCCCCCACTGCACCTCTGCCAGTGCCACTGCTATGAGGCAAAGCAAGTGGTGTGGCGGGAGATGGCGCCAAGGCGTAGCCCCTGCATTCTCAGCCCTCGCCGTCCAGCCTGTTCCTCCACTTCCACCGCACACTCCACACAAGCAAAGACAGTTGGTGAGACAGATCACATGCCTCCCCCCACCCTCCGCGCAGGCTGCAGTTGTTTCCAGACACCATCTGGCCCCTCCATGCCCACTGCCCCACCCTCACAGGCTTTTTGTTCTGTCCATTTCGTCATCTGAACCACGGATTCCTACTAAGCAAAGCTATTTCCCTTAGTGCATATGTTTTCTTTGGGAATTTCTAAATAATAGGAAAGATGCTGTTCTATACTTTTTTCCCCTTTCAGGAGAGTCTTGTGTCCTTTGAGGAGGTGGCTGTGTTTTTCTCCGAGGAGGAATGGTCTCAGCTGGATCCTCACCAAAGAGCTCTGCATTGGGAAGTCATGCTGGAGAATTATAAGAACGTGGTCTCTCTTGGTAAGGGTTTCCTACTCTCCAGTCAGAGAGTTCAGGAAGACATTTTGTAGTTAGATGTCATTAGTTAGTTCTTCTGAAAACATCTCTAAATAGATATCCCCTCTTCAGAGGGAGAAGGAAAAGTTCTGTTTTTCTACTGCTCCTAGGAAGGAAATGGGTCTATGGCATTCTGCTTAGATATATCCAGTCCAATTTATTTTTGTGTTTCTATTTAAACTTTTTAGTGACAAAGTAATTCCTTAGTTTGAGGTAATGGCAAACTCCATCACACAGATTTCAACTACTTTGGCCCAGATGCGTCTATATCATTCAAGTTTTTTGACTTAATGTCTTTTTCAAGGTTTTATGCCTCATCAATAGAAATATTATCATTTCAATACCATGCTATTATAAGGATACAAATATGCAGTATATATTAGAATTTGGCACAATATCTGAAGGCAATCAATATGACTTCTAACAGAGTGATCTTTTTCCCTAATCTTTCTCCCACTTTCATTTCTCTTTCCCTTTGAAGGTGAGAATGACAATAAAGACTCTGGAGAACCAATCGAAGTCTTTAGACAAGGAGACGTAATGGAGAAACCTGCAATTCAAACAGAATTCCAAAGGCAGGAGAGAAACCTGTCAAATAACTGGAATAAGGAAAGCTCATCTTCAATTGTTGCTCAGATGCAGGACTTTATTGATGAACGAGGAAAACTAAAGAAGAAATATACTGGGAAAGGTGTAAGACTCTATGAAGACACATTAGATGTAAATGGACTCTGTCCATCTCAAGCCAAAGGACCAGCCAATATATGCAAAGACGAAGGAAAAAATTACAGTTGGATATTCCCACTTTCTCAAGTAAATGGGTCTCTTGAATCACAGAAAAATTTCCACATTGGAGAGAAGTCAAATATAAGTAATGAACATGGAAACAAGATTGTTAATAAAAGGACATGCATGAGGGAGAAGCCATATAAATGCATGGAGTGTGGAAAGGACTTTAGCCAAAAGAATATCCTTATTACCCATCAAAGGATCCACACGGGGGAGAAGCCATATAAATGCATGGAGTGTGGAAAGGGCTTCAATGCAAGCAGTTACCTTACAACCCATCAAAGGATCCACACAGGGGAGAAGCCCTTTAAATGCATGGAGTGTGGAAAGGGCTTCAGAATAAGCAACGAATTTACAATCCATCAAATGATCCATACAGGGAAGAGGCCATATAAATGCATGGAGTGTGAAAAAGAATTCAAAACAAGCAGTCATCTTACAACCCATCAAAGGATCCACACAGGGGAGAAGCCATATAAATGCATGGAGTGTGAAAAAGAATTCAAAACAAGCAGTCATCTTACAATCCATCAAAGGATCCACACAGGGGAGAAGCCCTTTAAATGCATGGAGTGTGGAAAGGACTTCAGAATAAGCTATGATCTTACCTGCCATCAAATGATCCACACCGGAGAGAAGCCATATAAATGCATGGAGTGTGGAAAGGGCTTCAGAAGAAACAGTCATCTTAAATGCCATCAAAGGCTCCACACAGGGGAGAAGCCATATAAATGCATGGAGTGTGGAAAGGGCTTCAATGCAAGCAGTTACCTTACAACCCATCAAAGGATCCACACAGGGGAGAAGCCCTTTAAATGCATGGAGTGTGGAAAGGGCTTCAGAATAAGCAACGAACTTACAATCCATCAAATGATCCATACAGGGAAGAGGCCATATAAATGCATGGAGTGTGAAAAAGAATTCAAAACAAGCAGTCATCTTACAACCCATCAAAGGATCCACACAGGGGAGAAGCCCTTTAAATGCATGGAGTGTGGAAAGGGCTTCAGAATAAGCAACGAACTTACAATCCATCAAATGATCCATACAGGGAAGAGGCCATATAAATGCATGGAGTGTGAAAAAGAATTCAAAACAAGCAGTCATCTTACAACCCATCAAAGGATCCACACAGGGGAGAAGCCCTTTAAATGCATGGAGTGTGGAAAGGACTTCAGAATAAGCTATGATCTTACCTGCCATCAAATGATCCACACCGGAGAGAAGCCATATAAATGCATGGAGTGTGGAAAGGGTTTCAGTACAAGCAGTTACCTTACAACCCATCAAAGGATCCATACAAGGGAGAAGCCGTATAAATGCATGGAATGTGGAATGGGCTTCAATACATCCTATGGTCTTATTTCCCATAACAGGATTCATAGACTGGAGAATCCCCAAAGCAAAGATACATTTGGGTGAGAATGTATGCTAACTATTGATTTAATGGGTTCTATGTATGGATTTCCAGTTTACAGACTGAACTCTGAAAAGGGTTTTTGAATGTATCTGTATATATAGTATATAGCAGTGTCAAATTGGTGGCTCACGGGCTGGTCACATCACATGCAGGAGACGCCCATCCCCCAGCTCCGCGAATAGGGAATGCAATGCGTCACATAATGGCATAGTCACACGAGGAGTTTGAAACCCATGGTGAATAGTTTCATTTCATTTTATTGTTTAGAAATGAGCTTCCTGTTCCCCAACTGTCATCATTCCCCCAGTTAGTCATAGCTCTCAGAGGGATGCGAAGACGTCTAAGCCCAAAAGGAAAATATCAAAAAAATAATCAAATTGCACCCATGGTATAGAACTGGGATCCCCAAAAATAATTATATTTGCATCCTCAGTGTAGAACTGAGACCTGAGTCAGCCGGTATCTATACAGAAACATTGAACATTATACAGTCAAAGGCCTCATGATATGAGGGAATTGTCACATGGAGATCAATGAACAGCTTGTGGGAAGAGCTAAAAGGATGAAAATTCCTCTCTCACAAAAGGAGCCAGAAGCGCCCCAAGTGCTTGTGCAATTTTCTTTTCAAGCATTATGGCCATATTTTGCTCTTCTGTAGTATGGTGAGGGCTACTAAGTCCACATTTGGATTAAATAAAATAAATATCAATGGTGTGGTTTCGTTCTAGTCATGTGTTATACTCATCTATTAAACTCTTAGTTGCTTTAAAAATGTATAACACATGTTGGTGTGAAGCTCAATTGCCAGTAATAGTTCTGGATCAAGCTGAACAATAAAGAGAACGAAAAGAGCAGAGAGGTTAACTCTGTTTTTTTAACCCCTTTTTTCTTTCCATGTACATCCTTTCTTTCACTAATTGTAGTTAAATCTCTTTTCCCCCCCTTGCATTGTCACCTCCATATGCAAAGGAATCTCTTCAAACCACTGGAATCTTCAGGTCTTGTGGTTGGAACGTTTTTCTCCGTTTATTCGTGATCTGTAGTTCATGAACGAATCCCAGTATCATTGCTCAGGCTGGTCCAGGTTCTTTCTTGCCCCTCAAAGGCATTTTTGGGTCATAGAGGTAAATCAGAAGGGATAAGACCTCTCACAAGCCAGAACGATCATCTAGGAATAAAGAAAAGTATTATGCGTAGCATGGATGAATAAAGTAGATGCAAGGGAAGACAAGATAGAAAGTGGATAAGAGAAACAAGGAGATTACCAGAAGGTCCATGGGAGGACTGTAATTTAATTAAATGATAACCAGTTGAAAGTTGCAGTTATATTGAGAAGCTTACTTGGGTTTCAGTCAAGGTTTAAAAACTTTTCTGCACCTTGATCTTCTTGCCTAGTTTGTTTAGTTTTTTTTCCTGCTGTGTAGTTTTATGTCTCTCCTGGGTTTCTTCCACGTACCTCCCTGAACACAGAGGAGTGGCTTCTGACGGATTTCCTCTTCACCTTCGTGCAGCCTAACGTCTGTGAAGAACCATGTTGCAATTAGCTAAAAAGTGGTGAGCAGGACCACCCAGTGAGTCTAGGAGAAATCCTAAATTCTGAATCATGCATACATCACTCTCAAAGATGGCATTTCCCTGTCCGGTGCCCTCTCTCGGCAAAGCTGGAGGCGGTGGATGACACTGCTGCATGTGGAAGCGTGGAGGAGAAAGTTTGCAGGAAGCAGTTTCCTCCGAATCCAACTTCTGCCTTGACAGATCTCTGGAGAGGAAGTGGGGGTGGTGGGGGAGCTATGTTCTGTCCCCACTAAACATTAGTCTGTGTGCAGCTCGACATGCAGCTACACCCCTCTATACCCCAATAAAACGGACCATGTGCGTAGATCTTAATGCTTTGTTGAAAGAACAGGATTTGGTGAAACTGGAGAAAATAGGAATACATACAATGGGAACTGAAATACAAGAGAGACCGTATTCAGTTATTGCTGAACATAACAATGAATAACTAGAAGCAATTTAAATCTGGCAGTGATGCTCTGTGTGTGGGATGTGGGTTTGTCCTTGGATGACCATGTGCCACGGATAAAGATGGCTGCTTCTGGACTTACGGCGGTGACGTAGAGTCGTGGCGGCACAGAAGAGAAGCACTCTCTCTCTGTGTTGCCGATTTTCTGAGCTTTGGTGCCTGTTTTTGGCAGAGACCGGTCCCAAAGAGACCGGGAATAGAGAGGGGAAGCTTTGGGGGAGGCGAGGAGAGGTGCGATCTCCCGCCGTACCGTGAAGATCCCTCAATCCAGGCTTGGGAAGAAGTCGGCTGGCCCGGTGAGCACAGTCGGCCCGGAGACCCGAACGAGCCGATTGAGACCATCGGGAGCAAAGGAGGGAGTACAGTGCAGAATTGCTGAGGTCGAGCAGAAAGCGGAATTAATTTGGATTACCAACTTTGGCGCAAAACAGAGGAGAAAGTTTCTTTTCTTTCCGGAGGGGCAGCATGAGAAAGGAAGATCTCAGAGCGCAAATGGGCGGCAACTGAAGAGGCAAGCAAAAAGGAAGGGGCGAAATACGGAGCAGCGAAGAAAGCCTAAAAAACTTTAAAATAGGCAAGACGAAGGTGAGGAGAAATAGACTTAAACAGTGGAGATTAAAGGAAGAACGGACTTTTTGTAACCCCGTTTCTAGCTGCTCAAACGGAAGGAGTGAGAAAGTTTTGACAAAGTAAGGATTGCATACAGTGACTGTGCAGAATAGAGACCGCCATATTGTAATTGGAAAAGACTTCAACAGTAGTAAAAGAACTTGTTTTGTTTTTTTCTTTCTCTTCATTGAAAATATACTGAGGCCAATAAGAACATTGAAAAAGCACTGCTCCAACTTATCTTTTTTTTTTTTTTACTTAGGTATAGATGAATTAATATTGTTATTTATTGGAATCAATTAAGAAATATAGTGTGTATTTAACCAATTTAGAAAATATTTATAATACATAGAGATTTAAAAGTATTATTATTAGAATACTATATTACTATTAATTAATTAATTATTATATATTAACCAGTATATATTATTAGAATATTTTCTTTTTGTGGATTTTACTGAATAATTAATTACCAGATATTAAGATATTAAGAATTGATCAATTGTATAGTCTTTAATTATATAAGATATATATTTATATATATATATTTATATTTGTAGTTATATTTATATCTATATTTATACTTAGATTTATATTTATATTCTTACCACATTCTTAATGGAATTTTATATAGAGAGAATTAATTATTTAAAAGAATTTATTTAAAGAAGGATTATTGGATTGATCTTTTATAAGGGGGGGGAAAAAAAGAAAGGAAAAGAAAGGAATTATAGAAATTTGGATGGTGATTTGGGAGAAAGTTGATAAAATATTGGGAGAACAATACAAGATCTTGAAAGAAATGACCAGCACTACCACAACCACGTTGAAGACAGCCAAGAAACCAACACCATTCTTAACAGGAACAGCGGCCTCCCCAGTGACACAGAAAACTTTGGAGGGAATGTTCGCATCAGACAAGCAACCCAGTACACCTAATATGTCAACAATGCAGGCCACGCTCATAACAATTCAGGAAACTATGGCCAAAATGCAAGAATGTATGACTAGAAATCATGAGCAATCTAGAAAAGACATGGATGAGGTAAAGAGAGAAGTCAAGAACGATATTCAAAAGATTGATGGAAAAATGGACTTAATACAAGAAATCATTCAAAAAAATGACCAAAGGATAAAAGAAATAGAACAAAAAACCGAATTGACGGAAGAAAAACTAGAAGCATTGGATACAAAAATGACAGGATTAAACAAGGAACTTGAGAACACCATGGCCCAATTAGAAATGGAGAAGGCGGCATTTTACCTGCGTTTCCAGAACGTAGCGGAAGACCGGGAGGAAGATCTGACGATGGTAATGGCTGAGATGATAGCAGAGGCACTCCAGAGAGAAAAAGACGAAATAATTAATGAATTAGATGAAGTCTACTGAGTCCACACTAACTATGCCCGACAAAACAAACTCCCTCGGGAGGTACATATAAGATTTGTAAGAAGGAAGGTGAGGGATATCGTATATAAGATAACAAAGGATGAACCAATGTATTACAGAAATAAAGAAATAATCACCTTAAAGCAAATACCCAAAAGAATAAGAGATTTGTGAAAAGACTATTGGTTTCTGGCCACGTTACTAAACAGAAGATATATACCCTTCAAATGGATAACTCCGGAAGGAATGTTAGTAACGTGGCAGGAAAGAAAATCAAGGTGGATTCGCACAGCAAAGCAAAGGAACTATACGACCAAATGATGGGCGCTGAAGTAACAAATGGTAATAAAGAAGAAGAAGGACGGAACATCAAAGGAAAACAGAAGAGAGATCGGGAAAGAACCCCGCAACAAGGAGGGAAAGTAGACGAAGGAGAGACCCAGGAAGAAGAAGGAGTACAAACAAGAGGGAAAAAAAAGGAACAGGAAGAAATAAAGAAGAAACAACAGGAAAGTCAGTAAGCAATGGAACGGACTTTAAAAATTCTATCTGTAAATGTTAATGGACTCAACTCACCATCCAAACGACACCAAATTTACAAAAAAAATTTTGAAACAAAAATCAGATATTGTGTGCCTCCAGGAGGTACATATAAGAAAACAGGACATGAAATATATACAATATAAAAAATTAGGTAAAGAATACGCTTCATTGGCAGAAGAAAAAAAAAAGAGGAGTGGTGGTATATATCAAGGAAGGAATAGACAGTAATATAAGGTATGTGGATACAGAAGGTAGGATAGTCATGACAGAGTTAAAACTTGAGTTCAAAAAGATATTATTGGTAGTAATATATGCTCCAAATAGTCAACAATTAGAATTTTACAAAAAAGTGCATGAGAAAATTATAGATCAAAAAATGGAAAATGTGTGTCTGATTGGGGATTTCAATGCTATTTTAGATGTAAGAAAAGATTATGAATGTGGCCAGCAAAATAAAAATAAAAAGAATGTATTACCTAGAACCTTTATGGATATGGTGGAAGAGTTAAATATGGTAGATAGCTGGAGATGTCTTAACCCCGAAACAAGAAATTTTACATATTATTCAAATCCGCATAAGTCTTGGTCAAGGTTGGATATGATCTGGGTAACTAAGATGTTAATGATGGAGATAGAAGAAGTAGATATTTTACCAAATAATTGGGTGGACCACAACCCGATAATGATGAAGTGGAAAGGACAGCAGAGAAAGAAGAATAGATGGACTATGAATACACAGATATTGCAAGAAAAAGAATATAAGAAATACATAGAAAAGGAGCTAGAATGGTTCTATAAGGAAAATACAAAGCAACACACTTTCCTACAAAACTTATGGGATACAACCAAAGCATATGTAAGGGGCCTCACAATATCATATAATGTAAAATGGAGAAAAGAGAGAAAAAGAATATAACAAATTTTATTTATTTATTTATTTATTATTTATTTATTATTCAAATTTCTATACCGCCCTTCTCCTTTCGGACTCAGGGCGGTGAACAGCCAAGATAAAAACATCTATACAAACATCACAGTTAAAAAATAAAGTTAAAATAATTTTTAAAATTTGGTCCATAATTTAAATGGGCAATTAAAATCAATATTAAAATTTTAAAACTAACCCTAAAATCAAGACAGACCGGCTAACTGAAAAAAATAAGTTTTTAGGGCCCGACGAAAAATCCGAAGGTCGGAGATCACTCGTATCTCTGGGGGTAGATTGTTCCATAGGGTAGGTGCCACCACAGAGAAGGCTCTCCTCCTGGGGGTCGTCAGCCGGCATTGTCTGGCCGACGGCACCCTGAGGAGGCCCACTCTGTGGGAGCGAACGGGCCGGTGGGAGGCTATTGGTGGCAGAAGGCGGTCCCGTAAGTACCCTGGCCCTAAGCCATGGAGTGCTTTAAAGGTGATCACCAACACCTTGAAGCGCACCCGGAAGTCCACCGGAAGCCAATGCAGCTCGCGCAGGAGAGGAGTCACATGGGAGCGCCCCGTCGCTCCCATAATCCCCTGCACAGCCGCATTCTGCACCAGTTGGAGCCTCTGGGTGTACCCCAAGGGGAGCCCCATGTAGAGAGCGTTACAATAGTCCAGACGAGAAGTGACGAGTGCTTGAGTGACCGTGCGTAGGGAGTCCCGGTCCAGAAAGGGGCGCAACTGGCGTATCAGGCGAACCTGACAAAAAGCCCCCCTGGCCACGGCTGTCATATGCCCTTCTAAAGACAGCCGCGCATCCAGGAGGACACCCAAGTTGCGGGCCCTCTCCGTGGGGGCCAATGATTCGCCCCAATAACCAGCGATGGCATCAGCTGGCTATACCGGGACGCCGGCAGCCACAGCCACTCGGTCTTGGAAGGGTTGAGTCGAAGCCTGTTTCTCCCCATCCAGACCCGCACGGCCTCCAGGCACTGGGACATCACTTCCAAGGCATCATTGGGATGGTCTGGGGTGGAAATGTACAGCTGAGTATCATCAGCGTACTGATGGAACTCCACCCCAAAACCACGGATGATCTCACCCAGCGGCTTCACATAAATGTTGAACAGGAGGGGCGAGAGGACCGACCCTTGCGGCACCCCACAAACAAGGCGCCTTGGGGTCGACCGCTGCCCCCCTGTCAACATGGATTGCGACCGATCGGAGAGATAGGAGGAGAACCACCGCAAAACGGTGCCCCCCACTCCCAGTCCCTCCAGCCGGCGCAACATGATACCATGTCGATGGTATCAAAAGCCGCTGAGAGGTCTAATAGGACCAGGAAAGAGGAATAACCCCTATCCCGGGCCCTCCAGAGATCATCCACCAACGCGACCAATGCCGTTTCCGTGCTGTACCCAGGTCTGAAGCCGGACTGGAGTGGATCCAGATAGACAGCTTCATCCAGGTACTGGGGAAGCTGTCGCGCCACCACACTCTCAACAACCTTCACAATAAAGCGAAGGTTGGAGACTGGACGATAGTTAGCCAAAACAGCCGGATCCAGGGATGGCTTCTTGAGGAGAGGCCTCACCACTGCCTCTTTCAAGGCGGCCGGCAGGACACCCTCGCTCAAAGAAGCGTTAATAATCCCCTGGAGCCAGCTCGTGTAACCTCCCGGGAAGCCAGCACCAACCAGAAGGGACACTGGTCCAATAAACATGTGGTTGCGTTCAGCCGCCCCAAGATCCTGTCCACGTCCTCGGGAGCCACAGGATCGAACTCCTCCCAGATAACACTCTCAAGGCCTGCCTCAGTCATCTCGTCTGAACTAACCCAGTCGGCGGCCAAGTCTTCCCGAATCTGAGTTATTTTATCATCCAGATACTGTACAAAATCCTCAGCTCGGCCCTGCAAGGGGTCCTCCCGCGCTCCCAGATGGAGGAGGGAGCGGGTCACCCTAAACAGGGCGGCTGGGCGGTTATCTGATGACGCGATAAGAGCGGCAAAATAGCTAGATTTCGCCGCTTTTATCGCCACTAGGTAGGTCTTAATATGAGACCTTACCAGTGTCAAGTCAGACTCGGAACGACTGGCCCTCCAACCGCTCTCTAGGCATCTTTTCTGGCGCTTCATCTCCCTCAGCTCCTCGGAAAACCAAGGAGCTAAGTGAGTTCGGTGCCGGGTCAGAGGCCGCAAAGGCACGACCCGGTCCAAAGCCCCGGCAGCCACCAAGTCATCAGCCGAGTCATGAGCTAGAGTCTCAGGAAATGGCCCAAGCTCCATCTGGAACCTATCAGGGTCCATCAGGCGCCTGGGGCAGAACCACCTGGTCGGTTCCGCCTCCCTGCGACGGGGTACGGCGGTCAGAAAGTCAAGTCGAAGGAGCGAGTGGTCAGACCATGACAAGGGTTCAATATCTACATCCCCTATATCAAGGCCACTCAACCACTGACCAGAGATAAAAACTAAGTCCAGAGTGTGTCCCCCCATATGAGTAGGGCCGTGAATTACTTGGGTCAGGTCCATGGCCGTCATGGAAGCCATGAACTCCCGAGCTACCTCAGATGTTTCACCGATGGATGGCAGGTTGAAATCCCCCATGACCACAAGTCTGGGGGTATCAGCCGCCACCTCGGCTATAACATTGAGGAGTTCGGGCAGGGTCATTGCCACGTGGCAGGGAGCCAGGTACGTGATCAACAAACCCATCTGCACCCCACGACCCCACTTCACAAAAAGGGACTCACATCCGGCTATCTGAGGTACAGTGGTCTCCCTCGGATCAAGACCTTCTTTTAAAATGACCACCACCACCCCGCCCCTGCCCTGAGCTCTCGGCTGATGAAATGCACGGAAGCCTGATGGGCACATCTCCACGAGGGGAACTCCTCCCTCATGGCCCAACCAGGTCTCCGTGATACCTGCCAGGTCCGCTCCCCCCTCCTGAATAAGATCACAAATGAGGGGGGCTTTATTTACTACGGACCTGGCATTACATAACATAACATCAGCCGGAGACTCGGGCGCTGAGACTCTAAGCAGCCTGGGGAACGGGAAGAGCTAAGGGGACCGGGGCATGCAATCGCTCGGAGATAGCGAGCACGTGCCCCCACCACATGATATGGCCCCCTGCTCCCGCCATACCTGCCCCTCCCACTCAGCGTGTTAATAGAGAAGCCCTCACTAGAGGGCATTCTAACAGTCCCCTTTCCCCCAGAGTCCGCACCCCCTACGGCACCATTAATAGCAGCCGGACTGGTCTCCAACCCCCGTGGGTTTTCCCCCAAACCCACATAACCTCCCCCACCCTCAGAACCCCTTAAAAGTCTATTTAAAAAAGTCTTTAAAAAACCCCTCAATCCCCTTTTTGCGACATGCCACCTCTCGGGGTCCCAAGATCCGTCATTAAGGTGGGCCCTCGATAACATAGAGGGCCAGGCCTGCGAGAGGGGGGAATCTCGCAGCACAAGAAGCTTTGCCCTAGAATACATTTTAACACTAGAGTGATAATACAAGTTTGGCCTAGACATGGCCTAGGGGTCTATAATGATGGTTTCAAATATCCAGGAAGCAAGACTAAGATAATCGGAAGAGTCACCATTACCCTCTCACGGTAATGGGTAGGAGTCCTCACGTTCAGTCCAGCTGAGGGGAACTATCCAACCACCCTCTCACGGTGGTTGGCCATCCTAATCAGGCAAGATGGAAAAAGTCAGAAAAAGTCCAAAAACCACCCTCTCACGGTGGTTTGGCCTTCCTGGCCCTGAAAAGATGAGTCCCATCCGCGGCGAACGTAGTCTGGAGCTGGCTCCATTACTAGAAGAAATTCAAAACTGGGAACGTAAATTGCAAAGAAACCCAGGGGACGAAAAAATAAGGTTAAATTGGCTAACAGCAAAACATAACTTAAACATATTAGAGCAAGGGAAATATGCAACAACATTGAAATATATAAGGCAAAATTATTTTGAAAACGCAAACAAACCAGGGAGATGGCTGGCGTATAGGCTGAGGAAGGAAAGAGAAAAAAGAATAATTCAGAAGTTACGAGACGATGAGGGTAAGATTCAATGGGCCCTAGAGGGAAAAAAGGACATAATAGTTCAATATTATCAAAAATTGTATGAAAAGGATATAGTAACAGAGGAGGAAATTGAATACTATTTAAAAGGGGAGGGATTGCAAATACTAACAGAGGAAGAAAAAGAATTATTAGATAAGGAGATCACGATGGGGGAGCTAAAAGAGGCGTTGAAGAGGCAAAAAAATAATAAAACTCCGGGGACAGACGGTTTACCAATAGAGTTCTATAAGACATTTGGAGATTCATTAAATGGAATACTATTAGAAATATATAATGAAGCTCTAATGGAGGCAAAGCTACCCAACACATGGAAAGAAGCATATATTTCCTTAATACCCAAAGAGGGGACAGATACCACATTAATAAAAAATTATAGGCCGATTTCTTTGTTGAATACCGATTATAAAGTTTTCATGAGTATAATTGCCAATAGGATGAAAATATTACTACAAAACAAAATACACCAGGATCAAAATGGTTTTCTGCCCACAAGGCAGATAAAAAATAATTTAAGAATGGCAATGGATGTTTTAGAATATTATGAGGTGCATCCAGAGAGACAGGTAGCGCTGATCTTTCTGGATGCACAAAAAGCGTTTGACCAAGTAAACTGGCAATTTATGAAGCAACAAATCAAAAGTATGAATTTTGGAGAAAGATTTACTAAAATGATAACATCGATATATCAGAATCAAAAAGCATGTGTCTTGATCAATGGGGACCCAACAAAATTCTTTGGAATAAATAAAGGAGTAAGGCAGGGATGTCCGCTTTCCCCCCTACTATTTATCTTAACTTTGGAAAATTTGTTAATCAGAATTAGAGCAAATAAAGAAATTCAAGGATTAAAGATCAAGAGAGAGGATTACAAGGTCCAAGCATTTGCAGACGACCTTGTCTTCTTTATAGAAAACCCAATAGAAACAACCCCAAAATTAATAGAAGAGATTGAAAAATTCGGAAAGGTAGCAGGTTTAAAAATTAATAAAGAAAAGACAAAAATGATAACAAAAAACAGGACAACAAAACAAGTAGAGAAATTAGTAAAAGAATCTGGTCTGCAGGTAGTTAAAAAAGTTAAATACTTAGGGATAAATTTGACAGCTAGAACGGCAACAATAAAAGAAGACAATTATGACCCTTTAGTCCAGAAAATAAAGGAAGATTTAGAAAAATGGGGGAAATTAAAATTGTCTTTACTGGGGAAAATAGCAGCAATAAAATCAAACATACTTCCAAGACTCCTTTATTTATTCCAAACAATTCCAATAAAATTAGATAAGAATTTTTTTGATAATTTGGACAAAATAACTAAAAAATTTGTGTGGGAAGGGAAGAAACCAAGAATAAAATTGAATATATTACAAGACGACAAAAGTAGAGGTGGATTTGGACTCCCGGCATGGGATAAATATTACAAGGCTGCCAGTTTACTATGGATTAAAGATTGGATAACCTTAGATAATCAAAGATTGCTAAATTTAGAAGGGCATGATTTAATGAAGGGATGGCATGCCTTTATATGGAGCTCAGGAAATAAAACATATAAACATTTTAATAACCATACAATTAGAAAACCTTTAATTAACACATGGCTACAAATTAAACACAAACACTATATGAAAATTCCCGGCTGGCTATCGACCATAGAAGCAATAACTCACCCCAACATATTATCAAAACAAAAGATTTTAAGATATAGAGAAATAGTAGATGTTCAGGGGAAATTGAAAACTAGAGAAGAGCTCAAAGAACAAGGAATAGTAATAGACTGGTGGCCCTACTCGCAAATAAAAGTAAGATACAGAAAAGACCAAGAGGAGGAAGGAATAGATTTAAAACAAAATCGATTGGATAAATTATTAGAATCTAAAGAAGGGAAATTAATTTCAAAAAATTATAAATATTTACTCGAATACGATTTGGCAGAAGAGTTGGTCAAAGGGCAGATGATAGCCTGGGCGAGGAACATAGGGCACAATATACAATTGGAAGATTGGGAAAGAGTATGGGAAGATAATTATAGCATGACAAAATCGGTAGCCTACAAAGAAAATCACTATAAAATGTGGTACCGATGGTATCTGCCACCCACAAGGTTAGCAAAAATGTATCCAAATGTGAATCTGGCTTGTTGGAAATATAAAAAAGCGCAGGGAACTTTTTACCATGCTTGGTGGCTTTGCCCAGAAATTAAAAAATACTGGAACAAAATAAAAACATGGATATTAGAAATAACAAATTACGAAATTGAATTAACACCCGAAGTCTTTTTACTCGGCATGATTAATAAGAATATTAGAAAGGACATAAAATACTTAATACTCCACATTATAACGGCGGCTAGATTAGCGTTGGCACAACTCTGGAAAATAGATCGTTTGCCAACTGATCAGGAAGTAATACAGAAAATCTATGTATGCGCAGAGATGGATAAATTAATCCTAGAATTACAGGATAAGGAAGACTCAAAATACTTTAAAATATGGAATAGCTGGTACCAGTGGATAAGTCAGAGAGAGGGAATGGTTAGAGATGAAAGTTAGGAGAAATCAATGTAAATAAACAACTGCACTGTCAGAGAGATATAGAAGGAAATAAGTCACTGTGCGTATGTATATATGTATATATAACATTAGAAAGTAGTTAATAGATGAAGTTGAGCACTATATATGTACTGTATATGTATATGTAATTTGTGTGTTTGATTAAGAGAAACTTGTCAGTTTTTCTTATAATTGTTTTAAATGTCTCTTTTTAAATACGAATAAAGTTTGTTTAAAAAAAAAAAAGATAGCCGCTTCTGCCTTCTCCAAATGGTAAGGAAATGGAGTCTGGCTTCCAAGTGTGCACTTGGTTTGAGAGTGCGGGATAATAATAATAATAATAATAATAATAATAATAATAATAATAATAATAATAATAAATAATAATAATTTTATTTATATACCGCCCTTCTCCCAAAGGACTCGGGGCGGTGTACAGCCAGAATTAAAACATAAATATAACAGATATCATGGTTAAAATTAATTAAAATCATTAAATAGTTTTGGCCGAATTTTAAAACCCAGCCGTGGGTCCAGGAGGACACCCAGATGGTGAGCCCTCTCTTTGGGGGGCAAAGATTCACCCCCAATAGTCAGCGATGGCACCTGCTGACTATACCGGGACGCCGGAAGCCACAGCCACTCAGTCTTGGAAGGGTTGAGTTTGAGCCTATTTCTCCCCATCCAGACCCGCACGGCCTCCAGGCAGCAGAAGATCACATCAAGGGCATCATTGGGGTGATTTGGAGTGGAGATGTACACCTGGGTGTCATCAGCGTACTGATGGACTCTCACCCCAAAACCATGGATGATCTCACCCAGCGGCTTCATATAAATGTTGAACAGAAGGGGCGAGAGGACCAACCCCTGCGGCACCCGCCAAACGAGGCGCCTCGAGGTCGACCTCTGCCAACACAAACTGCGAGCGGTCGGAGAGGTAGGAGGAGAACCACCGTAACACGGTGCCTCCAATTCCTAACCCCCTCAACCGCTGCAGCATGATACCATGGTCGATGATATCAAAAGCCGCTGAGAGATCTAATAGGACCAGGACAGAGGAGCAACTCCTGTCCCGAGCCCTCCAGAGATCATCAACCAACGTGACCAATGCAGTTTCTGTGCTGCACCCCTGCCTGAAGCCCGACTGGTACAGGTCCAGATAGACAGCTTCCTCCAGGTACCGGGGTAGCTGTCGTGCCACCATACTCTCGACAACCTTCACCACAAAACGAAGGTTGGAGACTGGACGTTAATTTGCTAATACAGCCGGGTCCAGGGATGGCTTCTTGAGGAGGGGCCTCACCACCGCCTCTTTCAAGGCGGCGGGAAAGGCACCCTCACTCAAAGAAGCATTTTCTAATCCCCTGGAGCCAGCCTCGTGTAACCTCCCGGGAGACCAGTACCAACCAGGAGGGACACAGGTCCAATAAACATGTGGCAGCATTAAGCCTACCCAGAATCCTGTCCATGTTCTCGGGAGCCACGGGGTCAAACTCTTCCCAGATAATATTCTCAACACTCACCCCCGTCTCCTTCCCCGGATACACCCAGTCGGAGTCCAAGCCTTCCCGAATCTGAGCGACTTCATCATGCAGGAATTGCACAAAATCCTCAGCTCGACCCTGCAAAGGATCTTCCCACACTCCCACCCGAAGGAGGGAATGGGTCACCCTAAACAGAGCGGCTGGGTGGCTGGGATGATGGGTATATGGGTAGGATCTGCTTCAGACAATATACTTGGGAAATGTTTGTCCCTCTGGCCACTAGATGGGGCAAGAGAACAACAACAGTATATAAAGTTACATGGTGTGGCATGACAAGCTACATGGGGGAGGCCGGCCAGGCAAAGCAGGAGGCAGAGGGCGATGCTGCCCGTGGAGCTCCAGTGTCCAACTTCTCCCTTGACAGATCTCTGGAGAGCAAGAGGAGCAGCACTCCCTGGTCCTCCACGAGGGAGTCTGGCCAGTGGTGGGATTCAACTGGTTCTCTGCCCTAATGATTTCTTCCAACAACCAGTTCACCAAACCGCTCAGAAAGTTAACAACTGGTTCTCCCGAAGTGGTGTGACCCGGCTGAATCCCACCACTGAATCCCACCACTGAGTCTGGCCCTTCTTGAAAGGGAATCCCTGTTTCCAATATTGTGTGTTAAGGATGCTGGCTTGTTGGGGCAGCCTTCCCTCATGCAGCTCCCCTGCCACCCCCTCCTCTTCTCCAGAGATCTGCAGGGGAGACACATCTGGAGGGCACCGTGCAAACTCCAAATTGGCTGCTTCTATCTCTCCAAGCCCCCTGGGTGGTGGGAGGAAAAAGCCAAAAAAGGGAACCTGTGATGGGCCAGGCAAGGCTGGGGGGGGCGGAATCTGGAGGTCTCCAGCAGAGGAAGGTGACACCAGGGTGAGCGCCAAAGCTTTGTCCACCAGAGGAGCCTCGCCGTCCCTCTCAGGTCACACAGAGGACCCTTGGATGGTGGTGCAGGCTATCCGAAGCTCCTGCAAGTGGAAGGCAAGAGCCCAGCCCTCAAACTCCCTGGGCATCGGGACAACTCAGCCCAGCCCTGCTTACCTCCACCTCGAGGCTGCTGCTACTATGCTCACTCTCCTTGGCCAGGTTGCTCATGGTGGGTACAGGAAGGCGAGGCTCATGGATGCTGCTGTCTGCTTTGCCCGGCAGGTTATGGCCACAGCTTCCTCGCCTGGCTCGTGGGCTTCCCAGGCTGGAGAAGAGGGGAGGGGTGGCAGGGCTCCTGCTGGACAGGGGCTGCTGCTTCCAGTGCCACCATTGTGTGTGTGTGGAGCCCCGAGGTGCACAAGTATGATGCAGGTGGGTCAGGGCCAAGAGCAGCTTATTGGACATCCGGGTTCACATCACCCAGGGGGACTGCCCAGCTGGGCTGGTGTGGGCCGGGGCCGAGGCAGTGGAGGCAGGCCCCTTGCCATCTCCAGGACAGCCCTGCAGGCCAGATCTAAACACATTATGGGGTGGTAGAGGGGCATATGGATGTGCAACGTTCTTTATCTTTATCTTTATTTGATTTGTATACTGCCCTACTCCCGAAGGACTCAGGGCGGTGAACAGCCAAACAGTAAAATACATAAATACAAAATTTAAAAAACAAGATAAAATCGAATTAAACAATTTGGCCCAGACAAATTAAAACACCCCAATCATTTAAAAAACAGATTAAAATTTGCATATTAAAAAGAAAAGAAAGAAAAGAGGGAAAAGATTAGGCCAGTGTGCCGAGATGAACAAATTAACGTTAGAAATCAACGATAGAGAGGATACTGATTATTATAGTGTGTGGGACAAGTGGTACGAGTGGTTAGAGAAAAGGAAATCAAAATGAGGCTCGAAAGAACTAGGGACGAGCATGAGGATTAGCTAAATGGGTATAGCAAAACAAGGCGTAATACATATAGTAGGAAATAAAATGTAGCAAGGATATGTTATATATGTAAATAAAATGTAAGACTGTATACTAAGGATGATATAAGCAAATACTATGTGTACTACTTGTTAAATTAAGACAAACAGGCTATACCATGTAAATAAGAAGTAAATATAATATATACGTATATGTATTTGTACCTTTGCACCATGAACCGGAATGGCAAAAATTGTATTATAATTTCTTAACAATAAAAACCTATTAAAAAAAAAAAATTAGGCCAGGCCTGCCTGGTGGAATAAAAAGGTCTTTAAAGCGTGGCGGAAGGTGCGCAGATCCGGGATCCTCCGTATCTCTGTGGGGAGCTCATTCCAGACAGTAGGTGCCCCCACAGAAAAGGCTCTCCCCCTAGGGGCCGCCAGTCGACATTGTTTGGCTGACGGCACCCGGAGGAGCCCCTCTTTATGAGAGCGTACCGGCCGGTGGGAGGCTATTGGTGGTAGTAGGCAGTCCCGTAGGTAACCAGGTCCTAAGCCATGGAGCGCTCTAAAGGTGGTAACCAAAACCTTGAAGCGCACCCGGAAGACCACCGGGAGTCTGTGCAGTTCGCGCAGGAGAAGTGTTACATGGGAACGCCATGTCGCTCGCATTACCACCCGTGCGGCTGCACTCTGTGCCAGTTGGAGCCTCCGGGTGCTCCTCAAGGGGAGCCCCATGTAGAGAGTGTTACAATAGTCCAGGCGGGAAGTGATGAGGGCATGAGTGACCGTGCGTAAGGAGTCACGATCCAGAAAAGGACGCAACTGGCGAATCAGGCGAACATGATGAAAAATCCTCCCGGTCATGGCCGTCAAATGCTCTTCTAAAGACAGCCGTGAATCCAGGAGGACGCCCAAGTTGCGAACCCTCTCTGTGGGGGCCAATGATTTGCCCCCAATAGTCAGTGATGGCGCCAACTGACTATATCGGGACGTCGGAAACCACAGCCATTCGGTCTTGGATGGGTTGAGCCTGGGCCTATTCCTCCCCATCCAGATCCGCACGGCCTCCAGACACCGGGACATTACTTCAAGGGCATCGTTGGGGTGTTCACTTCAAGGGCATCATTGTTTATCTGACAATCAGATAAAGCTGGTAGAGAATGTTTCCATTCTGTCCAGGTGTTCCTCTTTTCATCAGGTAGTGGGGCATCCCAGCCAGATGTTTCACAACTTAAGTCTCTGAATAATGCTTTACCTTGAATTGTGACAGGGTCGGCAGATCCTAATGAGTCTTAAGGTGATTTATTGCAGACAAGACACCTCTATGAGAGAAAGGTTTCTATTCTGTATTTACTTGGAAGATAAAGAAATCAGTTTTCAAGTCCCACAGGAGACCAAGATTGTGTTGGACAGGTAGATAAACTGTTCCTAAATCGAAATCTCTTCAATCGTTAGAGTAGTCTTGAAATGGAAAGGCTTCCATAACTTTTTTACTGTGGGAAGCAATCTTGTGAAGCCTGAGAATTGAACAGGCAAGCATTTCCTGTGTTCTTTTGAGGAGACTGATTGCAGACTCATTTGAAGGCATGGATTTTAAGCAGTCATCTATGTAGAAGTCCTTTTCTATGAATTGTCTAGCATCGGAGCCATATTCTGTCTCACCTTCTTTGGCAGAATGTCTGAGTCCATAGATAGCGACTGCAGGGGAAAGGCTGTTGCCAAAGATGTGTACTTTCATACACTACTGTGTGATGTCTTTGGAGGGATCATTGTCCCTGAACCAAAGAAATCTTAAGAAATGTCTGTGTTCCTCTCTAAAGAAGAAGCAATGGAACCCCTGTTGGATTTCGGCTATGAAAGCAACAGAGTCTCTGCGAAATCGCAAGAATACTCTAGAAGTTTGTTATTGAGGTCTGCACCCAATAGGAAAATATCATTTCAAGAAACTCCTTCAAATTTGGCACTAGAGTCAAATACTGCCCTAATCTGACCTGGCTTTTTAGAGTGATATACTCCAAATAGTACTAGGTACCAGCACTCCTCATTTCTAAAAAGAGTCAGTCCTCAATAGACATCACCTCAAAAGATTGTCAACTTTTATCTTTGGGAAAGAAGCATCCATCAAATCTCTCTCAAGAATAGTTTTTCAGGAGGATCTCCCAGGAAGCTCCAAATCAGGACAGATCAAGAAGTAGTATAAGGTTCTTCAACTCCTCTGATAGATCCTAGCTTTCTCGTCTTCTCTAAGTATCTCTTCTATAGCATACCTCCTCCCGTTTTATTAATTTTGCTTTTTGAAATTGTGTCTCCCTCACAGGGAAGAATAGGAGGAAGCTGACGTTTTCTTTTGGGGGAGAAGGATCTGTGACTGAATCCCCAACGCAGGTAAGAGAAGAACATTCATTTACTAGATTTGCATTTTCCGTTTCCCTCAAGAAATCACCTGATCGACATATTTTAGGTAGTCCTTGTCTTTGGCCACACTTGTGCCCAAAACCTTTGTTGGCAAGTCTCTTTCACAGGAAAGAGTAGAAAGAAGTTATTTTTTCCTGATGGTAGAGCTGAAATAGTGGTCAAAATTCCAACTCAGGAATTTTATTAGATTTGTATTCTCTCTTTCCGTCAGAAAGTCAAGCTGGGGTACATAGTACAGTCACCTTTCATGTTTCCTTCTTGTTTCGGTTGACTTATTCCTTTCTTCCACAGCAACAGATTTAAATGAGATTCTTGTTAGGGAATGTCTTTTTTTCTAATACTACTACTTTAAATACAAGGCTATTTACTAAAGTAGAACATTGCCAAAAGCTTCCCAGTCAAGGACCCCCTTCCTGGCCACCATTTCTCCGCTCTTTGCATGAGCACCTTTCATGCACAGAAAATCCACCAGGGGGGGCACTTCAGCTTTGGGCCTTACAAGTTGGGAAGGCAGTGACGTCATTCGGTTTTTGCCTTTCTAGGATCCTGGAGTCTCTCTCACTTTAACCCTTTGAGCTTTGCCGGAAGTTATAAAGGCGGCCAGAAAGTCTTAAGGATCCAGAGGTGGAGAAGGCAGGGGTGTGTGTGTGTGTGTGTTCTTCTTATAGAAAGGGAGGCAGAGGATTCTCACTCTAAAAAAGGGAAGAGAAACCTGCCTAGTCCTCATCCAGGTTCAGTTTTAGGGGGTTTGAGGAGTGGGAGATCCCTTCCTGAGACCCCCTGTTTCCCTCCCTCCTAACCCCCCTTTCCCATGGTTGTAAGAGGCATGGGGGAAAGCAGAGACCACGCATGCTGCCCTGGGGAATAAATCCAGATCCTCGGAAAGGAAAGTGGGGGGAACCTGGAGAGTCCTTCGCACCCCATTTCCTGGTGAAGGCTCCTGTGTAGGGGGAGAGCTTGCATGGGAAATCTCAAGACGGAAATAAGAAATATATTTGCAAGAAAGAGAGGCAGATTGTTGTCCTATTGCTCTTTATTGGAGTACTCCAAGGAAAAGGGCTCCTGGCAATGGTGAAATCCAATTATTTTTACTACCGGTTCTGTGGGCGTGGCTTGGTGGGCGTGGCAGGGGAAGGATAATGCAAAATCCCCATTCCCACCCCACTCCTGGGGCCAGCTAGAGGTGGTATTTGCTGGTTCTCTGAACTACTCAAAATTTCGCGCTACCGGTTCTCCAGAATCTGTCAGAACCTGCTGGATTTCACCCCTGGCTCCTGGCCAAATTGCCAAGAACCAGGAACAAGGGATTAAGAAACCCTTATACATTTTCACTAAAAGAAAAGGCGGGACAAGGCGATATAATTGGGGATGTGTGTTGATGAATGGGCCAATCCACTACTTTCTGGTTGTTTGAATATATTCTCTTTTCTATAAGAGAATCGCAAAATGGAACTCATTTGTTCATCTTCTTTAGAGACAACGTTATTTCTTTGGCTAAGAGGACTTTAGGTATTCCCATGGCTAGGTGAACATTGCTATGAATGTGTGGGAAGCCCCTCCCCCCAAGAATGAAATATTTGGGGGAATATTAAAAAGAAGCAGAGTATTATATTTCCCCTAAGGGAGAAATGGAGACACATGCTCTTGAGGGAGGCAGAAACCAGCCTCAGTCTCCCTGCCCCAAGCGGAAACTGAGGAGGCCAGCTTTTAGAAATGGAGATTTTGTAATCCATTCAGAAAGATTGGGTCAGGCAGAAACATCAGATAAGCAACACAATTAAGCCAAAGGTTGACCAAATTAGCTCAGACAAAGACCTAGGATTTGCATTTCCCCATTTGCCTATAGAGCCAACCATGATCCCATAGGAATCCAGAAGGTATAAAATCCACCCACTCTAAACTCCATTTTGTCAGCTGTCCCAGAATCACATGTGGTTGGTGGATCTGCTTCAACAATAAAGGGAACCTTTCCTTCCAATCGGCCTCCAGCCTCCATTTTATTTCCAGCGCCTTCCTCCTGTATTGGAACCGAACCAGATGGATATTTCTTTCAAGAAATGAAAAAGCATTTGGTGGTATACAACTTTCCTTGCACTAATTTAGAATTGTGTTTTAGGACAGAGAAAGAATGGCAAGCCGTCCTTTAGCAAGTGGGGGAAGTAGAAAAGGCGCTTCCGGTGCTCAGTCTGGAATCCACGGGGAGATCTGGGCAAGAACTGGACAGAAGATGCTGGAAGAAGGAACCATCGTTTCACAAATTCACGCCTGGAACTTCAGGAGCGTCCAATATCGGGAGGATGAAGGTCCCCGAGGACTTTGCAGCCGACTCCACTACTTTTGTAGTCGATGGTTGAAACCAGAAAAGTACACAAAAGCGCAGATGCTGGACCTGGTGGTTCTGGAGCAGTTCCTGGCCCTTCTGCCCCTGCAGATGGAGAGCTGGGTGCGGGAGTGTGGAGCAGAGACCAGCTCCCAGGCGGTGGCCCTGGTGGAAGGCTTCCTCCTGAGCCAGGCAGAGGAGAAGAAGGAGCAGGTTGAGTTGCAGGTGAGAGGACGTCCTCTTGGGACTCCAGAAAAGTTGAATATAATAAACAAGAAGTTCACATTTTTGTATCCTTTTCATAGTTTTATTAAGCTTATCAAGATATAAAATACAAAAAAATGAAAATAGTAGGAAATGGTGGGTGGGAAGGGAAGGGAAAGAAGTTTAGGGGAAAGGGGGAAAAAGAAAACCATTGACTTTTTTTTGTGCAGACACATAAAATGATAACATTACAGTTTCAATGTTTTACATATTTATTTGAACATGTATTTGAAATTTCTTTATATATCTTTGGTAGTTTATCAGTGTTAACTAGAAGGATACATCATTTTATAAAAGATTTATTTTAAATTATAATTTAATACAAATTTTAAACTCTTCAACCACATGTCCTCTTCTTCAGGCATTATATTATACACAAACATCTTTGCCTTTGGATCAATGTATTCAAATTTTGATGTCTTCTTACCAGCCTTTCCTGGCATTCATACTATGTGGAGATGCTTCACTAATCTTTGTGTAGTTCCCTTATCCATTCTAGAAGAAAGATTTTGCACAGGGATTTTTTTCTTCCTTCCCAGCCTAATTGATCAACACCGAGTGATTTGCAGTGGTGTTCACTGGAAAAGAAACCACTTCATGATATGTGATGTCCATTAATTCTTTTCTCCTATTTCAAGTCCTTCGCAATGGAGATCAGAGATCCTGAGAGAAAGAGGCATCCGTCAAATCTCCCTGAAGAACTGTCTTTCAGGGGGATCCCTCCGGGAGATCCAATTCAGGACACCTCAGGAGGTAATATAAGGTCCTTCCACTCCTTTGATCAATCCTAACTTTCTCATCTTCTCGGTGTCCTCCTCTCTATAGAATTCCTGCTCCCATTATACTCATGATGCTTTTTGAAATTCTGTCTCCCTCACAGGGAAGAATAGAAGGAAGTTGACTCTTTGTTTTGGGGGAGCAGAAACCAGGATTGAACCTCCAACTCAGGTAAGAGAACATTCATTTACTAGATTTTTATTTTCCATTTCCCTCAGGAAATCAGAGGATGTGGACCAGGGGTGGGTTCTATTTACCTTTACTACCGGTTCGCAGCGGAGCCGCGCGTGCGTGCTTGCTTCGGTTGCGCATGTGCGCTCTTCTGTGCATGTGCAGAAGCATTTTGATTACATCGGGGTCAGTGGGCGGGGCCTCCAGCCGGCTTTACTACCAGTTCTGGCAAACCGCCAGTGAAGTGGACAGCATAGGTTCGTGATGGCGAACTTATGGCATGGAAGGGAATTTTTTTAAAAAAATCCTGCAGGGATTTGATCCATGCTGGGATATGATCTGAATAAGACCGGCTTGTCCTACTGTTGAAACGCCCCCAGGCTCTTTCCCGAAGGGAGGGTGGCTCTTCTCTGCCTTTCGCCATCATGCGCAGTGCAAGGGGCAGTGCGCAAGTCCACTTTTTGTTTTTGATGCGCTCACCACTCACAGCAACTGGGACCGTTGGGGGGGGACGCACTGGCAGCAGGCAGAGGCCTGCTTCTCCCCCCCATTCTTTTCTCCTCTGCTTTAGCCCAGCCCTCCACCCAGCAGCTAAGGATGAGGCACTCGCCCACCTCTCCATGAGGCCTCTCAGGCAACACGGCATACAAATCAAAAGAAAGCGCTGCGAGTGTCCTTTCCCTTTGTTCCCCCTCCTCTCTCTCTTGTCCCCTCTCCCTCCCTGGGAACTGTGTGGGGAGAGGGGAAGACCTTCAAGGGGATGCTCGCAAGGCACTCTTGGCAAAAGACGAAGCGTCCCAACTGCCAGAGCCCAGAATTGGGCTCTGGCAGAAAAGTGAAGGGGGGGAGGATTTCAAAGGCCCTGGAGAAAAAGAGCAAAGCTCTTCTGTTTGCTGTCTGAAGCGGGTGCCGAGGCCAACCCTGGAGGAAGCAATCTGCTTCTCCACGCAAAACCTCATGGGCTTTGCAGAACCACAGGTCTGCAACAACAGCTACGCCTTCCGCCTTCGAAAACACGCCAGGATGTAATCTGAATGACATCACTGGTGACGAAACGCTTCCCAAAAGGGGGGCAACCGATGGGAAGGGCATAGTGCTTTGTTTTGAATTAGGCGCTGCTGCTGACTTGGAAAGAATACCTTTTACACTTTAGTTTTGGCATGCCGTGTCACCCGAGAGGTCTCATGGAGAGGCGGGCGAGCCCCTTCTCCTTTGCTGTGCGGCTTCTCTCCCCCGTTTCTCCTGTGCTTTAGCCTAAACTTGCCCCCTATCACCCTCCAAAGAGGGAGGCCAAGGTTTAAAGGGGATGGGAGGGCCGGGACAAATCTGAAAGAAACAGACTGGCAAAGAGGCAGCCCTCAAGCGACTGCTCTCCCTTTTTTCCTTCTCCTTCCTTCTGAAGTGAAGGTTGAAAAGCCCCATCATGTCCAGACACCATCCCACTGCCTATCTTTGCTTGCGGGCAAATGCGGGCAAGCAAGGACAGGGTTCACATGGCACAACTGGTAGGCCAGATTGCGTACTTCCCCCCACTGCACCTCTGCCAGTGCCACTGCTATGAGGCAAAGCAAGTGGTGTGGCGGGAGATGGCGCCAAGGCGTAGCCCCTGCATTCTCAGCCCTCGCCGTCCAGCCTGTTCCTCCACTTCCACCGCACACTCCACACAAGCAAAGACAGTTGGTGAGACAGATCACATGCCTCCCCCCACCCTCCGCGCAGGCTGCAGTTGTTTCCAGACACCATCTGGCCCCTCCATGCCCACTGCCCCACCCTCACAGGCTTTTTGTTCTGTCCATTTCGTCATCTGAACCACGGATTCCTACTAAGCAAAGCTATTTCCCTTAGTGCATATGTTTTCTTTGGGAATTTCTAAATAATAGGAAAGATGCTGTTCTATACTTTTTTCCCCTTTCAGGAGAGTCTTGTGTCCTTTGAGGAGGTGGCTGTGTTTTTCTCCGAGGAGGAATGGTCTCAGCTGGATCCTCACCAAAGAGCTCTGCATTGGGAAGTCATGCTGGAGAATTATAAGAACGTGGTCTCTCTTGGTAAGGCTTTCCTACTCGCCAGTCGGAGACTTCAGGAAGACATTTTGTAGTTAGATGCGATTAGTTAGTTCTTCCGAAAACATCTCTAAATAGATATCCCCTCTTCAGAGGGAGAAGGAAAAGTTCTGTTTTTCTACTGCTCCTAGGAAGAAATGGGTCTAGGGCATTCTGCTTAGATATATCCAGTCCAATTTATTTTTGTGTTTCTATTTCAACATTTTAGTGACAAAGTAATTCCTTAGTTTGAGGTAATGCCAAACTCCATCACACAGATTTCAACTATTGTGGCCCAGATGCTTCTATATCATTCAAGTTTTTTGATTTCATGTCTTTTTCAAGGATTTATGCCTCGTCCATAGAAATATTTTCATTTCAATACCATGCTATTATAAGGATACAAATATGCAATATATATTAGAATTTGGCACAATACCTGAAGGCAATTAATATGACTTCTGACAGAGTGATCTTTTTCCCTAACCTTTCTCTCACTTTCATTTCTCTTTCCCTTTGAAGGTGAGAATAAGAATGACAATAATGACTCTGGAGAACCAATCGAAGTCTTTAGACAAGGAGACGTAATGGAGAAACCTGCAATTCAAACAGAATTCCAAAGGCAGGAGAGAAACCTGTCAACTAACTGGAATAAGGAAAGCTCATCTTCAATTGTTGCTCAGATGCAGGACTTTATTGATCAACGAGGAAAACTAAAGAAGAAATATATTGGGAAAGATGTAAGACTCTACGAAGACACATTAGATGTAAATGGACCCTGTCCATCACAAGCCAAAGGACCAGCCAATATATGCAAAGACGAAGGAAAAAATTACAGTTGGATATTCCCACTTTCTCAAGAAAATGGGTCTCTTGAATCACAGAAAAATTTCCACATCGGAGAGAAGTCAAATATAAGTAATGAACATGGAAACAAGATTGTTAATAAAAGGACATGCATGAGAGAGAAGCCATATAAATGCATGGAGTGCGGAAAGGACTTTAGTCAAAAGAATATCCTTATTACCCATCAAAGGATCCACACGGGGGAGAAGCCATATAAATGCATGGAATGTGGAAAGGGCTTCAGAAGAAACAGTCATCTTAAACGCCATCAAAGGCTCCACACAGGGGAGAAGCCATATAAATGCATGGAATGTGGAAAGGGCTTCAATGCAAGCAGTTACCTTACAACCCATCAAAGGCTCCACACAGGGGAGAAGCCCTTTAAATGCATGGAGTGTGGAAAGGACTTCAGAATAAGCGGTAATCTTATATGCCATCGAAGGATCCATACAGGGGAGAAGCGTTATAAATGCATGGAATGTGGAAAGGGCTTCAATACATCCTATGGTCTTATTTCCCATAACAGAATTCATAGACTGGAGAATCCCCAAAGCAAAGATACATTTGGGTGAGAATGTATGCTAACTATTGATTTAATGGGTTCTATGTATGGATTTCCAGTTTACAGATTGAACTCTGAAAAGAGCTTTTGAATGTATCTGTATATATAGTATATAGCAGTGTCAAATTGGTGGCTCATGGGCTGGTCACATCACATGCAGGATAAGCCCACTCCAGCTCCATGAATGGGGAATGCAATGCGTCAAATAATGGTGACGACATGCGGGGAGTTTGAAACCCGTGGTGAATACTTTCATTTTGTTTTATTGTTTATAAATGAGCTTCCTGTTCCCCAACTGTCATCATTCCCCCAGTTAGTCATAGCTCTCAGAGGGATGCAAAGACGTCTCACAGATGCTGTTTCCCTAAGCCCAAAAGGAAAACATCAAAAAAATAGTCCAATTGCACCCATGGTATAGAACTGGGATCCCCAAAAGTAATTATATTTGCATCCTCAGTGTAGAACTGAGACCTGAGTCAGCCGGTATCTATGCAGAAACATTGAACATTATTTAGTCAAAGGCCTCATGATATGAGGGAATTGTCACATGGAGATCAATGAAGAGTGTATGGGAAGAGCTAAAAGGATGAAAATTCCTCTTTCACAAAAGGAGCCAGAAGCGCCCAAGTGCTTGTGCAATTTTCTTTTCAAGCATTATGGCCATATTTTGCTCTTCTGTAGTATGGTGTGGACTAGGAAGTCCACATGTGGTTTAAATAAAATTAATTAAATATCAGTGGTGTGGTTTTGTTCTAGTCATGTATTATACTCATCTATTAAACTCTTTAGTTGCTTTAAAAATGTATTAACACAGGATTTTTGGAAGGATTTGGAGGGGGCATATTTCAGGATTTGAGAGGCTCATGTTGGTTTGAAGCTCAATTGCCAGTAATAGTTCTGGATCAAGCTGGACAATAAAGAGAACGAAAAGAGCAGAGAGGTTAATTCAGGTTTTTTAACCCCTTTTTTCTTTCCATGTACATCCTTTCTTTCACTAATTGTAGCTAAATCTCATTTTTCCCCCTTGTATTGTCACCTGCATATGCAGAGGAATCTCTTCAAACCATTGGAATCTTCAGTTCTTCAGTTGGAACGTTTTTCTTTGTTTATTCGTGATCTGTAGTTCATCAATGAATCCCAGTATCATTGCTCAGGCTGGTCCAGGTTCTTTCTTGCCCCTCAAAGCCATTTTTGGGTCATAGAGGTAAGTCAGAAGGGATAAGACCTTTCACAAGCCAGAACGATCATCTAGGAATAAAGAAAAGTATTATGCGTAGCATGGATGAATAAAGTAGATGCAAGGGAAGACAAGATAGTGGATAAGACAAACAAGGAAATTACAAAATAGTCCATGGGAGGACTGTAATTTAATTAAATGATAACCAAAGAAATTTAATAGTTGAAAGTTACAGTTATATTGAGAAGCTTACTTGGGTTTCAGTCAAGGTTTAAAAAGTTTTCTGCAGCTTGTTCTTCTTGCCTAGTTTGTTTGTTTTTTCCCCCCTGCTGTGTAGTTTTATGTCTCTCCTGGGTTTCTTCCACGTACCTCCCTGAACACAGAGGAGTGGCTTCTGACGGATCTCCTTTTCACCTTTGTGCAGCCTAACTTCTGTTAAGAACCATGTTGCAATTAGCTAAAAAGTGGTGAGCAGGACCACCCAGTGAGTCTAGGAGAAATCCTAAATTCTGAATCATGCATACATCACTCAAAGATGAAATTTTCCTAGAATCATAAGGTCTGTTCTGTCCTCTTTACGTTACATGTTGCTCTGTGTGGAGCTTGACATTCAGCTAAACCCAACTATCCTCCAATAAAACAGACCATGTCGGTAGATCTGGATGCTCTATTAAAGGAACAGGATGGGTAAGTGCATAGATGCATAAACGCACACATGCATACACACACACACACTCACACACACACAAACATAAACACTGCATTCCAGGTTTAGGGGACTTTTATCCACAGAGGATGGAGAGGGCCTTCTCCTCAAGCTCGGGTATGATTGGCAGTTTCCAAGTTCAGATGTGGATAAAAGTGCAAGCTTGGAATAGTGTGTGTGGGGGGTGCATGTGCATAGCACATCAAAGGAGATCTTCTTCTCCCAATCCCAGACATCTTTGGCATTTCCCTGTCCGGTGCCCTCTCTCAGCAAAGCTGGAGGCGGTGGATGACGCTGCTGCATGTGGAAGCGTGGAGGAGAAAGTTTGCAGGAAGCAGTTTCCTCCGAGTCCAACTTCTGCCTTGACAGATCTCTGGAGAGGAAGAGGGGGTGGTGGGGGAGCTATGTTCTGTCCCCACTAAACATTAGTCTGTGTGCAGCTCGACATGCAGCTACACACCTCTATCCCCCAATAAAACAGACCGTGTGCGTAGATCTTAATGCTTTGTTGAAAGAACAGGATATGGTGAAACTGGGGAAAATAGGGATACATACAATGAGAACTGAAATACAAGAGAGACCGTATTCAGTTACTGCTGAACATAACAATGAATAACTACAAGCAATTTAAATCTGGCAGCGAGGCTAGGTGTCTGGGATGTGGGTTTGTCCTTGGATGACCATGTGCCACGGATTAAAATGGCTGCTCCTGCCTTCTCCAAATGCTAAAGGAAATGGAGTCTGGCTTCCAAGTGTGCACTTGGTTTGAGAGTGGGGGATGATGGGTATATGGGTAGGATCTGCTTCAGACAATATATTTGGGGAATGCTTGTCCCTCTGGCCACTAGATGGGGCAAGAGAACAACAACAGTATATAAAGTTACATGGTGTGGCATGACAAGCTACATCGGGGAGACTGGCCAGGCAAAGCAGGAGGCAGAGGGCGACGCTGCCCATGGAGCTGCAGTGTCCAACTTCTCCCTTGACAGATCTCTGGAGAACAAGAGGAGCAGCACTCCCTGGTCCTTCACGAGGGAGTCTGGCCAGTGGTGGGATACAAATAATTTAACAACTGGTTCTCTGCCCTAATGATGTCTTCCAACAACCAGTTTACCAAACTGCTCAGAAAATTAACAACTGGTTCTCCCGAAGTGGTGCAAACCGGCTGAATCCCACCACTGAGTCTGGCCCTTCTTGAAAGGGAATTCCTGTTTCCAATATTGTGTGTTAAGGATGCTAGCTTGTTGGGGCAGCCTTCCCTCATGCAGCTCCCCCGCCACTCTCTCCTCCTCTCCAGAGATCTGCAAGGGAGACACATCTGGAGGGCACAGTGCAAACTCCATATAGGCTGCTTATACTTCTCCAAGCCCCCTGGGTGGTGGGAGGAAAAAGCCAAAAAAGGGAACCTGTGATGGGCCAGGCAAGGCTGGGGGGGGGGAATCTGGAGGTCTCCAGCAGAGGAAGGTGAGACCAGGGTGAGCGCCAAAGCCTTGTCCACCAGAGGAGCCTCGCCATCCCTCTCAGGTCACACAGAGGACCCCTGGATGGTGGTGCAGGCTATCCGAAGCTCCTGCAAGCGGAAGGCAAGAGCCCAGCCCTCAAACTCCCTGGGCATCGGGTCCCCACAACTCAGCCCAGCCCTGCTTACCTCCTCCTCGAGGCTGCTGCTACTGTGCTCACTCTCCTTGGCCAGGTTGCTCATGGTGGGTACAGGAAGGCAAGCTCATGGATGCTGCTGTCTGCTTTGCCCAGCAGGTTATGGCCACAGCTTCCCCGCCTGACTCGTGGGCTTCCCAGGCTGGAGGAGAGTGGAGGGGCGGCAGGGCTCCTGCTGGACAGGGGCTGCTGCTTCCAGTGCCACCATTGTGTGTGTGTGGAGCCCCGAAGTGCACAAGTATGATGCAGATGGGTCAGGGCCAAGCACAGCTTATTGGACATCCGGGCTCACATCACCCAGGGGGACTGCCCAGCTGGGCTGGTGTGGGCCGGGGCTGAGGCAGTGGAGGCAGGCCCCTTGCCATCTCCAGGGCAGACCTGCAGGCCAGATCTAAACACATTATGGGGTGGTAGAGGGGCATATGGATGTGCAACTTGACAATCAGATAAAGCTGGTAGAGAATTTTTCCATTCTGTCCTGCTGTTCCTTTTTTCATCAGGTAGTGGGGCATCCCAGCCAGATGTTTCACAGCTTAAATCTCTGAGTAATGCTTTGCCTTGAATTGTGACAGGGGCTGCAAATCCTAATGGGTCTTAAGGTGATTTATTGCAGACAAGACACCCCTATGAGAGAAAGGTTTCTATTCTGTATTTACTCAGAAGATAAAGAAATCAGTTTTCAAGTCTCACAGAAGACTAAGATTGTGTTGGACAGGTAGAGAAATTGTCCCTAAATCGAAATCTCTTCAATTGTTCGAGTAGTCTTGAAATGAAAAGACTTTTTTACTGTGGGAAGCAATCTTGTGAAGCCTGAGAGTTGAACAGGCAAGCAGTTCCTGTGCTCTTTTGAGGAGACTGATTGCAGACTCATGTGAAGGCATGGATTTTAAGCAGTCATCTACGTAGAAGTCCTTTTCTATGAATTGTCTAGCATCGGAGCCATATTCTGACTCACCTTCTTTGACAGAATGTCTGAGTCCATAGAGAGCGACTGCAGGGGAAAGGCTGTTGTCAAAGAGGTTTACTTTCATACACTACTGTGTGATGTCTTTGGAGGGATCATTGTCCCTGAACCAAAGAAATCTTAAGAAATGTCTGTGTTCCTCTCTAAAGAAGAAGTAATGGAACCCTTGTTGGATTTCGGCTATGAAAGCAACAGAATCTCTGCGAAATTGCAAGAATACTCTAGAAGTTTGTTATTGAGGTCTGCACCCAATAGGAGAACATCATTTCAAGAAACTCCTTCAAATTTGGCACTAGAGTCAAATACTGCCCTAATCTGACCTGGCTTTTTAGAGTGATATACTCCAAATAGTAGTAGGTACCAGCACTCCTCATTTCTAAAAAGAGTTCCTCCTCAATAGACGTTAGATTGTCATCTTTTGTCTTTCGGGAAGAAGCATCCATCAAATCTCTCTCAAGAACTGTTTTTCAGGAGGATCTCCCAGGAAGCTCCAAATCAGGACGCATCAAGAAGTAGTATAAGGTTCTTCAACTCCTCTGATAGATCCTAGCTTTCTCGTCTTCTCTATGTATCTCTTCTATAGCATACCTCCTCCCATTTTATTAATTATGCTTTTTGAAATTGTGTCTCCCTCACAGGGAAGAATAGAAGGAAGCTGACGCTTTCTTTTGGGGGAGCAGGACCTGTGACTGAATCCCCAATGCAGGTAAGAGAAGAACATTCATTTACTAGATTTGCATTTTCCCTTTCCCTCAAGAAATCACCTGATCGACATATTTTAGGCAGTCCTTGACTTATGGCCAGAATTGAGCCCAAAACCTTTGTTGGTAAGTCTCTTTCACAGGGAAGAGTAGAAAGAAGTTAATTTTTCCTTATGGTAGTGTTGAGATGAAATACCAGAGTGTTTTAATGTGGTATAAACATCATCAATATAACATGTTCCATTTAAATTAGATGTCCCATAATGCAATGTTCCACTCCCCCTTCCCACCTGATATAAAAGGTACTCACCTTTTTTCCCTCACTCTCGTCTGTGTTTCAATGATGTAATGTACTGAGATAGAATATTTAAGGATTGACTTGTATTGACAAAAATGGTTTGATACATTACAAAACTTCGCCATTTTTGCCATATCCAAATGGCGTAGCTAAACGCAGAAACGGTTTTTTATACTATGGTTAGGTGTGTTTTGGAAGATGCAGGATTAAGTTTTTCATACTGGGGAGAGGCCGTTCTATATTCAAATTATACATTGAATAGATTATGCTCTACCATAATTCAAAAAACCCCATATGAAATCATCTATAACTGCAAACCCAAAATTATCTCACCTTCATGTCTTTGGGGTAATGGCCAACATACATATTCCCAAACAACTTAGAAGAAAGGGGGACAAAATTTCAAAAAGGCTAAGATTCATAGGTTATGAGTCCAAAACCAAAGCATATAGATTTATGGACAACAATCATAAAATAATAATTTCAGGATCGGCGAATTTTGATGAAAATGCTAATTGGAGCAAAATACATTCAAACAAAATCATATTAGATAAACACACATATAAAGATAATCAAACACAATCAAAACCTCACATACACATCAACAAATCAATCAAACATAAAGTAGCTATTAAGAATTGGAAAGAAGGCCACCACATCATTAATACATGAGACATTGATGAAGAAAACACCAATGAATCATCTGAAAATACTAATAACACAGAAAAAAACATCAGAAGATCACCTAGATCAAACAAAGGGAACACGCCTAAAATCTTAAAGGACTATGTGATGTCCATTAATTGCGATGTCACTATGCCAAAAATCTATGAGGACATTTTGGCTCTTCCCAAGGAGGAACAAATAAAGTGGAAAAACGCTATGCAAAAAGAGATGGATAGTTTAAGGGCACTAAAAGTATATACACCAGCTAGAGTCCCCAAACACACACACAAAAAAACAACAACAATTGGAACGAGATGGGTATTCAAGATAAAACATTTAGAAGATAACAAAAATTTATATAAGGCAAGAATTGTAACACAAGGATTTTCTCAAAGATTTCCAGATGATTACACAGATACCTATTCTCCACTGTCAGGCCAGAAAGTTTAAAAACCGCACTAGTCATTGCATCAATTCTAAACGAACATGTATTTCAATTTGATGTACAAACAGCGTACTTACACGCACAACTAGATAAAGAAATTTATGTTAGAGCACCACGAGGAATTGACCAAGATGAGGGCAAAACATGGTTATTAAAGAAAAGTCTCTATGGTCTGCGACAATCGGGTAAGCGTTGGTATGATTGTCTTTCTGAAACACTTGGGCTGATAGGTTTCACCGCCACATCAGCTGACAAATGTGTGTTTGTCAGGAGAGATCAGGGTTCCTATGAAAAGGTATTAGTATATGTTGATGATATTTTATACATCGGTAAAAGTAAATCCAAGTGTGATCAATTTGCTCAAAAACTCAATGAACATTTTTCACTAAAATCATTGGGAAAGATTGATAAATACCTGGGAGTACAAATTACCAAAACTGAGAATGGTTTCATACTATCACAAAAAGAAATTTTTTTAGAATTGTTATTAAAATGCAACATGACCAATGCTAAACCATCTGATACGCCTATGCAGGCTGATTTTATAAGAAATATGTATAATGATGATGAAACTTTTAATGAAAATACACTATATCAATCAACAATCGGTTCATTGCTCTATATAGCTAAATGGACCAGACCCGATATATCTCTCCCTGTCAATTTACTATCTAGACATGTAAATAACCCGAAGATATATCACTGGAAAGCTGTTAAAAGATTGCTAAAGTATCTGAAACATACAATGAACGCCACATTAGCACTCACTCCAAACATATCCAAGTCACCAATACTCTCATGTTATGCAGATGCGGACTGGGCTAGTGACATTAAAACAAGAAAAAGCACCTCAGGTTATGTCATGTATTTAAATGAAAGCCCAATACATTGGTACACGGGTAAACAAAAGCTTGTATCAACCTCAACTACAGAGGCAGAGTTCGTATGTTTGTCAAAAGCAGCAAACAATTTAATATGGTTCGATGATTTAATGATAGACATTTGGAAAGAGCCTGCATATCCAATAATCATACGGAAAGACAACAAAGCCGCCATTGACATATCTAAAACTGACGCAATTGGTCAAAGATCCAGACATATAGACATTAAATATAAACATGTGAGACAGTTATCAGAAATGGGATTTATCAAGGCGGTATATTGTAGAACAAAAGAACAAACCGCAGATATATTAACTAAACCACTCCCATCAAATCAGCATATTTATTTAACAAAGAGACTATGTGTAAATATATAAATAGTATATTATAGTTACAGTACTTGTAATTATTTCGATTAAACCAATCTGGTATTAGAAGGGATATTGTTGAGATGAAATACCAGAGTGTTTTTTTATGTAGGGATAGATTAATTGAGTTTTATGAAGGTATAAATGGTATATAAGGGGTGGAGGGGTTTAAGTTTCATAAAATGTATTTTTGATTAGGATTTTATTTTGTGGAAGTCCTGGGGGGAAAAGGGGAGGGTTAGGGAGGGTTTGGGTGGTTTTGGGGGGGAAAACTGGGGAGAAAATGTATTTGTAAAACTTTTTTAAATAAATAATAAAAAAAAGAAATACCAGAGTGTTTTAATCTGGTATAAACATCATCAATATAACATGTTCTATTTAAACTAGATGTCCCATAATGCAATGTTCCCCTCCCCCCTCCCACCTGATATAAAAGGCACTCACCTTCTCTTTTTCCTCACTCCCGTCTGTGTTTCAGTGATGTAATGTACTGAGATAGAATATTTAAGGATTGACTTATTAGTTTAGTTATAAAAATAAAACATATAAACTGATTCTAATCATATGGAGTTGTTTGGCTTGATCATTTTTAATATAACAGATAGAGCTGAAATAGTGGTCAAAATTCCAACTCAAGAATTTTATTAGATTTGTATTCTCTCTTTCCTTCAGAAAATCAAGGTGGGGTACATAGTACAGTCACCTTTCATTTTTCCTTCTTGTTTCAGCTGACTTATTCCTTTCTTCTTCAGCAACAAATTTAAATGAGATTCTTGTTAGGGATTTTTTTTTTCTAATACTTTTTTTTCTAATACTTTAATACTTTAAATAGAATGCTCTTTACTAAAGTAGAACATTGCCAAAAGCTTCCCAGTCAAGGAGCCCCTTCCTTCCCCCTTCCCCCCCCCCACATTTCTCCGCTCTTTGCATGAGCACCTTCCGTGCACAGAAAATCCACCAGGGGGGGCACTTCAGCTTTGGGCCTTACAAGTTGGGAAGGCAGTGACGTCATTCAGTTTTTGCCTTTCCTGGATACTGGACTCTCTCTCACTTTAACCCTTTGAGCTCTGCAGGAGTTTAAAAAGGCGGAAACAAAAACCAGAGGTGGAGAAGGTAGGGGTGTGTGTGTGTGTGTGTTCTTCTCATAGAAAGGGAGACTGAGGGTTCTCACTCTAAAAAAGGGAAGAGAAACCTTCCTAGTCCTCATCCAGGTTCAGTTTTAGGGGGTTTGAGGAGTGGGAGATCCCTTCCTGAGACCCCCTGTTTCCCTCCCTCCTAACCCCCCTTTCCCATGGTTGTAAGAGGCATGGGGGAAAGCAGAGACCACGCACGCTGCCCTGGGGAATAAATCCAGATCCTCGGAAAGGAAAGTGGGGGGAACCTGGAGAGTCCTTCACACCCCATTTCCTGGTGAAGGCTCCTGTGTAGGGGGAGAGCTTGCATGGGAAATCTCAAGACGGAAATAAGAAATATATTTGCAAGTAAGAGAGGCAGATTGTTGTCCTATTGCTCTTTATTGGAGTACTCCAAGGAAAAGGGCTCCTGGCAATGGTGAAATCCAATTATTTTTACTACCGGTTCTGTGGACGTGGCTTGGTGGGCGTGGCAGGGGAAGGATACTGCAAAATCCCCATTCCCACCCCACTCCTGGGGCCAGACGGAGATGGTATTCGCTGGTTCTCTGAACTAATCAAAATATCCGCTACTGGTTCTCCAGAATCTGTCAGAACCTGCTGGATTTCACCCCAAAATGCCAAGAACCAGGAACAAAGGATTAAGAAAGCTTTATACATTAAGGAAATGAAACAGCATTTGGAGGTACACAACTTTCCTTGCACTAATTTAGAATTGTGTTTTAGGACAGAGAAAGAATGGCAAGCCGTCCTTTAGCAAGTGGGGAAAGTGGAAAAGGCCCTTCCGGTGCTCAGTCTGGAATCCACGGGGAGATCTGGGCAAGAACTGGGCAGAAGATGCTGGAAGAAGGAACCATCGTTTCACAAGTTCACGCCTGGAACTTCAGGAGCATCCAATATCGGGAGGATGAAGGTCCCCGAGGACTTTGCAGCCGACTCCACTACTTTTGTAGTAGATGGTTGAGACCAGAAAAGCACACAAAAGTGCAGATGCTGGACCTGGTGGTTCTGGAGCAGTTCCTGGCGCTTCTGCCCCTGCAGATGGAGAGCTGGGTGCGGGAGTGTGGAGCAGAGACCAGCTCCCAGGCGGTGGCCCTGGTGGAAGGCTTCCTCCTGAGCCAGGCAGAGGAGAAGAAGGAGCAGGCTGAGTTTCAGGTGAGAGGACTTCCTGTTGGGACTGCAGAAAAATTGAATATAATAAACAAGAAGTTCACATTTTTGTATCCTTTTCATAGTTTTATTAAGCTTATCAAGATATAAAATACAAAAAAATGAAAATATTAGGAAATGGTGGGTGGGAAGGGAAGGGAAAGAAGTGTAGGGGAAAGGGGGAAAAAGAAAGAAAACCATTGACTTTTTTTAGTGCAGTCACATTAAATGATAACATTACAGTTTCAATGTTTTACTTTTACATATTTATTTGAACATGTATTTGAAATTTCTTTATATATCTTTGGTAGTTTATCAGTGTTAACTAGAAGGATACATCATTTTATAAAAGATTTATTTTAAATTATAATTTAATACAAATTTTAAACTCTTCAACCACATGTCTTCCTCTTCTTCAGGCATTATATTATACACAAACATCTTTGCCTTTGGATCAATGTATTCAAATTTTGATGTCTTCTTACCAGCCTTTCCTGGCATTCATACTATGTGTAGATGCTTCACTAATATTTGTGTAGTTCCCTTATCCATTCTATTTTTTTAAAATATTTTTTTTATTTTTTTAAACAAAACATAAAACAAATCCATCATCCATTACAAATGTAAACAGTGTGTCAGTCGGTTACAAATCTTATGTGCTTCATCCCCATATTCAAAATTTACTAATTATCTAATTTCTCATATTGTCAAATAAATCAACATCCTCATTTATCATTTATTTATCTATGGCTTTGTCGCTTCAAAAAATTATTTTCAAATATTATATTTATAACATTCATTTCATATTTCATTTCCATGTTTTGTTATCTAGCCATTGATAAAATAAATCCCATATCTTGCAGTATTGTTTATCTTCTTGTTCTCTAATTTCAAATGTCAATTTACTCATTTCAGCACATTCCAATTCTAGCAGCTATTAAAACATTTACAATCAAATATCTCAATTCTCTATTTTATATTTCTGGCACAATCCCTAATAAAAAAATCTCTGGCTTCAAGTCTATATGTTTTTTTATCATTTTCCAACCATGTGTGGATTTTAGTCCAGTATCTTTTCGCTTCTACACATGTCCACCACATATGGTAATATGAGCCCGGTATCTGATGACATTTCCAACCCTTCTCAGATTTATTCTTGAACATTCTCGCTATTCTTGTCGGGGGTAAATGCCACCTGTAAAACATCTTATACAAATTCTCCTTATATGCTGTTGACATTGTCATTTTATAATTTTGCTTCTACAATTTTTGCCATTTCTCTATATCAATTCCATGTCCAAAA
The DNA here is from genome assembly GCF_059756535.1 of Pantherophis guttatus. Lineage (NCBI taxonomy): Eukaryota > Metazoa > Chordata > Lepidosauria > Squamata > Colubridae > Pantherophis > Pantherophis guttatus. The sequence continues at coordinate 248,233,516 of NC_142064.1, forward strand.
TTTTCCCCCATGCAGTCATTGTTTCTTTAACTTGTTCTTCTTCCAATTTAACCTCTAATAAATAACCATTTAATTTTTTAATTACATAGTCATCAGAACTTGTTAAAATTTTATCTGTTAGTCAAATTACTATAAAAACCTTCTGTCTTTTATTATTATTATTATTTATTAGATTTCTATACCGCCCTACTCCCGAAGGACTCAGGGCGGTGCACAGCCAAACAATAAAAACACATACAATACAAAATTTAAAAAATAGAATAAAATCAAATTAAATAATTTTGGCCCCGACAAATTTAAAACCCCAAACTTTTAAAACCAATTTAAAATTGAATATATAAATACTAAAAAATATTTAAAATTTTTAAAAATCTTTTATAAAAGAGGGGAAAAATTAGGCCAGGCCGGCCTGGTGAAATAGTAAGGTCTTTAAGGCGCGGCGGAAGGTGCGCAGATCCGGGATCCTCCGTATCTCTGGGGGGAGCTCTATGTCTTAGAATCTTTATCATGTCTAGAATGTATTTGCATATATGAAGACCAGTCCATTTTTATATCCTGTTCTTCTAGTTCTTGCTTTTTTTTTTTTTTTAATTTGATTTATATGCCGCCCTTCTCCGGAGACTCAGGGCGGCTTACAGTGCGTTAAGCAATAGCCTTCATACTTTTGTATATTTATACAAAGTCAGCTTATTGCCCCCACAAACTGGGTCCTCATTTAACCTACCTTAGAAAGGATGGAAGGCTGAGTCAACCTTGAGCCTTGGAGAGATTCGAACCAGCAGTAAATTGCAGGCAGCTGTGTTAATAACAGGGTGCTTTAAACCACTGTAGTACCAAGGCGCTTTGATTTAAGTTCACCCTTTTCATTCAGTAATTCATTATATCTAACAATTTGTTCCTTTCTAAATGTTACTGAATATGAGAATGCTTCAATAGTAGATAGCCAGGTTGGAATTTTTAAATAATGTTGTCTTTTAATCTTCTCCCAATTTAATAGCAAAGACTCTTCTAAAATACCCCTGTGTTTTTGTGCCCTTCTACCATAAGAAAGCATGCCTGCCCAACAACAAGTCATGTCCTTCTAAAGTCAACAACCTAGTATTTCTTAACATTATCCATTCTTTGATCCGCATCAAATTAGTTGCTTGATAATATAGTTCCCAATCCGGCAAACCAAAGCCTCCTCTTATTCTAGCATCTTGCAGCAATTTTAATTTTATCCTCGCCTTTTTACCCTGCCAAATATATTTTAACAATATTTTATTCAATTCTTCAAAATAATCTTTTCCCAAGCTGATTGGAATTGTCTGGAACAAATAAAATTCTAGGCAGTATATTAATCTTAATAGTTGATATCCTCCCTATCAATGATAATTGCAAATTCTCCCATTTAGCCAAATCTATCACTATCTGTTGTTTAAGTTTGTTGTAATTATTCTCCTTGAGTATACTGCATCTTGCTGTCAAATATATCCCCAAGTACTTAACCTTGTTCGTGATCTGCATCTTCGATACATCCGCCAATTCTTCTTTTTGTTTTTTTAATATTTTTTTGTCAAAATCTTCATTTTATCTTTATTTATTTTTAGACCTGCTACCTTTCCAAATTCTCCTATTTTGTCTATCAGTTTATTTATTGATTCAAATGGATCTTCAAGAATAAACACCAGGTTATCAGCAAATGCTTGCAATTTATATTCTATGTTTTGAATTTTCATTCCTTTTATTTCTTTTCCATCTCTAATATTTCTATTTAATACTTCTAGTGTTAACACGAGCAACAGAGGAGACAGTGGACAACCTTGTCTCGTTCCTTTTTGTATTTCAATAAATTCTGTCAATTCTCCGTTTATCATTACTTTTGCCGTTTGTTTATGATATATGGCTTCTATGGCTTGAATAAATTTCCACCCAAAGCCCATCTGTTTCAGTTGTAATAGCATAAATCGCCAATTCACATTGTCAAAGGCTTTCTGTGCATCTAGAAATATCAAAGCCATTTGCTTTTCAGGATGTGCCTCATAGTATTCCAAAGTGTCCAGAATTATCCTCAAATTGTCTCTGATCTGCCTTTTGGGCAGAAATCCATTTTGATCAGAATGTATAAAATTATTTAAGTATCTTTTAAGTCTTTCTGTCAATATTGTAGCGAAGATTTTAGAATCTGAATTTAGCAGGGATCTAGGCCTTTAATTCTTGACTTGTTGTGGGTCGGTATCCTCCTTTGGGACAAGTGCTTCCGAACATGATTTGGGTATTTCCATCTTTAACATTACTTCATTCATAACTTTTAACAATGGAAGATTCAATGATTCCTGTAAAGTCTTATAGTATTCCGCCGGCAGTCCGTCTGGGCCTGGTGTCCTCCCATTCTTTTGTTTTTTAAGTGCTTCAGTTAATTCCATCATTGTTATGTTTCCTTCTAACATCATCTCAGTATCTTTAAAAATCTGGGGTAGGTTCGCCTTGTATAAATATCGCTTAACACTTTCCTCCTCTATATTTTCTTTTTCATATAATTTTTCATAATAATCATGCATAATATTTTTCTTCTCTTCATTCCCAAATCTAATTTGTCCTTGGTCATCTACTAATTGTGTTATTTTCCTTGATTCTCTCTCTCTCTTCAATTTATATGCTAGCCATCTACCTGGTTTATTGGCGTCTTCAAAATAGTTCTGTTTAGCACTTCTAATTTTTTGTGCTAAATCTTCTTTTTCTATTAATCCCATTTTATGTTTAGTTGTATCCATTTTCATTTTAATATCTTTTTTTTGTGGAATTTCTGTAATTCTTTTTCAAATTTCTTGTAATCATCCTCTAATATTTTATAGACTTGCCTTTTTTAAATTTCTTTTCTTTGTATAGTCAATTATCAGGCCTCTAGCGTAAGCTTTCATAGTGTCCCAAAGATTTTGCATTGATGTATCCTCTTTTCTATTTTCTTTGAAAAAGAAGGCCAATTCTTTCTCCATTTTCTGTACAAAATTCTTTTCTTTTAATACTGTAGTATTTAAAGTCCATCTAGACCTCTCCTTTGTCCTTTCCATCTCACTGTCATTGGATTATGGTCTGCCCAGGTATTAGCTTCTATGTCAATTTCTTCTATATTAGAAGTCAATTCCATTGTCATTCATATCACATCTATTCTAGACCATGATAAATGTCTGTTAGAATAAAAAGTATATTGTCTATTTTTTGCATTTCTTTCTCTCCATACATCTTCTAAGTTTGTTTCCTCTATCATCTTAAAAAAAGATTTCGGCAGAATTTTTCTACTTTGCTTTGTTGCCTTCTGTGTGTTATAGTCCATTTTCCCATCTACTATGCCATTAAAATCTCTCATCATGCAAATATTTTCATAATCCAATTCAATTAGTTTCATATGTATTTTTCTATAAAAATATTCTTGATTGTCATTTGGAGCATATATTGCTATTAAGAGTATTTTCCTGTTATTATTTATTATTTCCACCATCAAAATTCTTCCCTCTTCATCTGCATAAATTTTTTCCACTGGTATTGTGTCTCTAATATATAAAACCACTCCTCTTTTCTTACATTGCGTCAATGAAGCAAATAATTTCCCTAATTTTGTCTGTACCAACATTTGTTCATGTTATTTTTTAATATGCGCTTCTTGTAA